>NC_056739.1:537036438-537371438 GCF_019279795.1 Protopterus annectens
AAAAGAAATGGAGGTATGTATAAACCTATTCTGAGTCAAAACAGAAGGGTATATAATGTAATAGAAATGAATATTAGTCCTAGTCCAGAAACAAGTCAAATATCTCATGTTGGCAATAACTTTAATAATACTAATGTTAATTTTGTCATCACGTTTAATATGGATTATAAATACATTAGGAATATAGTATGTAAAAACTGTAATATTATCACACAAGATAAGGACCTATTGGAAAAATTAGGACCAACTCCAAAATTTGTATTGAAAATAGACAGGAATTTTAAAAACTTGTTTGAGAGTGTCCAAAACACATACATTAAATACAAAGGCATGCAACAGTGTCTTGGATGCCCCTATTGTAAGTACATCCAAGTAGGATTATCAATAATTATGGACAATAGCAGAGTATTATACAGTAAAGGAAAATATAACTGTAATTCTAAAATGGTTGTTTATTTAGCTAAATGCCAATACTGTCCCAAATATTATGTTGGTAAAACAAAATGAAGATTGAGGGACAGAATATACGACCATTTATACAACATTAAAAAAATGAGCCAGGACAATGCTTTAGCTAAACACATTCAAGAATGTCCTGGACATGAATTCAAGTTTTGGGCCTTAGATCAGGTCCCACAAAATATGGGGGGGGGCAATTGAGTTGGAACTTGATCAATTAGAATTAGTATGGCAAATACGATTATACGCATATAATGACCCAGGTTTGAATGATATGTGTTCAATTATGCCTATATTAAAAATGAAAAGTTTATGTAGGTAATTTATAACATTAGATGAATGTGGGTTAACAAGGTGTCATCACACTACCCAAGTAAGCTTCTGCTGCTAAAGTATTATGACTTCATGATTTTTATCTTTGTGTTTTATTTTAATACAGAAAATGGTTGAATATTAATATTCAATATTATATTATAAATATGTGTAGTATACTAATAGAATGGTAGGAATTTTGGTATTCATAATAAGGACTTGCATTTTAGACAACTAAAAATATTTGGTTTTATTGGTTTTAAAAAAGACAATATAGCTTTAATTTTTGTAAATGATTACCATGTGATCAACTTCAATTAGTATTTAAATGATGGTAAATGTTGAATATTCCATCTGAAGAAGTTCATGGATTTTAATTGAACAAAAGGCGCTTTATGGAATAAAGGTGTAACACACAGCGAAGGTTGCCAGTGGTTTGTTTGGTGCTACAGTAGGGACATGTGTGAACCAACACCCTCATATGGTGCTACAACAGTAAATATACCTGTATTACCATAGCAACCATTACAGATCAACACTATGGCATAACATAGTACTGTGGTCCACATAATTAGCTGGTAGTAGGCTGTTACATGTAGTGTCCCATTCTTGAGACACTGCAAACTGACAAATGTGTATGCAATAGTTATCAAGCATCTGCAAAAAGGCTGGAGGTGGGGAGGGTGTGTCATCATGACACAGCAGTACACTGCAGCAGGGATCCTAAGTATGCTAAGAATGGCTGTATCTGCACACAATCAAGTTCAGTAACTGTGGCAGATGTAACTCAAACTCCACAGCAATAGTGACGGCAGTGTGTGAACTCCAAGGGATGTCCAGATGAGTAGACCTTGCAACCATGCAGAGTTGTGGGACATGTGTAGGGCACCCCCCATAGCCATAGTAAGGTCTAGCATTTGTCAGTGTAATAGTCTTGTATTGGTCATACATGCATCGCTGATATTGTGATCTGTAAACCAGATATCAGGCATTAACAAATGACATCTGTCCACATATCATCCCAGGTATGTGTTGCTCAAATAAATAGGGGTTGTGAGCAATTGAGCTGACATAGCTGACAGAGTACTACACATGCAGCAATGGTTTGTACACCTGTGAGGTACAGTGCACAGTACAAGGCAGGATGCAGAACAGCTCCACAGTAACATTGTGTACATGGATAAAGTGTTATCAAGGGGAAGGGCCATCACCTACCAACACAGACCATGCATCACACACATGTATACTGGCCCTAGCTGCACTGCATGCTGTTGAGTACCATATGTAATGCATGGTGACAGTAGGGTAATGGGAGTACTGTGTGTACAAAAGTTGTGCAACCTCACATGTAGGTGTGTGCGCGGGGGAGGGGTGTTTATTGTGTCTGTAAGTGCAATCTGGTGAAGTGGAGTGTGGTTGATGCATGTCAGATGTGTGTGTACATGTGTGTCTGTGTGGGTGTCCATGTATGCATAGGTGATTGTGGGGTTGATCAGATGGCAGTACTTCTCCTTGGGATCGTGCCGTACATGGACATGGAGTGACACATGAGACACCAGGAAAACGTGTCTGATATGTGATCACAGGACAACTGATAGTATAACAAGGTCTGTACCGTGGAACATACATTGTGAGAGAAAGTACACACCAGGTATACACATCATATTGCAATCAGCAGATAGATAACTGACTACCCACGTATGCAGCACTAGTGATGCAGTGGGGAATTACCAGAGCACACCAGTGAGTGTATCCAGATATTACTGTTGTCCACATGATAGGTTGATTGTTCAGCAGATGTGGCATGGACTGAGCAAGACAGTAGTATGAGACTCCGTTGTGTGAAATATGTAGCGAATGTAGTCTCCCCTACCATATAGGGGCCATGTAAATGATGACCGCACATGCACAAGGTTAACACTGGATGACAGCAAAGAGGCCATGTACAACCTATTCCACTCAAGTCAGGGAGGTGATGGAGTAACAGGTCATGTTTTGTGATCATACGTGTAGGCATGGAGAGGAATGATATGTTAATGGGTAGTATTAATGAGTGTATGTTAGCAAGTGCCATGCAGGATGGGGAACATATGTAACTGAATGTGAGACTGTCTGTAATCCCAGGGACAGGGAGGTAGTAAGGTGGACTGCCAGTGTGTGTGTGTGTGTGTGTGTGTGTGTGTGTGTGTGTGTGTGTGTGTGTGTGTGTGTGTGTATGTGTGTGTAAATGTGTGTGTTTGTAAATGTGTTTACTGTTATGCAATGCTGTACAGGTCTTAAAGTGCATGTTTGTTTCCCCCACAGGTGACAAGGTGGGTCAGCTTCCCTCCTGCATGCAATCTGAGGTTGGTGTCCATACAGAAACCAATGATGATGGTGGTACTGTTGAGGCACAGGTGGGGTTGTCAGAGGCAGACACTACACCATCATTTGTCATCACCCTCCTAGCCACCCCGAAGCCCGCACACAGTTACAGTTCCCATACACACCCCATCACCAGTGGCCATAGCAGAGGGACAGTTAGCGGTTGGTGCCAGTGCCCAAGAGAGTGTGGTTTCCATGCCGACTGTGTCAGGTCACAGTCGGCATAGCCAGATGCCTGGCAGGGCACCACATAGACAGATGTACCGCGGTGTTCATGGGAGGGTTGCTGGTCATCATGCCCCTGGCAGAGGCACCACAACTGGCACCACCAGGCGCATGTTTCAGCCTGTCATGGAGGCACAGGCACATATGGAAATGCACACCAGACAGGGCCTGAGGCTGCAGAGGGCTGCTTTCTCATCTGTAAGTCACAACATCTGTGAACTTGCTTCTGCCCTCCGTGAACAGAACAACATCATGGATAGATGGTGGGGTGAGATGGTGGGCCTCCTCGACCATGGTATGTCCATGCTTGAAAACTTGGTGGGAGTGATGTGACAGCCACATGGATGTAGGCCAGAAACACTAGCTGCTGGTTGTCAATGTGGATGTGCTAGGATGCCAAGCGGCTCCTGTAGTGGCAGTACCAGCCCCAGCACATCACTGGGGGTGCTGTCCATACCACACCACAGCAGGCCTCGTGCACATGGCCCTGACCAGTCCCAGTGGACATCTGTCATCATCAGGGGAGAGTAGCACATCAAGGTCTGTACCTGCACGTGCCCATAGAACCCCTGGCAGGCACAGTCAGCATGTCCATGGCTGGAGGTGGTAAACTGCACACTCTGCCAGGAATGGTCTGCAGCTGTCCAAAAACATCTGTATAGGGCAGCCACATGGTAGAACTCTGTGCATGCATACCCACTCACTATGCAAACACACCTAGTGCAACCCCATACCGATGCACACCACATCACTACACCCGATCAAAGTATTAAACCCCTCACCCACACACATGGTGTCAAATGTATGGACCACCCTTGGCCTCTGGCAAACCAGCAACACACCCTGTGCATATGATGATACCTGTGCCAAATCCCTGTCATCCATAACATCGATGCAGGGACAGGCTAATATGGTTCTGATGCACACAGTGCCTGTATTAGAGTGCTGCAATGTACTGCAGTGTAAGATGTTGTCAGGGGTAATGTGTAATGTATACATGTCAGGTAGTGTAGCCATCCAGCTATGATGCATTTCAGCTGTTAGTAACACTTATTGATTGTGATATCTATAATGTTATCCATTTGTGTTGTAGGTGTACATGTGTCAGCAGGAGGATGGTATGCAGTCATATTCCACAAGGGTTATGGCACTGTGGTGACACCATGGCTGTACAGCTGCACACGTCACAGGTTTTTATAACAGTTATTGCTTGTGCCACATTGACAGGTGACCTGCTGGGACATGTATAACCTGAATCCTTATGTCAACCCATCCACATACACGCACATCCTTACTTGGCAAAACTAGACTAGATCCCTACCTAGGTATGTAGTGCTACTGAACTGTGTGGCTTTCATTGCACATAAAAACACAATGTTCAGGGTGAGGTGTGTACCAGGTTACATGTTACATGCAGAACATCCACAGACATGTACAATATAGTAATGGGGGATGAAATGGCTGTATATGGGTAATACATAGTGTGTCATACCATCATATACACATTGACAGAAACATAACAGGCAGACACACATCTTAGAGACCTCGGCTTATTGGTGTTAACTAACTAGTCTGTGTATCCAATGAGTTACAGGTAGGCTGCAGACAGCACATGCGTAACTGGGCTGTATTGTGGTATCAGCTACCTGTCTGGTTGATAGTGACAGTGGTCACCAGAAAGTGGTACGTGAGACATATACCGAGTGTACCATGGTGTAATGACAGCACCCACATCTCCCAGTGGATATTGTATGCACTGGAACCCATTATGACTCTCTGACATACCCACTATCACACATTGCCCACAATGGCAATACAACCCATTGTATATCACAACAGTGGTACTACAGAGATATGCATGTAATGCACATGCCACAGGCATAGTAGGGTGTTGCATTGCCATGCCTCACCTATTGGCAGCAACAACACTATCTGTACTACTGTGTGGCAATGTGTAGTGTAATAGGAGTATGTGGCTTCGGAATGGTGTACCCTACAGATATGCAGACATGCACACATACACACACTTGGCAGACCTCAGTGAGTTTCCCATGCCTATCAACCCATTTGTACAACACTGTTGTGCTGGTACTGCAAGGCACATGTAGCTGTTAGGGAGAGGAGTATAACAGGGTACATGTCATGTCCAATACAGCAGTGGCCACATCTGACTATGGCAATGCGTGTTGAGGTGGTTGCGAAGGCCATCATGGAATTCTCAACTACAGGTGTACTAACACACAAAAACTGTTATCCTCAGTAATGCACACATACACATGTCAGTACTGTAGTGCATTGCTGCAGGTGGTCAAAGTTGTGTACCTGGCTATTGTCCATGGAGAGATTAGTTGTGTAGGAGGTGTGTGTACATTGGTATCATGCCACCTGCCATGTGCCAGCAGGCAATCTATCGACAGACACCATTTTACTGACCATCAGGGTGAGAGTGACATGCATCAGCCAATCCTCTGGGTGCCTTCTGCAAATGGCCATTGAGGTGATCCATTTGACATGTATGCAACATGTATTACAACACATGGTTAGTGTCTGTGATAGAGACCTGTACCCAAGCATGTTCTGTTGACTGTGGTAGTGTAGTGTAGGTACCCATAGCATGTGGCCCATACAGGGTGTTGTCTCCTATATGTGACAGATAATACATAGCTGGCCAGACATGTCAGTGTCAATCAACCATAGGTTGTCTGTATGTATACCAGCTGGATACCTGCCATCTGCACATCTGTAGCGGGACTGACAGACATCAGTTTGGTGAGTAGCTATGCGGCAGGATGACTGTGTCGATAGATGGATGTTTGACAACAATATGTTTGCCATTACTACATGTTGTAAGCCTTCACTAACATGTGCTGTACAGACGGTACTCTACACTTACATTCCACATGTCTGATTATTATCCATTAGGGGATATATACGGTGACACAGCCCACACATCAGGAACACAACAGTGAGGCCTCAGAGGGCAGCTATGCCCGCAGGTGTGCTTGCTGTCAGTAGTAATGTTAGCACTCTACCCTTGCCTGGTACAGCACTGTCAACAGTAGTAATGCCATGTTACACTACATGCCAGTGTGACAGCATGTACCCTGGGTTGCTACCCCTGCATGTAACACATTCACATGGATAAGAGTGCTGTGCCGGTCTCATATACTTGTTGTCCCAGACATGACACTCAAAACCCTTTGCTAGTGTAATGACAGCACATAGACACATGTACTGTACATGGCATTACATACACTTATTACAGATGTAATTTCCCAGGGTTTGACATAGCCTTGTATGTTAAGCAGAGATAGCCTCTGAGTAGATGATATGCCACAGAGTATAGCTGGAGGTTTTCTAGATGGTCAGCATAGGGCATCTGCTTTAGGCCTGTGATTCTTATAGTGAGGTATTTCCATGGCCTTCCCAGCTGTTGCAGATGTCTTGTGAGGTACATACCAAACGGGGCATTGTACTCTATACTGGGTGTAATGAGGGATGAGTACAGTGGAACAATTACATCCTTTTTTCTCAATGAAAAGCTCTCAGTGATGAGGTGTGCCACATATAAGGATTTCCTTACTGTTGTGGCAATGTGGTTAATGAAGGTGAGATGACTGTCCACCTGTGTCCCTATGTCTGTCATCACACTTTTGGTGTTTAGTGTACTGCCACCTATGTTGTAATTCATGGGTACATGGTATTTCCAAAGGAGATAACTAGACATTACTTGGCATTAAGCATGAGCCCATGGCTCTGGCACCAAGCATCTGTTTCTGTAAGGCCCTGTTGTAGAATATCCACATCATTTGGGGATGCAATAATGGCTCCCAGTTTGCAGTCATCTGTGAACTTTGTTAGCCAGAGTTCCGTAGTGTTGGCCTGTACTTCAGAGAAGTAGATGCCAAACAAGAGCGGTCCCAGGACTGAACCCTGAGGTACTCTACTTGTCACTTGTCTGGAGCTGGGATTGGAGTTGGCTACTTTTACAGTCTGGGTTCCATCAGTAATTTAGTTGGCAACCCATCAAGTGACGCAGGAGTTTATGGCCAGCTATGTAGGTTTAACTATGACTCCAGAGTGGGGGATGGTGTCAAAGGCCTTGGCTAAGTCCAGATAGGCTGTGTGGACCACCTTACTCTCTTCTGCAGCTCCGCAGACTGATTCAAAGTAGTCAGTCAGGTTCAGGAGACAAGATCATCCCTTCACAAGCCCAACCTAGGTGGGGTCAAGTGTTCGATGGTTGCCAGTGTCTTTGTTTATAAGTTCCATGATAATTAATTACATGCCCTTGCAGATCAGGCATGTCAGATTGATGGGACAGTAGTTCTCGGGACCCAAGGTGGATCCCCCCTCGTGGAGTGTAATAACTGTAGCTGTGCGCCACTCAGTGGGATCAAAGCCTGAGGTGAGGCTATGATTAAGCATAGCACTTAGGTGAGATGCAAGTTTATTTTGTAGTTCACGTAGTATACTGTCTAGGATGTCATCTGGTTCCATGGATGCTGTATTCCTAGATGTGGAGAGTGCAGTTTCTACCTGTGTGGCCATGATTACTGGAATTTGGCATTCTTTTGGTACTGAGATGGACACTTTAGGGGTGAGAGGAGGGTAAATGTGGCACTAAATCGATCTGCCCAGATATTGGCAGACTTCTTGGAATCAGTGTATTTAATGCCATTCTGTTGTAGCTTAGAGCAGTTCTAAGCATTGCCGTTTAGATTATGGACATAACTATAGAGTGCCTTGTTGTTGTCATTGAAATCTTTGGCAATTATATTTATGTAACAAGCTTTGGTAGATTTTGAAGGATCTCAGCTTCTTACTGAGGCTGGTAAGGGAGCAGTTTGCATTTTGGGATTATCCTTATTTCTTCAACAATTTCTTCCTTCTGTTGTATAGCTTGTTTATGGCAGTGGAACCTCAGATTGGCTTCCTTTTTTGGAGGACAACATCTTGGTTCTATTTGGGATGGCACAATTCATGCATGAGTGGATGTGCTTCTATAGTGCCTTAGTGTAGGATTCAGCAGTTGCACTTTCAGCTCTCATCTCCATGGGTGTCATGAAGTTTGTCACTTCTGACTTGAGTAGCATGACAGCTTTGGAGAGGGTTTTTATGGAGGTTTCCTTACTGGTGGGTGGGGGTGGGATGTGGATGTCAACGGTGATTACCTTATGGTAAGACCTGACCAATGAGGGGGTGACCACTGGTGTGGAGAATCTTTTTCCCATGTTGGTAATGACAAGGTCTAGAATATTGGAGCCCATGGTTGGACAATGGCTTGGTTGATCCAGGGGGTTGGAATGTATGAATTTCAGGAACCGTTGGTAAAAGGTGGGGGTACCCAAGTAGTTTTTCCCAGTTAATGGCAGGGTAGTTGAAATCACCCAGTATTACGGTGTTTGGTTGTATCTTAATATTGTCCAGTATGTTTGTAAAGGTGTAGTGAGAATCTTGGGGGATGGTGGGGGATCTGTAGCAAGCTACAATTTGGATTGCAGTCTTGCCTAGTGTTAGTTGCACCTGGAGATTCTCAGATGCATTGTGTTGGGAACTAGGCTGGAGGTGTGAATAACATTGGTGAATATGGACACTCCTCCACATGTAGTGTTGTGGTCTTGGTTTGGTGCCCAAAATGTGTGATAAGAGTTGTAGGCTGGTATTACAGGTGTGGTCTCTGGAGCGTTGAAACAGGTCCCATTTACTACACAGATATCGATGTTCCCCATTTGTAGGTGTGCCTCAAGAGAGTGCTTTTTTAGGTTTAGACTTATAGCATTGAGTAGCATTACCATCAGTTTTGCATGCTTGTATCTGTTACAGTGGTTGTTTTGTCCATTGAACCTTGCCTAGATAAGGCACTACGGGGGTGCCAAGAGCTGTAGCCAATAACCTGAATCCCAGGGACAACAGGTGCAGACAATCTCTGGCAAATTATCGTGGTTGGTCAATTATGTCATCCCAGGCAGACAGATACTGGATCCCCTTTGAATGACATCAGAAGCTTAGCCACTTGTTAAAGTCATTGTTGTGTATATGTATATGTGTGAGTGTTTATATGTATATGTATATATATATATATATATATATATATATATATATATATATATATCCGTATGTACATATATATCTCCATATATGTATGTAGATATGTATATGTTCACATATATATGTGGATATGTATATGTGTATATATCTATATAGATATGTGGATATGCATGTACACATATATATTTACCATATGTCCGGAACATGGAGTGGATTCCTACCTCAGCACCAATAGTCCCAACCCCTTAGTGCAAGGGTATGTCATGGATGTATTGCAGGTATATATGTAGACTGCTGCTACTGTCATAGGGGTGTCTTAACAGACGTTGGGTGTGGGAGGTCACATCTGCTGTAGACATGTGCACCATTGGCTATGGAGAGACATCCATAGTACAGTACCACTGCTAGCACAGTAATGATCCTGTGGACTACAGCAGGGCTATGACAATCATATGTGGACAGTCTGTCACTCGGTGGTCAGTCAAGATGTGTACACATGTCCCCTTCATGCGAGACATGTGGACCATGCCTCCCAATGTGGATGTTACTAGCCATGCACATGGGTATATCATGACAATACTGGAGTACATATGCCCAAACAGTGTATGCATGCACACATGCCAGTCTGTCCTGACACATAATACCTGGTGGTGCTGAGTTCACATGGCCACATACTACCCAGTAGATAGTGAAATACATCTGTACAACATACCACTGCTTTGTCAGAAACACACATTTATGCTGGCCTGGCAGCAGTATGTCTTGCAAATAACTGGACATAACAGCAAACTGGGTAATTACAGTAGGTTGCTAGGCCTATATATATATATATATATATATATATATATATATATATATATATATATATATATTAAGAAATATATACATATATATAAATATATATGAACATATATACATGCAAATGCCTACATCGACACATATCTATATATATATATATATATATATATATCTACACCTATATGTCTACATATACACAGCAAGGTACATATATGTAAGCAGATATATATATATATATATATATATATATATATATATATATATATATATATATATATGTATGGTTTACTATTGTTTATTCGAATGGAAAAACATTTTCTGTTCAAATAAACGAATATTAATACCGAAAGCAAAAAAACGAATGTTGACAATGTTGAACCAAATGCTCGACGCATTTAACTTGACATTGTTGTCAAAATCATCACATCATAGCCATATAGGAGCTGATGTAAATCAAACTCCTATACGGCTATCATGTTTTTGCAGGGGGGCAAGCCCCCCTGCTCCCCCCATGTGGAGAGCTGCACCCCCACACTCTCCCTACTTATATATTCTAACTCTGAGATTGCACTACAGTGGGGATATGGATGAATTTCCACTCCCCACTGTACTGTTATTTCCATGCAGATAGTCGACTTACACTTATGCGAATGCAGTGTGCATTCTTATAAGTGGAGTCGACTATTTGGTGCAACACTGCTTCTGCATTCGACATTCTGATTTTCGGCACATTGCAGCCGACAGAATGTCTTTCGCACAAACAGTAATAAGCCTATATCTATATAGGAATATGTGGCCATACATCTGTAGATAGCAATGGTAGAGTAACAAAAACAAATATGTCCACATGCACCATTAATGGGGTTGAGAGGCCCCATACAATATACGTCTTGTATGAATAGGCATACCCCCCACCACAGCCAGACACATCCACTCTGAAATACACTACCAAGTGTTGCTGATCCCATAACCAGGACCTGACATGACATGGGCATAAGATGTTAACAGTACTACATCCCACCTGTATGATGTCAGGCTGGTGTTGGTAACATATCATGCAGTACAGTCTAGCTCCCATAGGAAATGTAAAATGTGGAAGCTATCAACATCCCCAGGATACATATACACAGACACATATATGCAGATAGATATATATATATATATATATATATATATATATATATATATATATATATATATTTATATATATGTATATATATATTTACACACATATATATATATATATATATATATATATATATATATATATATATATATATCGATATATACATGTGACTACACATACACACGCAGAGATATGTACAGTAATATACATCTGTAGAAGGTGTACAAAATATGGAACAGCCACTATGCCTACAATTCACACCTGAACAACTGGACACTGTATGAGCCACCCATACAAATGACAATCATCGCCTGCAACATATACCCACAGAGAGGTCATAGGAAAAAACACCACGCACAGGTTTGCAGAAATGGAAAACTTTTGTTTGTTTACTATTACAGTTCTATTTACTATTGCTACTGTAATTGGGACATTGAGACATGGTGTGTGTGGGAGGTCACATCTGCTTTCCACATTTGTGCCATTGGCTACTGACAGACATCCTAAGGACATCATAGTAAAGTACCACTGCTAGCATGTACTCCCCCTATTGACTGCAGCAGAGATATTGGCCAATATGTGTGGGCATTCTAACATACTCTGTGCAGTCCAGAGGTATACACAGAAGCCCTTAGTGCAAAACATGTGTATCATGCCTGACAATATGGATGGTAACAGCTATTTAGATGGGTATAACACATAACAACGGGTATACATATGCAACCATAGGTTATGCATTCATACACCCCTGTCTGGCCTGACACATAATAACCACTGGTACAGGGGTGCCATGGCCACATACTACCCACTAGATATTGACATACATCTGTACAGCATCCCACTGCTCTGTCTGACAAAAATGACTGTTAAGGGAGGCCCAGCAGCAGTACATCTGGCAAATATCTGCACATGACATCTCACCGGGTAAGTACACCAAGCTGCTAGGCATGTAACAATGCACTGTACAGGCTACAGGCAGACTGGCTCAACACTGGCCTACATCTCCTATGGGAGAATGCACATGTACCTTCATATATAGCAGGCTGTACAGGCATGTCACAGCACAGGGTAAGATACACCTGTGTGAAAGTGCATAACCATAACCAATGAGAACACAGTCACAGCCACATATGGCAAGCTAGCATAATATTACAGTATATGGACTATCTGTTCAACACCATCCTCATATGTGCCACTCACACACTAACCCTACATATACTGGGCCACTACAAAGTTTGGTCTGATGGCTGACTGTGGTATGGGACATGTGTGTGTATGGCCCTACAAACATGTAAGCCAATATGGTAACATACAGTAGAACAGCATTTAACATCAGATAGGACGAGACCTAGGACAATGACAACTACCACAGTCTGTACTCAGGCCAAGGTACAATACACACACTATCGACATTCACCATAAGTACACAGACCTTGGTACTGTACAAACAACCACAGTATGTCCAGGTTATGTCACCAAATATAACCCCTACTGTACATAACATGTGTAGCAGTCTGATTTCTCACTGGCTTGTTATCAGATGTGATGACACTAATTATGGTGTACAGCACATATGCACCTCTTAATGCATGGCATATGTACAAGGTTGACTGAGTTGTGACTGGAAGCACATGCACAGGGCCAATATTGACAACTTGCTGTGATAACATCATACATTTACAGTTGTAATAGGGTTTGTTGCAACATATGTCCTATGAGGGATATGAAGTCAGTAACTGTCATGGCTTTCACCATCTACAGACTGCAATCCTCACACTACCTTCTGCAGTTCACAGAAACATGTTCTGTGGGTAACACATGACACCAAAGGCACCACACACTGCTCAGTCTGCAGATGACCCTACAGATGGGGAGTCCTCATAGGTTCATAGGTTCATAGGTAGGTACTAGGCTATTGGCCCTAGGGTCTATATAAGCCTAGCCAAAAGGTACCCTGGCTTTCGCCACTCAAGATAATTATTTTCCCGTGTCACTGTCGAGCAGAGCCACAAAAGTGATTCCTGGGGTAAATTTCCTATCTCCCATCCAATCATCAAGATTTTTCTTGAAGAGTGCTAATGAGGAACTTTGTTTGATATAGATAGGTAGTTTGTTCCAGAGTATGGGAAGTCTATGGGACAGGAATCTATCCCTCCAGCATGTTCTGTTTATTGTGGTGACAAGGTTTAGGTCCCTAGAGCATGTAGCTCATAGGGATTGGGATTTCTTTAAGTGGAGCATGTCTAAAAGCTCTGGGTTTGACATAGCTTTATGTGTTAGGCAGAGATCGCCTCTGAGTAGGCGATATGTGATGGAGTAAAGCTGCAGTTTTTTGAGATGGTCTGCGTAGGGCATCTGTTTGAGGCCAGTAATCCTCTTTGTGAGGTATTTCTGTGGCCTTTCCAGTTGTTGTAGATGTCTTGTGAGGTACATACCAAAAGGGGCATTGTACTCTATAATGGGTCTAATGAGTGACGAGTAGAGGAGAATGATGACCTCTTTTTTCCCGGATGAGAAACCTTTTTAGATGAGGTGCACCACGTAGAAGGATTTCCTGAGCACTGTGGCGATGTGGTTATCAAAGGAGAGACTACTGCCCACCTGTGTCCCAAGGTCTATTATCACACTTTCGGTGTTAAGTAGACTACTGCCTATGTGGTAGTTCATGGGTACAGAGTTTTTACCAAAAGGGATGACAATGCACTTTTTGGCATTGAGCTTGAGGCCATGGCTTTGACACCAGGCATCTGTCTCAGTGAGGCCCTTTTGTAGGATGTCCACATCTTTTGGAGTTTTGATTATGGCTCCTAGTTTGCAGACATCTGCGAACTTTGTTAGCCAAAGACCTTCTGTGTTAGCCTGTACTTCAGAGAAGTAGATACCAAACAGGAGATGACCCAGGACTGAACCCTGTGGTACTCCACTTGTCACTGGTCTGAAGTTGGATTTGGAGTCTGCTACTTTCACAGTGTGGGTTCTGTCAGTGAGCCAGTTGGCAACCCATCTTGTGACATAGGGATTTATACCTAGTTTAGTGAGTTTATCTATAATTCCAGAGTGGGGGGTGGAGTTGAAAGCCTTGGGGAGATCTAGATAGGCTGTGTGAACCACCTTACCCTCATCTACGGCTTTGGTGACTGCCTCAAAGAAGTCTATCAGGTTTAGGAGACATGATCTGCCTTTTACAAACCCAAACTTGGTGGGGTCCTGAGTTTGGAGATTACCATTGTTATTGTTGATATGTTCCATGATGATACGTTCCATAGCCTTGCAGACCAGGCTCATTAGGCTAATGGGGCATTAGTTTCCAGGGTCCGTGGTGGCTCCCCCTTTGTGGAGTGGGATAACCATCAATGTGCGCCATTCAGTGGGCACATGGCCTGAGGAGAGGCTATGATTGAACATGGTACTTAGGTGGGGTGCCAGTTCATTTTGTAGTTCATGTAGAACACAGCCTGGGATGTTGTCAGGTCCAATGAATGCTGTGTTCTTGGCTTTGGATAGTGTGTTTTTTAGCTGTGCAGCTGTGATTACAGGAACTTTGCATTCTTCTGGTATAGAGATGGGCCCTTTAGGGGTTGACAGGGGGTAAAGTTAGCACTGAGCCTATCTGCCAGGATGTTGGCAATATCAGTTGGTTCTGTATATTTAGTGCCATTGTGCTATAACTCAGAGCAGATCTGAGTGTTGCCATTGAGATTCTTGACATAGCTATAGAATGCTTTGTGGTTGTCTTTAGACTCAGTGGCAATTTTGTTTTTGTAACTAGCTTTGGAGGATTTTATGAGGGATCTCAGCTTCTTACTGAGGCTGACGAGGGAGTTTCTCCAATCATGGGATTTTTACCTTTTTTTCAACAGTTTCTTTCTTCTGTTGTAGAGTTTGTTTATGGCAGGGAACTACCAGATTGGCTTCCTTTTTTTTGGAGGATAGCATCTTGGTTCTGTTAGGGATTGCAGGGATTGTAAGTGCTTATAAAGTGCATTTGTGTAGGATTCAGCAGTCATACCTCTATTGTCCGTCAACATGGGTGTCATGACGTTTGCCACTTCTGTCTTAAGAAGTGCAAAGTTGGCTTTGGAGAAATTTTTTACTGTGGTTTCCCCTAATGGGCGGTGGGGGAGGGATGTGGATGTCTAGGGTGATTAGCTTGTGATCGGATCTGACCAACGAGGAATTGACCTTTGGTGTGGAGCACCAGTTGCCCATGTTGGTAATAACCAGGTCTAGGATATTGCTGCCCCTGGTGGGGGTGTGGATAAGTTGATCCAAGGCATTGGAATTTATGAATTCCAGAAAACGTTGAGCACAAGAGTTGGTACATGAGTATTTTTCCCAGTTAATGGTGGGGTAGTTGAAATCACCCATTATTAGGGTGTTAGGTTGTACCCTAATATTTTCCAATGTATCAAGAAATGAGGAGTGGGAAGCCTGGGGCATGGTGGGGGATCTGTAGCAACCTACAATTTGGATTGCGGTCTTGCCCAGAGTTAGTTGCCCTTGGATAATCTCGGACGCATTATGCTGAGCAACTAGCCTGGAGGTGTGGATATCCTTAATGAATATGGACACGCCTCCACCTTTAGTATTTCGGTCCAGGTTAGGTGGCTGAAACGTGTGGTATGAATTATAGCCTGGTAATGCAGGGGTACTCTCTGGAGCCTTGAACCAGGTCTCTGTCACTGCACAGATGTTGATGTTCTTCATTTTAAGGAGTACCTTGAGTGAGTGCATTTTGAGGTTTAGACTTCTAGCATTGAGTATCTATACCCTCAGATTCTTCTTGCTTGTACCTGTTACAGTGGTGAATTTGTCATCTGAACCTTGCCTAAAAAGGCACTATAGGGTGACTAGAACCTTAGCCAGTATTCGGAATCCCAGGGGCGACAGGTGTACGCCATCTCTGGAAAAGCATCGTGGTTTGTCGATCATGTGATCCCAGGCAGACAGATACTGGATCCCCTTAGAATGACACCAGAAGCTTAGCCAATTGTTGAAGTCAATCATTTTGTCCTTGTACTGTGGTATCATTCTGGGTGATGGCAGGATGCTACACAGGGCTAGGGTCATACCTGCCTGGGCTACAAGATCGGAGAGCTCTTCCATGTCTCTTTTCATGTAGTCCAGGGAGGTACGTCCCAGGTCATTCACACCAACATGGACAATGACAGAGTCATATTTGTACTTGCGGAGTGACCTGAGTACATGCATTATGTGGCTGATCTTGGCATCTGACAGGCAGCTGACAGTAACTGTATCCTTGTTTAGCCTGGTGAGTGGAACATCAGTGTGTCTGACTATAGAATCAACTATGACTAGAGTGTTGGGCACGTTGTTATGCCTTATGGGCTGTGGTTGAGTGGCACACTGAGTTTGTGGGCTATGTGTCTTTTGGGTTGTGTTGGTGGGGAGGTTGCTTGTGTTTCTTCTTTGGAGGTCCCAGTTGCTTGGGCAGGTTTTTACTGAGAGCTACTGTGAATGTAGGTGTGTGTTTTGTGTTTCTATGTGTGTGTTTTGGTGGTGTAGGTTTTGAGGGACTATGTGCTGACTGTGGTGTGATGCAAGTGTTTACCTTCTCCTCTTGACTGTCTAGTCCAGTCTTAGGTGAAGAGAGCTTTGCTTCCAGTTTGGCTATATAAGTGCAGTGTACTACACACATATTGGCTGTTGCCTCGGCATGTGTGTGTGTGTGTGTGTGTGTGTGTGTGACATGGGTTGAGAGTGTGCTCTGGGTAATACTGGGGTTGCTAACTGTGATTGCCTGGCAGTGATGTCACATGTATGGGTATGGATTTGCACCCCAGCCTCTCAGCCATTTCACATTTGTTATCCCTGCACAGTGGACATTGTGATATAGGGCCAACATAAAAGACATTTGCAAATCCCACTCCACATTTGGCCCAGGTGTCTCTCACACACACACACCTGTCATGTCTGGGAGTTGAACCCCTACCTAACTAATTTATTACACTACATAGTTATAGCATGTGCCATGGAGATTACTGGAATGCTCATTCCCCAAAGGTGCATTTCACATTGGATGACATAAGCAGGACTACCAAAGTAGGCCATTGGACATGTATTGAGTTTGACTAGCCTAAAACGCATTGCTCCCCACACAGACATTGAAACACACACAACCGACATGTGTGGGTACAGAACCCCTAACAGAGGTCTATGTCACACTACAGCATGGAGCTGTTATAGGACACACCACAGGAATTATTGGAAACTTTCTTCCCCAAAGGTGTATTTCACATTGGATGACATCAGCAGGCCTGCCAAAGTAGGCCATGGGAAATGCCTTGAATGACTAGCCTAAAATGCATTTCTCACCACAGAGACATTGAAACACACACAAAACATCCACAACCGACATGTGTATGTATAGAACCCCTAACAGAGGTCTACATCACACTACAGCAGCACGCCGTTATGACACCTGTTACAGTGATTACTGGGCTACATTTCTCCCAGAGGTGTATTTCTAGGTGGATGATATCAGCAGCCTTGCCAAAATAAAACATACAAATTGTATGGAGTGTGACTACCCTAAAAAGCATTGACCTTTACACAGACAGGGTCAGTAAGACACACACACACAAACACACTTGCCATGTCTGAGACTAGAACAGTTACTTATCTAATTTATCACACTACAGCAGTACTCAGTTACAGGACACACTACTGAGATCACTGGGGTACAGTTTCCCAGAGGTGCATTTCTAGGTGGATGACATCAGCAGCCTTGCCAAAGATGAGAATTTGAATTGTAGGGAGCGTGACTACCCTAAAAAGCATTGCTGTCTCCACAGACAGACACACACAAACACACATACTTGCCATGTCTGGGATTAAAACAGCTACCTACCTAATTTAGCACATTACAGCAGTACACAGTTACAGAACACACTACAGAGATTATTGGGCTACAGCTTCCCAGAGGTGTATTTCTAGGTGGATGACATCAGCAGCCTTGCCAAAGATGAGCATTTGAATTGTAGGGAATGTAACTACCCTAAAAAGCATTGCTTTCTACACAGACAGACACACACCTACCGTGTCTGGGATTAGAACAGCTGCCTAACTAGCTTATCACACTATAGCAGTATGCAGTTATGGGACATGCCACAGAAATTAGTGGGATATAGCTCCCCCAAAGGTATATTTCACAGTAGATGACCTCAGCAGGCTTGTCATAGTGGGGCCATGGGGAGGGCAGCATGTGTGCATGGGCCATAACCCATTCATCTAGGGGTTGACATGCCACATGTGGGCACAACCTGGGTCATTATCCACAGGTATATGTATACAGCTGCTAGATGACTACTTCCTTGAACAGTCATGTTGCGCAGCTGGCATGTGCACCACATACTCTGTAATGATGGCAGATACCGGTGGCTAGTATCTGCAGTTTGTGACATCAGACCCTCGTGTGGTTGTGGCCTTTTGGCTGTGTGCTGGGTGGGTGAGCCCAGGATGGCTCCTTGTCACAGTCACCCTCTTCCCCACATGTATGTATGTCTACCTTTGGCTTATTATAGTGTGTTGTCCTTACATATATGCCTGTATTCCTATCCACTGTGTGCAAAGCATGTGTGGTGCATACTGAGGAGTGTCTACAATAACATCTGCGGCTGCCAGATATGTCTCGTCCACTAGTGTTTGCAGACATGGCCTTCATGTGTTTAAGTGTGTGAGCATACCCAATAGGACCTTTCAGTATGTTGTGGACTGACATTGCCTTCATTACTCAGTGTGTGGGCATGCTCAGTATGGCCATCTGTACTGAATGTGTGGATCGAGTCCAGGTAGTTTGTACTGCAGTGCTGACCTTTGTGTTGTACACCTACAGGTAGCATGCTGTCTCTGCAGGGTATCCGCCGATCATTTGGCATGGACTGTTACTACATTTCTGCATAGGATGAGGGGGGAGTCACACCTGACTATTTCTACATTTCTACACAGGATGGGGGCACACCTGACTGTTACTATATTTCTATGTAGGATGGGGTGGGCACACCTGACTAATTCTACATTTCTACACAGGATTGTGGTGGGGGCACACCTGATTGTTACTATAGTTCTATGTGGAATGGGGGGGCACACCTGAGTATTTCTACATTTCTACACAAGATTGGGGGGCACACTTGACTGTTACTATATGTCAACATAGGATGGGGGGACACACCTGACTATTTCTACATTTCTACACAGGATTGTGGAGAGGCACACCTGACTGTTACTATATTTCTACATGGGATGGGGGCACACCTGACTATTTCTACAGTTCTACACAGGATTGGGTGGCACACCTGACTGTTACTATATTTCTATGTGGGATGGGGGGCACACCTGACTCTTTCTACATCTCTACACAGGATTGTGGAAGGGCACACCTGACTGTTACTATATTTCAATGTTGGATGGGGGGCACACCTGATTATTTCTACATTTCTACACAGGGTTGGGGGACACACCTGACTGTTTCTACATAGAATGAGGGCACACCTGACTATTTCTACACAGGATTGTGGAGGGGGGAACACCTGACTGTTACTATATTTCTATGTGGGATGGGGGGCACACCTGACTCTTTCTACATTTCTACACAGGATTGTGGGAGGGCACACCTGACTGTTACTATATTTCTACATTGGAAGGGGGCACACCTGATTATTTCTACATTTCTACACAGGATTGGAGGGGCACACGTGACTGTTACTCTATGTCTACGTAGGATGGGGGGGGCACACCTGCCTATGTCTAAATTTCTACACAGTATTGTGGGGAGGCGCACCTGACTGTTACTATATTTCTACATGGGATGGGGGGCACACCTGACTATTTCTACATGTCTACACAGGATTGGGGGCATACCTGACTGTTACTATATTTCTATGTAGGATGGGGGCACACCTGACTATTTCTACATTTCTATAAAGGATTTGGGGGCACACCTGAGTGTTACTATATATCTACGTAGGATGGGGGCACTACATTTCTACATTTCCACACAGGATTGTGGGGGGGCACACCTGACTGTTACTATATTTCTACATGGGATGGGGGCACACCTGAATATTTATACATTTCTGCACAGGTTTGGGGGGGCACACCTGACTGTTGCTATATTTCTACGTAGGATGGGGGGCACACCTGACTATTTCTACATTTCTACACAGGATTGTGGGGGCACACCTGACTGTTACTCTATTTCTACTTGGGATGGGAGG
Organism: Protopterus annectens; assembly: GCF_019279795.1. Classification (NCBI taxonomy): domain Eukaryota; kingdom Metazoa; phylum Chordata; order Ceratodontiformes; family Protopteridae; genus Protopterus; species Protopterus annectens. The sequence continues at coordinate 537,057,010 of NC_056739.1, forward strand.
CACACCTGACTATTTCTACATTTATACACAGGATTGGTGGGGCACACCTGACTGTTATTATATTTCTACGTAGGATGGGGGCACACCTGACTATTTCTACATTTCTACACTGGATTGTGAGGGGGGCACACCTGACTGTTACTATATTTCTACGTGGGATGGGGGCACACCTAACTATTTCCCCATTTCTACACAGGATTGTGGAAAGGCACACCTGACTGTCACTATATTTCTACATAGGATTGTGGGCACACCTGATGATTTCTACTTTTCTGCACAAGATTGTTGGGGGCACAACTGACTGTTACTATATTTCTATGTAGAATGGGGGCACACCTGACTATTTCTAAATTTCTACACAGGATTGGGAGGCACACCTGATTGTTACTATATTTCTACATAGAATGGGGGGGGCACACCTGACTATTTCTACATTTCTACACAGGATTGGGGGGCACACCTGACTGTTACTATATTTCTATGTGGTATGGGGGGCACACCTGACTCTTTCTTCATTTCTACACAGGATTGTGGGAGGGCACACCTGACTGTTACTATATTTTTCCGTACGATTGGGGGCACAACTGACTATTTTAACAATTCTACACAGGATTGGGGGGGCACACCTGACTATTACTATATTTCTACGTGGGATGGGGGCACACCTGATTATTTCTACATTTCTACACAGGATGGGGGGCACACTTGACTGTTACTATATGTCTATGTAGGATGAGGGGCATACCTGACTATTTCTACATTTCTACACAGGATCGTGGGGAGGCACACCTGACTGTTATTATATTTCTACATGTGATGGGGGCACACCTGACTATTTCTGCATTTCTACACAGGATTGGAGGCACACCTGACTGTTACTATATTTCTGCATAGGATGGGGGCACACCTGACTATTTCTACATTTCTACACAGGATTGGGGGGGGGTCACACCTGACTGTGACTACATTTCTGCATCAGATGAGGTGGCACACCTGACACTTGTACACATTTGCTAGGACTGTACTGGTATGTTGGGTACTCCATTTCCTATCATGCTGGCTAGTGGCATACCAGTGTACTACAGATCTTAGCTTTCTGATTTCCTACCCTTCAGAACTGACATCCCACTGCCTGACCTGCTGTAGTCTGTCTGTGTAGGCCTGGAGGTTACCCATATGGCTCATTCCGAGGCCATAGCACAGCCTTTGTTTGTGTTTTGTCTACACCTGTCCTGCTGGTTGTGACTGTTGTTGGGTATGTGACCCCCCCTGACTGGAATGTGTGAGTCACTTACCTTGTGGGTGTCCCAGTATTGAGGGTGGTGCAGCAGGGCTGCCTATGCCTGATGCACATAGTACACTCCCTACATATGGTTAGGCACATGTAGTGTAATGTTTGGCATCCCTTTTACTGTTATGTGAGAGTCAGAGAGAGGTGTTATTCCCTGAGTCCCTCCTGTGTCAGTGTATGTGTTATTCGTTGCCTCTTTGCCAAGACCAGGGCATACTGGGCATGCCTCCTTCTATCTACTGGGGCAGGCTCAGGTTGTTCCTCTTCTGAGTCACTCTATGCCTGTGCAGGCCTTGGCAATGGGGTGGGCTGTGTGGCCCTGGCCCGTGGTGTTCCTGCTACAGCTGTTTCTGCAGATCATATAGTGTAGCATGGCACACACAAGGACAATTTGGGTACATGTAGCTGGTGAGTACTGCAAGGCTCCACCGGACATGTCCAGGCACCAGAACCGTGACTTGAGCATCCCCAACACATGCTCTACTATAATTCTGGTCTGTGTGTGTGCCTCATTATGGAGTTCTTGCTCGGGTGTGTGTGCATTTCTGATGGGTGTCATCAGCCACAGCTCCAGTGCATATCCAGCACCCCCCACTAGGTGACCATCAGGGATGTCCCCACTGGCAAATCTCTGGTAAAGCTGCGTCAGATGCCAGATGTGGGAATCGTGATAGCTTCCAGGGCAGTCAGCACACACATTTATTATTATGCCCTGGGCATCGCATATGACCTAGCAGTTGATGGAGGGGAAGCCCTTGTGGTTGATGTAGACCCTACCTCGCTCACCGAATGGTGCTTTGATGCATATGTGCATGTAGTCTATAGCACCCACTACCTCAGGGTATTCTGCTATTTGGTGGAACAGTTGCATATTGCTGGCCAACGCCTCACTGGTGTTGGGGAACTATACGTGCTCACTGACATATGCTGACATGGTATCCAGGAACTGGCGGAGTACCCTGGATGCTGATACCTCTGAAATCCCCACCATATCCCCAGTTGGAATTCAAAAGGTACCTGTAGCTAGTATCCATAGGCCTACACATACCTTGGTATCCACTGGGGTGGGTTCCCCTCTGTTATTTCTGTGTGTCAGGTATGACCAGCACAGCTCAACAATTTCCTGTAGGAGGTCCCTGTCCACCCTATAGCACTCCAATATCTCCAGCTCATGTAGAACCTGATAGGTTACTCTGGGCCTGTACACTCTTCTCCGTCTCCTCACTGTGGGTTGGTCGACAGCATTCACATCCTCACCACACTCTTCCACAAGTTGTATGATAGCTATTGCAGCCCCTATGATTTTGCTTTTCCATGCTTGTTTACACCGGTGGTGTAGAGTGTGGGAAAAACCAGAGGGGGAGGTGTTTGCTTAGTTTATAGCAGTATTCTGAGCTGCTCTGGTCTGCTGCCTGTGTAATTGGCTGATTCTAATACATTTCACCTGCTAGCTAGGCTAGTTCTCCTTGATTACCTTCCTACTGCTGTTTTCCCTTCCCATTGTCTTCCTCTGTAAGCCCATGTGCACGCCACACAAACAAAGTGCTCAAATGTGCACACTGCTGCTATTTCCTGGTTTAACTTCTTTTTTCTTCCTGTAAAACCAGATGTGTGGTGCGCACATCTGCTTAGATTTTGTAAAGAGTGCTAGGCAGGTTTAGACACACCCCTAGCTTAGCTGTGCTAAGCTAGTAGCAAACCTGAGCCACAGGGCTCCAATCCACTTACAGTATGCCTGACACCCCCCCCCCATGATATCACCTAACTCCTAGGCATGCACCAAACTATTCCTACTCTTACACTGTTGGGACCTGACTCACATGGTGGGGAAAACTGGGATTCACTATTCTTGCCCTCATTTGCATAGGATTGCCTGGTAATGCATAGTTACATGTCTTACACTGAACCTCCCCCACTTAGCAACCACTACTCACTGGCCAGGTTGTCTTCTGCCTGCCATTGACTTGCATGATAGAATAGTGATTTTAGTTAGACTGCTTATTTTAGGTTTATTTTATTATTTTCCCCCGATCCTGTTTGCGCGCCACTGCCCTACGCATAAACAGCTGAGACTGGATAAAAAAAAATAAAAGTTGATTTTTGTATTTATTTTTTAGTTTGCAATGCCAATGGCCTTATACTTGGCCATCAGCATGCTTACTACATGATATGCAGCCTTTATTTGGGGCTGTCACCGCTCCGTTTTGGATTTTGCAGAAATGTCTCTTTTACTAACCGAGTACATTTTTGCAGTTAGCGCTAGTCTTGCACGGACTGTTGCAAGCTTCCTGGATTGCAAAATCACTTCATTTGCATGGATTTCACCTGCAAATGGGGTGATTTGCATATCTGGGCTTAGTCTGTGCAAGATTAGTGCAGGAGCGCTCGTGCATACCCCTGCAGGCTGTTCCTGGATCTGACTGCAGACATATTGCCTGCTTGACCTCTTGCACCAATCTTGCACTCCATGCAAGCTTTTGAGAATCTTGGGGTAAGTGTTTTTTCTGTGATGTCAGAACTGTACTACTGAACTATTTTAAGTATTTCTCTGTGATGGCTGAACTCTTGACTAGCACTGTGTAGTATTGTCTTGTGTTTTGACTGTTATTAAATATTTTAAACCCTTTCAACTCTGGCTGTTTTGTAGAGATAATTTAAGCTCTTTAGAGTACTTGCATGTCTTTGGTTAAATTGTACAATGCCACTCCAATAGCTTTAGCCCTGGGCTATACTACCAATTGGATAATAATATTGCACAGTAATAATTGGACACCCTTTTAAGGGCCTTTGAGTAGCTGATAAATATTAGTGGGTGGTGGCAGCTGGTACTACCGTATATTCTGGCAAAAAAGGGGCACAGCTGGAGAACATGTGCCAGCCTTCCCCAGGAGTGTCTGTGTGGTTGTATAAGCTTTTATCAAAGTGTGTGTGTGTGTGTGTGTGTGTGTGTGTGTGTGTGTGTGTGTGTGTGTGTGTGTCAGCTACTTGGGCAGGGACAAGAAGCACTGGTAGGACAAAGAGGGTGCTGGAGGTTTTAGCTTGCCCACTAGGCTGATATATGGACCCTATAGCTGTGCCAGTGGGGAGTCTTATTGGGGACCTGGAGAGCAAGGGAGTAACCAGCCCCAGACTGACTGTGATCTCTGTGTGCTGTTAAGGGAATTTGCATTTTACTCATTGTATTTATTATCCTTTCCTCCTATATGAGATGCCCCTCACTGGTGTTAGTAGTGAGGATTGAGGCTCCTTGATTGCTGAGCCAGGGCACGGGCATCACATATTAATTGTTTGGCAGTAGTGGGATATCCACACCACATATTAATTGATTGGCAAATACTAATTGGCTTGTAGTGGTGTGGGTAGAGTAAATTCCTGGAGCTGGTGTACAGTGAGCTCTGAAGGTGTTTTGTACTCTAAATCAGGGGTCTATATTACCAAATCGAAAAACCCTTTATGCGAATACCTAAACGTCGATACCTATAATGCAAACTGCAAAAATCCCGAATGCACTAAACAGCTAAAAATAAAATAACGATCTGTCATAGTCGGCCAACCCCACCACCCGCTACATAGTGCCTACCCAAACAAGATAAATAAACCACATACACACCCTAACTAAACCCTACATCTAACCTAAAGTAAAGCACCAAAACCCTATTTCTAACTTTACACTAAACCCCACATACACAACTAACTATGCACTATCCTTAACCCTTCCCTAACCCTAAGATCCGTAACTACCGCACATGTCCCCTACAGGCATACACCCCCAAAAAAATAATAATACACATACATACATTTAACAAAACCCTACTTCCAACACTACACTAAACCCCACATACACAACTATTTATGCACTATCCTTAACCCCTCCCTAACCCTAAGGTCCATAACTACTGCACACTTCCCCTACAGACATACACCCCAAAAAAAATAAATAATACACATACATACAGTTAAATAAAACCCTACTTCTAACACTCCACTAAATCTTACATACATTACCTATCTATTCACTTACCTTAACTCACATCCTAACCTTAAAGTCCTAGCTATCGCACACTTGCCTTATGGAACTATACAACAGACAGGCCAACCATTATACTTTGACATTTAAATTTTTGCTATTTTGGACGTTTGGCGTTTCCATCTTTCATGCAATATGTCTCGCTCTTTTCATATTTGTGATTACAGTCTTTCGATCTGGTAATAGGAACCCCTAAACCAGCCACACAGTGAATACTCAAGAGTTCAGATCACAATTATTTTATTACTTTTGTTAGCTTAGTCAGGATGAGTAGGCAGCATGTGAGCAGAGGAGTATGGAAATCTGACAAGGAGCCAGCTGGTGGAGATGTGCCAGTCTAGGGGACTGTTGCACGGAAACCTGACTAAGGCAGACCTGATTGCAGCCGTGATTACAGCTGCATCAGAAAACAGCAACCAGGAGGACAATCAGACTGGCAGTGGAGATATAATACCCTCAGAGAATGGACAGCTTAACCTTTCTACAGAGGACTTAACAATCCATCTTGAGCTAAAGAGACTTGAGTTGGAGGCCAGACATTTGGAACTAGAAGCAGCTGAGAGAGTAAGGCATCTAGAGAGTAAGGAGAAGGAGAAACTGCAACATTTGCAGGCTGAGGAGAATGAGAAACTGCTATGACTGGAAGCTGAGGAAAAAGAGAGGCAGAGGCAGCATGAGAAGTAAATGCTGACTCTTCACCAGAGTCATGGAGGTAATGGGGAAGGGAATAACTGGACCCCAGAAGCATAAAAGGTCAGTAAATTTCTTCCGCAGTTTAAAGAGGGGGATAATTTTGATAGTTTCATTCATATGTTTTAGAGGGTATGCAAACAGTATGGTGTTGACCAAAGGCTCTGGGTACGGTTCCTGACCCTCTTACTCCATGGTAAAGCTGTAACTGTTTTGTCAAAAATGTCTGACATTGCATGTTTTGATTATACTGCTGTTAAAAATCACTTGTTAGAATTGTTTAAGCTAACACCTGAAATGTACAGGAAAACGTGTCGTCAGCATAGACTCAAGGCAGATGAAAGTGTGTGAATATGTTGCTGAACTGGGCACTTATTTCCATAGGTGGATGAGTGGATGTCAGGTCACCACTTTTGAAGGGCTGGCAGACCTTTTGGTGAGGGAACAAGCCCTTAGCACTTTGCCTGAGGACATGAGGATCTGGTTAGCTGATAGACAATGTGCTACTTCAGATGTGTTGGGGGAAGAAGGGAGACCTATACTTGGCAAGCAGGGCAGCCCTGCACAGGAAAGAGACCCCCAGTACTGCTCATGGGTCTAAAGGAACACAGGGTGGGCAGCACAGACTGCCTCAACAGAATCTGCCAGTAGAAGGGGAAGCCACTAATCCAGGTACACATCCAGGAGCTAGGGTTAAATGTTTTGAATGCAACCAGTGAGGCCATGTGGCATACAGGTGTCCACGGAGGCAAGGTGGGGAACAAAAGATTAGGGTGCCAGTAAGTGGGAAAGACAGAATGCCAATAGTAGGTTGTCTTCAGACAACAAGGGTACCAAACTACCATCCTGCAAATGTCCTGATAGGGAAGAATTTGGATGAGGCAGTACCATGTGTTTGTGCAGTTACATGCAGTCAGGCTAGGAGACAAGCATGTGGGTCTGGTAGCCTGAGGGAGACCCAGACAAACTGCATACTTGCAGCCAGGACTGGTGAAGTGGTTACTTCAGGGAGGGATCTACTCTGTAGCAGTGAGACTGAAGGTGAGCCACAGTTGCTTGGGGGTACTGATGGTCCCTTGGACAGAGTGACTGCAAAGGTAGAGGTGAGTAGTAGTACCCAGGTTGACAGTGAGGCACCACTGTCAGAGGAGGCCAGACTTCCTGTGGAAGGGGAGCTGGGAAGGGTTACAAGGAGAGAATGTTGAGACAGGCTCAGCTCTCAGACCCTACATTGCAAGGCCTGAGGCAGGTAGCCAGGCAGGCACCTGATTCTCAAGGAAAGGGAGAATCTGTATACTGGGACAAAGGGTTACTATACAGAGAGTGGACCCCTGAGGGAGGGCTAGAAGGTGAGAGAGTACAGCAGCTGGTAGTGCCTAGAGCCTACCATTTGGCACTTCTAGCCATAGCCCATGATATTCCCTTTGCAGGTCATATGGGCATAAAATGTACAAAGACCCATATTATGTAGAACTTCTATTGGCGTTGAATTTCCAGAGATGTAACAGGCTACAGCAGGACCTGTGAGCAGTGCCAAAAGGTAGGCAAAGCAGGAGACAAGGTGAGAGCTCCTTTGATGCCTTTGCCTGTGATTGAGGAGCCATTTCAGAGGGTAGCTATGGATATTGTGTGTCCTCTGAGTACTCCAAGGTCCACAGGGAAAATGTATATCCTAGTGGTAGTGGATTATGCTACACAATACCCTGAGGCAGTGGCTTTGTCCTCCATTGAGGCAGAGAAAGTGGCAAATGCTTTGTTAGAGATTTTCAGCAGGGTAGGTTTCCCAAATGAAATACTGACTGACAGAGGTGCAAATTTCATGTCAGACCTGATGGCTTGTCTGTGGAAGTCCTGAGGTGTGAAGCACATGAAGACCATCCCCTACCATCTCCAGACTAATGGTCTTGTTGAGAGGTTAAACTCTAAATCAAGTCCATGCTGCGGGCATTTAAAGATCAGTTTAAGAGGGAGTGGGACAAATATTTGCCCCATCTGTTGTTTGCTTACAGAGAGGTTCTCCAGGAATCCACAGGGTTTTCACCCTTTGAGTTGCTGTATGGGCATAGTATGAAGGGACCTCTAGATTTAATTTGAGATGAGTGAGAAGGTGAGTGCGAGTCTCACAAGGAGTCTGTTGTGACATACATCCTAAACCTCAGGACAAGGCATAGGGAACTCATGGGCTTGGCCCAGGAGAACCTGGCAGAAGCCCAACAACAGAAAAAGGTGTGGTATGACAGGAATGCTCAATATAGAGAGTATGCTGTGGGGCAGCAGGTAATGGTACTCATTCCTGTCAGACACAACAAGCTGCTAGCAGCTTGGGAGGTACCCTCCAAGGTGGTAAGAAAGGTAAGTGATGTTAACTACATGGTGGAACTGCTAGGCGGAAGGCAGGGGCACAAATTGTACCATGTTAACATGATGAAACTTACCATGATAGGGAGGCTCTTGTGCTGAGCATTTGCAGTGGATTGCAGGAGGAGTCTGAGGGCAATCTGGTGACTGATCTCCTCAATGAGGCTTGGGCTGACACCACAGTGGAAGGGGTAGCAATGGCCCAGCAGTTATCTCCTACCCAGGTTCGAGAAATCTGAGCAGTGTTGCAGGAATTTGGGGACATTTTCACTGGGAAACCAGGGTGCACCCACCTGGGGCAGCACCAGGTGGATACAGGACCCCAAAGGCCTATTAGGCAGGCCCCTTATAGAGTGCCTGAGAGAGTCAAACAGACTCTGAGGGAGGCGGTACACAAGATGCTGGAACTAAGGGTGATTCAAGAGTCCAACAGTCCCTGTGCCGCCCCAATGGTGCTGGTGCCAAAGAAGGATGGCAGCACCAGGTTCTGTGTGGACTACAGGAAATTAAATAGTCACACAGAGTCAGATGCTTACCCCATGCCTAGGACAGATGAGGTCCTAGATCAGCTGGATGGGGCTAAGTATCTTACAACTACTGATCTTATGAGTTCACAAAGATGTCCTTTGGGATGAAGAATGCCCCAACAACTTTCCAGAGGCCGGTAGATCATATCCTAGCAGGAGCAGGAGGGTTTACCATTGCTTACCTAGATGATATTGCCATCTACAGCCATTCCTGGCCAGAGCACCTTCAGCATGTCAGGGAGGTGCTGGGCAGACTACAGAGGGCAGGGTTGACCTGTAATCTGAGCAAATGTCAGGTGGGTATGGCAGAGGTCTCCTACCTAGGACGTAGAGTGGGGAGTGGTAAGATAAGGCCAGAATCTGCAAAGTGGAAGCTATTCAGGCATGGCCTGCACCTGTTACTAAAAGACAGGTGAGGGCATTTTTAGGGACAGGAGGTACTACAGAAAGTTTGTCCCCAGTTATAGTACCATAGCTGCTCCCCTCGAAGACCTGACAAGGAAGAACAGGCCAGATAGGGTAGTGTAGACCCCAGCATGTGAGCAGGCATTCCAGAAGCTTAAAGAAGCTTTGGGAGGACTCCCCTGTGTTAGCCAGTCCAGATTACAGCAAAGAATTTGTTGTGCAGGTGGATGCTTCAAACCATGGGGTGGCGGCTGTACTTAGCCAGATTTCATCAGAGGGGAAGAGCACCCAGTGGATTAGCTCAGTCGTGGGCTCCAACCCAGGGAAGAATGCTATGCAGCTGTAGAAAAGGAATGTCTAGCCATAGTGTGGGCACTGCAGAAACTTCAGCCTTATCTGTATAGAAGGAAATTCACTGTTATGACAGATCACAACTCCCTAACATGGTTAAACAGAGCCAACCAGCAAAATGCCAAGTTGCTAAGATGGAGCCTGGGGTTGCAAGCATATGTTATGTCCATGCAGCACCGCAGTGGGATTAGCAATGCCAATGCAGATGGGCTCTCAAGCAGGGAATGGGGTGAGGTATACTCAGATAGACCTAACTCCCTCAAGCAGCGTTTCTCAAGGGTCACTTGAAAAACTAGCTTGAGTTCTCTGTGGGGGGTGAGGGGGGTATGTGAAGATCGGGTGAAGATAGGTGAAGGCTGCCAGCCTAGCCAGATAGAATTTTGTAAATAATTCTGTCATCTGTAAATATTAATGTAAACCACAGGCTTGTTGTCATAAATGGTAAAAATAGTGTTACATGTGGAACTTGAAAAAATGTAACAACAGTGCACTCTACTGACCAAGTAAAGCATGTTGTGACCCTTTGATGTTAAAACTCGGAGTCAGTATGACTAGAGTGAGGCATCCTGCTTATTGTTTTAAGGCCAGAGTTAATGGCCAGAATTTGCATGCACAAATGTCCTTTATTGCTCTGGCTTCTGCCCAGAGGTGAAGAATGTAAATGTAGTTTCTGTTAGCCTGGGAACCTAGGGAAGTGTGAAGAATGATATAATGTGAACCAGGAATGTGATTTTAAAAACAGAGAGAATCAGAGAGCATTAAGCATTTTTGTCTTGACCATCCATAAAACCAGCACTGTCTTGCTCTATATGTAAGTTTATCTTAGACTTGTGTTTTTCTCTTAGAAATAAATAGAAACTAAAATTATTAGACTAAGTGTTTTTTCTATTATGTCAGAACTGTACTGCTGAATTATTTTAAGTATTTCTCTGTGATCCCTGAACTCTTGACTATCACTGCATAGTAAAAGTATTGTCTTGTGTTTTGACTATTTGTTATTAAATATTTTTAAACCCTTTCAACTGTGGATGTTTTTGTAGAGATAATTTAAGCTATTTGGAATACTTGCATGCTTTTGGCTAAATTGTACAAAGCCACTTTAATAGCTTTAGCCCTGGGCTATACTACTACTTGGATAATAATATTGCACAGTAATAATTGGACACCCTTTTAAGGGCCTTTGAGTAGCGGATAAATATTAGTGGGTGGTGGCAGCTGGTACTTACCGTATAGTCTGGGAAAAAGGCGCAGAGCTGGAGAACCTGTGCCAGCCTTCCCCAGGAGTGTCTGTGTGGTTGTATAAACTCTTCTCAAAGTGTGTGTGTGTGTGTGTGTGTGTGTGTGTGTGTGTGTGTGTGTGTGTGTGTGTGTGTGTGTGTGTGTGTGTGAGCTACTTGACTTGCGCAGGGACATGAAGCACTGGTAGGACAGAGAGGGTGCTGGAGGTTTTAGCTTGCCCACTAGGATGAGATCTGGATCCTATAGGTGTGCCAGAGGGGAGTTGTATTGGGGACCTGAAGAGCAAGGGAGCGACCAGCCCTGGACTGACTGTGATCTCTTTGTGCTCTTAAGGGAAATTGCACTTTACTGTGTGTATTTGTTATCTTTTCCTCCTATATGAGACGCCCCTCACTGGTGTTAGTGGAGATGATTGAGGCTCCTTGATTGCTGGGCCAGGGCACGGGCATCACAGTCATAAATAAATAACATTAGGAATTTACCTTTTCTGCCTTCAGTTAGGAACAACACTTCAGGATGTGCAAACAGAAATTTTATTTAACAGCGCTGGGAAACTGTCTTCATAGCCATTGATAAATCAGTCTCTCTGAAGAGAGACAAACTACATATTTTATACATTTTACTTATCTAAATTGGTCATGCAATTTTATTATGTTTCAATTACTCTGACTAATAGAAAACTTTACGAATGTCCTCATCCCTCATGATTTTCGCCTCGGACTTCACGTGAACACCTTTCTATACATGATCCACCTGCTTTCAAAGGGTCTTGTTTCTGACCTTGGATGCTTCAAACCTTCCCTAGCAACAACGCACTCCTAGCCTGGAGGAGTCAGGCTAACAAATTCCTTTTGTAGTAACTTACATGCCTTGACTTCATGTAACACATACTTTTTCCTGTGTCTATATTATAAAAACAAACACTTAAAATGTCGAACACATCTTTGTCGACATGTTTTGAGCAAAGGCTCTTATAGGCAAAAGCTGACAAGGTTGAAACTGACATACTCGAAATATTTTAGTTGTCCAACACCAATCCCGCACTGCCACATTGAACTTGAACTGCAAACACAGTGAATTTCACTTGCAAGAAACACCCTAAATATACGCTACAATCCTTCCAGTTTGTAAAGTAAATGAAGTAACCATACCAATTGCCAACAGTAAATCTCCAAAATTACACTTGACCAAAACGGTACTTTCCTAAAATACAAACCAGTTAACACACATACATTAATTTTTCTCTAATTTTTGCAGGGCTGCACCCCCCACACCCCCTGCTAATTATATATACCAACTCTGAGATCACACTAAAATTAAGGTAAACATGCATAATTCATAATGTACACATCTTTATGTCACTGCTACATTTGTGTATGTTGGCCAACTATGGCATTTTGAACTTAACATTTTAGATCTTTAGAGCTTTCGCTTATAACAACTTTCGCTTAAAATGTGTCGGCAAACTGGTGCTCGACATTTTAAGTGTTTGTTCTTATGATAGAGACCACTTTTCCCTTATTACATTTTTAAAAAATGCAGTTAAGACACAGCAATACCTTAGTTTATGAAGCTGTATTTTTCCCAGCCCTGCATAAAAAATATATTTGCTTTTTAACAATCATCTTAAAGCATTATTAATGAAACTGAAATTAATATACATTTTAATAAGCTGATCTTGACTCATAACAGTTTCCTCCCTCTGACACTATCAGTGCCATACCATACATGTAATTATATTTTTATTTTTCTTAACTTGATACAATATGCCTCTGAATCATAATAGTTATCTTCTGTCATACTAGAATTGTCATTGATTAGTGCATTTGAGGGTAAACATCTTTTAATCACAGCCTTTAGAATAGAAAATACCAAAATGATCACAAATATAATAAAAATTACAATGACAATACCCTGGATTATGCTAGTTTCCAGGTTACCAAAAATACTGCCCAACCATCCAAAAAGTGTCCATTGCTTTGATGTGCTGTCCAAATCTTTGGCCCTTTGTTCCATGAAATTTGCCAGTTTTTCCTGTTCATCATGATAGTCACTAATATGTGAATAGCAACAACTGCCTATGAGGGCACATGACCCCCTTTATGAAGCAAGCATTATGTCAAATGTCATTCGATTTTGCAACACCACAGTTAGCATTTCAGTCATTTCTCGATTTGCCATCCTGATATGATGTGAAGTTTCATTGGCCACCTCCTGTAGAATTTGAGCAAGTATGGTGATTTCAAGCATTGTACTTTGCACTCCATACCCAGGATTAAAAATTGAAAATACTTGCTCTGCCCAGTGAATTGCTCACTTATTTCTCAGTCTACCTGCTGGTGGGTGTTCGAAATGTTAAATAGCAGGAGTAATATAGCCTACAAAGCAACATCCAGACCAGTTCGTAGGCAACCAGGGGTAGGCACGATCACCATTGATGTAGTAAAGGTTACTTATCATGCCCATGCCATGCCTCCAGTCATAGCTTTTTAAGTGCAAAGAGTCTAACACACTTTCATGCCTGGTGTCATTACATTTGTTTTTTCCCATTGGTACAGTCCTATTTCTGGCATAACATGTGTCTCCATGATGTGTGCTCACAAGTTGAAGAAACACAACCTTAGAAAAATCAGTTACATTACACCAGGTTAAACTGATGTCATTAAGGTCCTTTTCAAATGACATCTGTTATGCAGGAATGGGAATCATAGGACTCCCTGCCTTAGAATGATGAGGTATATGTGAACATATCCAGCAGTTTGTTTTGTTTAGATTTTTGGCATATTGCCAAATGACCAGGAAGAAACTGTTTTCTCTTGACCAGGTTATAGAAGGATATAGCAGCAGAAACAAAGCAAAAGTACATGTTGTCACTGGAATCATCATGGACTGCTACTGAAATTGACCTTCTTGCTGGGCAAATGATTGATCTATTGCACTGCGATCTCCCTTGTGATTATTTGTCTGGGGTCCCCACATGGCAGGTCTTCTTGCAATGAGACAAATGGATCCATGTTGGTAGTCCTGCACAGTGAACTGCAGTCAAGGTGGTTAGCTGGACCTGAAAAGGGCCCTTCCACTTTGGACTGAGGTTGTTTTCCCTCTGGAAATTATTCACATACACCCAATCACCCGGTTATAGTTGATGACAGGGCTGGTCAGGAGGCTTTGGTAATGCTGCTCTTACTGTTCGGTGATATTGCTGCAAAATATTAAGGAGTTTCCTACAATAAGAAATCATAGCATCATCTGACAAAGTTAAATCGACATTTCCCCACTAGAGGGGAAGCTGGAAGGGCCACGCGTCTCCCCATTAATATTTCATATGGACTCAATTTCCTGATGGCATTCAGTGAGGCCCTCATATTCATTAATGCTAAGGGGAGGGCTTCCGGCCACTTTAAGTGAGTTTCAGCACAAATCTTTGAAATTTTATTTTTAAGGGTCCTGTTTACCCTTTCCACTAATCCAGATGACTGGGGATGGTTGGGACAGTGAAGACTCAACTTAGTATTAAAAATTTTACATAGTTCTTTAAACAATGCATTATTAAAATGTGTTCCTTGGTCACTGTTGACAATGCTTGGTGTACCGAATCTCGGTATATAATTATACAACAATTTCTTTACCACTGTGACTGGATCAGCTTTGCGACATGGGTAAGCTTTCACCAATCTGAGAACATACACACTACCATAGTCTTAGGCATCTGGATGAAGTTCGGCTGTATGTTAACAAAAGGTCCCCAGGGTGGAGGTAAACATGCAGTTTTGCTGTTGACATGTTTACTTACATTATACTTGAAACATATACCACAATTTCATACATACTGAAGTATCAAAGAGGAGATATGAGGGGCATACCAACTTCAGGTAATTTGATTAAATAAAGCTGTCTTACCTGTATAGGCCGCCCCCTTACCAGGTAAGGTAGCAAAGAGGCAGGGGCCACCAGTCGGCCATCCGGATGTCGCCATATGCCATCAGAGGATTTTCTACATCCATCCTTGAGCCACCTCAGAATTTCTCCCTGTGATGCTTCAGCTTGAAAGGCTGACAACTTTTCAAAATTAAACAAATCATTACTTTTGTAGTTTGTTATCATTAACATACACAGATTTTTGCAACAATCTACCACTGCTTGTTTAGCAGCTTGGTCTGCTAAATTGTTGCTCTTTGTTATAACATCCTTGCCCTTTTGATGGGAACAAGCGTTTGATTACAAACAGCCTCTTAGGTAGCAAAAGTGCATCTAACAATGATTTTATGTACCCTGAATTTTTTATTTGATTTCCTGAAGAGGTAAAAACCCTCTCTTTCCAAAGTTGCACAAAACCATGTACCACCCCGAAACCATAACGGCTGTCTGTAAAAATTTTGGCCTCTTTGTCTTTGGCTAACTCACAGACATTTTGCAAAGCCACTAGCTCACCTATTTGAGCAGAGTGAACACTCCCTAATCTTTGTTGCAACAATATTGTTTCTTCAATGCAGACGGCTATTTCTGAGATCAGCTGCCCTGTTTGATTTCTTCCACAGCAGCCGTCCATGAGCAAATTCAGCTCAGCATTGGGTATAGGAGTGTCTTTTCAGTCCTCTCTAGGAGAAAGCAAATAGTTACATTGACACAATCATGCTCTTCACCATCCTCAGCAGTAGGCAGCAGAGATGCAGGATTTAGAACAGGACAGCAGGTCAGAGAAATAGATGGATCAGAAAGAAGTGTAAGTTCATATCTAGTTAGACATGCAGTCGAGAGTGGTTGAGTTTTCATTTTAAGCAAAATACATGATACAGAATGAGGGACAGCTACTGTCAAGCATCAACTTCTTCTTCTTCTTCTTCTTTCAGCTGCTCCCATTAGGGGTCACCACAGCAGATCATCTGTTTACATTTCTTCCTGTCCCCTGCATCTTGCTCTGTCACACCAACCACCTGCATGTCCTCTTTCACCACATCCATAAACCTTATCTTAGGCCTCCCTCTTTTCCTGTTACCTGGCAGCTTCATGCTTAGCATCTTTTTCCCAATATACTCTGCATCCCTCCTCAGCACATGTCCAAACCAACGTAATCTTGCCTCTCTGGCTTTGTCTCCAAACCTTCTAACCTGGGCTGACCCTCTAATATACTTATTCCTAATCCTGTCCATCCTCGTCACACCCAGTGCAAATCTTAATATCTTCAACTCTGCCACATCCAGCTCTGACTCCTGCCTTTTTGTCAATGCCACTGTCTCCAACCCATATAACATAGCTGGTCTCACTACCTTCTTGTAGACCTTCCCTTTCACTCTTACTGGTACTCGTCTGTCACAAATCACTCCTGACACTCTTCTCCACTCACTCCATACTGCATGTACTCTCTTCTTCACCTCTCTTCCATACTCACCATTACTCTGAACTGTTGATACCAAGTACTTAAACTCATCCACCTTCGCCACCTCTACACCCTGCATCCTCACCATTCCTCTATTCTAGCCTCCCTCTTATTCACACACATATATTCTGTCTTAGTCCTGCTGACCTTCATTCCTCTTCTCTCTAGAACATATCTCCACTTCTCCAGGGTCTCCTCCACCTGTTCCCTACTCTCACTACATATCACAATGTCATCTGCAAACATTATAGTCCACGGGGACTCCTGTCTGATCTCGTCTGCCAACCTGCCCATCACCATTGCAAATAAGATAGGGCTCATAGCTGATCCTTGATGTAATCCCACCTCCACCTTAAACGCATCCGTCACTCCCACCGCAGACCTCACCACTGTCACACTACCCTCGTACATATCCTGTACCACTCTTACATACTTCTCTGACATTCCCAACTTCCTCATACAATACCACAACTCCTCTCTAGGCACCCTGTCATATGCTTTCTCTAAATCCACAAAGACACAATGCAACTCCTTCTGACCTTCTCTGTACTTCTCCATCAATATTCTCAGAGCAAACATCACATCTGTAGTGCTCTTTCCTGGCATGAAACTGTACTGCTGATCACTAATCATCACCTCCCTTCTTAACCTAGCTTCCATTACTCTTTCCCATAACTTCATGCTGTGACTGATCAGTTTAATCCCTCTGTAGTTACTAGAGCTCTGCACATCACCCTTATTCTTAAAAATCGGTACCAAAACACTTTTTCTCCATTCCTCAGGCATCCTCTCACTTTCCAAGATTTCATTAAGCAATCTAGTTAAAAACTCCACTGCCATTTCACCTAAACACCTCCATGCTTCCACAGGTATGTCATCTGGACCAACAGCCTTTCTGTTTTTCATCCTCTTCATAGCTATCCTGTCAAGCATCAACAATTGTGCCAAATTAACTAGAATGGCAGCAGCAGCAACTGTCCTTAAACAGGGTGGAAAACCTTCTGCAACAGAGTCATGTGCTGTGCTGTAATAAGCTAATGGACGATAGCTTTCCCCATGTTTTTGTGCAAGTACTCCTTGAGCAAATCCATTTCTTTCATGACAGAATAAAATAAAATGTTTATTATAATCTGGGAACCCTAAAACTGGGGCAGTAGCTAAAGCTTGCTTCAAATTCTGAAATGAATTTTCCTCTTCACTATTCCAAAGGAGAGGCTCTGGTGTATCCTGATTTAAAAGATTTGTCAAAGGTTTGGCAATTTCTGCATAGTTAGGGATCCACTGTCAGCAGTGTCCAGTCATACCTAGGAAAGAACTAAGCTGTTGCTGAGTAGTCAGACATGGGGCTTTAGATATTGCATTAATAGGAGATCGTAACACTTGCCTGCTACCCTGAGATATTAAATGACCAAGATAACGTACCTGAGATGACAGCAGTTGTAGTTTTTCTCTAGACACTTTGTGTCCCTTTTCTGCAAGGATAGTCAGAAGATGCAAGGTATCCTGCTGACATTGCTGAATGGAGTTTGATGCTATCAGTAAATCATCTACATATTGTACTAACACAGACTCACCCAGAAATGTCACATTCTCTAAATCTTTTTTCAGAACTTGAGAAAATAATGGAGGATATTCAGTATATCCTTGTAGCAACAGTATCCATGTATATTGCTGTCCCTAATAAGTGAAAGCAAACAGAAACTGATTGTCAGGGTGAATAGGTATAGAAAAGAATGCTGAACATAAATCTGTCACAGAAAAGTAACTAGCGGTAGGTGGTATGCAACTCAGTATTGTTGCTGGATTTGGAACAACATGAAAAGTAGGTAGTACTACATTATTTACAGGCCTTACGTCTTGTACAAACCTATAAGCACCCTTCCCTGGACTCTTCACTGGAAAAATAGGAGTATTACAAGGGATTTTAGTTGGTATTATTATTCCTTGCTGTATTAGAGACTGAATTGCAAGTTTGATTCCCTGCTTTGCTTCCGGCTTTAGTGGATATTGTGGAACTCTAGGGAGAGGTCTTGATGGATTTAATTTTATTTTTACTGATTCTGCTGATTTCAGTATACCTACTTCACTTGCATGCTTAGCCCACAAGTTGGCAGGTACCTGCTGTAGTAACTCTCCATCTGCCTGTATGCTTTCAGCAAGTTGTTCCTCAGCTTCTGCTAAAACTGAAAATGCTTGCCCTCTGATTCTGTTGGAACATTTAGGTGCACCCCTTCTGGGGTACAGTAAATAGTACAACCCATCTTACATAAGAAATCTCTTCCTAGTAGGTTTATTGGTGCATTAGTACTCAAAAGAAAAGAATGCTTTTCTTTGATTGGACATAAAGAAATGAGGATGGGTTCCGAAACAGGATACATAACCGCAATATGTCTTACTCCAACTGCCTTTACTTTATGCTCTGATATTGGTATTTGGTTATCTGAAGTGGGTCCAGTGTCAACCAGAAATGGGTTTTTCTTTGAATTTATTTTCATCTTAATGTATGCTCCATTTTGATCTACTGACAGTAGAGGGTTAAGATTCACTTCTGTATTATTTCCTTGCCCTAGTTAGTATGACTCCTTCCAATCTGAGGAGGTGGTGGAGCTAAAACTGTATTATTATAATTTGGTTGCCATTCAGTCCAAGTATCTTGGGCTCTTTGCATTTGCCTGTGTGGGCATTCCCCTCTCCAATATCCTGCTTCTTCACAATTGAAGCAAGATGTGTTAGATGAAGCCGGAGGAGCACTGCCACCTCATTGCTGCCAACCAGCTGCACCTTGTTCCCCTCGATCAGCACTTTTACTAAACCCTCCAGCAATTTCTCGACCCCTTCCCCTGCTTCTGCCTCAACCCCTTGGGTTTTCCAGCTGTCTGATTTGTAAAGTTAACAGCTTATCCTCAGTATCCTTCCTTTGTTTTTCTGATAATCGGTACGGTGATTTGCAGCACTTAATAGACTCTTAAGTGCTTTCCTTGCTACTCTATGAGCACTTGCTTTATTTTATTTGTACAAGGGCTTGCAGACCCTACACAAAGGCTCTAGCAATAGCTGGTTTAGCTTGCTCTTCTAAGTCTGGTATTACTGCATGTCTAGCAAATACTGTTTTAAGGCAACTCAAATAGTGTGCAGGGGCTTCCCCTATATTTTGTTTACATGCCTGTATTTTAGACGAGTCAGTCCTAACTTGACACACATCCATAATCTTGTTTAACAATACTGTTTGTTTATCTGTTAATGCATTCCCTTTGAAAGTGAAATCTGTTATCTCAACCTTTTCCAGCAACTGCTTTCTTATTTCATCTGAAGTAACTACCCTCAGCAGTTGATTTAAATCTGTGAAAGTAGGATTGTAACATTCTGTTATAGTTTTTAATTCTTCCTTGAATTTTAATGGATCTTCTCTAATATTTGGAAATTTTTTAGGCATAGTATGACAATCACAAGAATGATTAACAAGTTCCCTATTGTTACCCCCAAAATTTCCCTGAGAGATGCCAATAGATCCCCTGCAGAGTTTGTAATCTCTTGTTGTACCCTGTCATGTGAGCGTGTATGGTGAGACACAGGAATGTCAAATACTAATGCCCCTGTTCGGGAAGTAGAAGCTATCTGAGAAGGATGGGAAGAGCAACCCCCCTTGACTGCAGATGCCTGTTCATAAGATGAAGATTGAACAGGGGAACCAGTCTGAGATGTACCAGTATCACGCGAACTAGGGGTCCAATGGACACTGGACGCCTGTCGGGCGCTAGAATCCGCCCCATAACACAAGCACTCAGGTCACTCCACAGCAAGTACAAGTATGACTCAGTCATTGTCCATGCCGGTGTGAATGACCTGAGATGTACCTCCCTGGACTACATGAAAAGAGACATAAAGGAGCTCTCAGATTATGTAGCCCAGGCTGGTATGACCCTGACCCTGAGCAGTATCCTACCTTCACCAAGAATGATGCCACAATACAAAGACAAAATGATCAGTTTTAATAATTGGCTTAATTTCTGGTGTCATTCTAAGGGGATCCAATGTCTGTCTGCCTGGAATGACATGCTTGACAAGCCACGCTGCTTCGCAAGGGACGGCTTGCACCTGTCACCCCTGGGTTTCCGGATTTTGGCAAAGGCTCTTGCCACCCCCATAGTGCCTTTTTTAGACAAGGCTCAAATTCTAAACCCATCGCCATAGAAAACAATAATGGAAAAAAACTAAGGGTAATGCTGCTCAATGCCAGAAGTCTAAATCTCAAGATGCACGCCCTCGAAGCCCTCCTCAGTATGGAGAACATCGATGTCTGTGCTGTGACTGAAACCTGGTTCAAGGCTCCTGAGAGCACCCCGGCACTATCAGGTTTTACCTCATATCATGCGTTCCGGCCCCAAAACCCGGACCGTACCCCAAAAGGAGGGGGTGTATCCATATTCATCAAGGATACCCACACCTCCAGGCTGGTGGCAACTCACAAAGCATCAGAGACCATTCAGGTGCAATTAACCATAGGCAAAACTGCTCTACAGTTTGTAGCATGTTACAGGCCACCCTCTCAAACTCAGGAACCCCACACAGCCTTCCTGAAGACACTGGAGAGTATAAATGTCTCTCCAAACACCATCATATTGGGTGACTTCAACTACCCAAACATTTCCCAGTACCCTAGCCCAAAGGTTCCTGGAGTTCATAAACTCAAATGCTATGGAGCAACTTGTCACCATTCCCACAAGAGGTGAAAATATACTAGACCTGATCATCACAAACATGGGGACAAAATGCTCCACACCGGAAGTATATCCCTCATTGGTGAGATCAGACCATAAACTAATCTCACTGGAGATCCACATCCCACCCCCACCCCAACAAAAAAGACCACAGTGAAAAACTTCTCAAAAGCCAACTTCACACTTCTTAAGACTGGTGTGGTATCCTTCAAGGCCCCTGAGCCATTGGAAACCACAACCCACGCTGCTGAATCCCTTACAAATGCTTTCTACGAGCACCTCCAGGATTGCATGGATCAAGCAATCCCAAATAAAATCAAGACCCTTTCCACCAAAGGCAAGCGCCCGATCTGGTGGACCCCAGCCATAAACAAACTTTACAACAAGAGGAGAAAGCTACTACAAGATAGAGCAAAATCCCTAAAAGGGAAGACATCTCTGATCAATACTAGTAAAAACTACGATCACTCATAAAATCATCCAAGGCCAACTTTGAGAGAAAAATCACCAAGGACTCAAAAGACAATCATAAGGCCTTCTTTAGCTATGTTAGAAATCCGGGTGGAAACTCCCAGATATGCTCAGAATTAGTCCAAAATGATACAAAAATCACTGAACCCACAGACATTGCAAACATACTGGCAGACAGGTTCAGTGAAAATTTCTCCCCCCCCCCCCCAAAAGGAGAAATATCTATCCCAGCAGAGTGTAGCCTCCCAATCATCTCAAATGCCCAGGTGAGAGCTGCTCTCTCTAAAGCTAAAAACACAGCATCAATGGGACCGGACGGTGTCCCCAGCTGTGTGCTACACGAACTCAATGAGGAACTAAACCCACACATAAGGCTGCTGTTTAATCTTAGCCTTACCACAGGATACGTACCCAAAGAGTGGCGTACGGCAACTGTGGTCCCACTCCACAAAGGCGGTGCTTCTACGGACCCTGGTAATTACCGCCCCATAAGCTTAACAAGCCTGGTCTGCAAAGCTATGGAGAGGATCATAATGGAACTCATAAATAAAGACATAGGGGACCTACAGACATTGGATCCTACCCAATTCGGCTTTGTCAAGGGCAGATCATGCCTCTTGAACTTGGTCGACTTTTTTGAAACAGTCACCAAGGCCAGGCCATTGATGTGGGTAAGGCAGTTCAAACAGCCTACCTTGACCTTGCAAAAGCTTTCGACACAATACCCCACTCGGGTATCATAGAAAAGCTCACCAGCTTAAATGTAAACCCATATGTCACAAGATGGGTTGCAAACTGACTCAAGGACAGAAACCACAGGGTTAGAGTTGCTGGTGCCATGTCAGACTCCAAGCCGGTCACAAGCGGTGTCCCACAGGGCTCAGTCCTGGGCCTCCTCTTGTTCGGCATCTACTTTTCAGAAGTGCAGGCAAACATAGGAGGATTGTGGCTGACAAAGTTTGCAGATGACTGCAAACTGGGCGCCATAGTTGAAAATCCATCAGACACAGATATCCTTCAGAGAGGTCTCATAGAAATGGATAACTGGTGCCAGAGCCATGGCCTTAAGCTAAACGCCAAAAAATGTATAGTCATACCCTTTGGTAAAAACAAGGTAACCCCAAGTTACCACATAGGTGGCAATCCATTAAGCACAGAAGAGGTTATCAGGGACCTGGGGACCCAAGTTGACAGTGACCTTTCTTTTGACACTCACATTGCCAAAGTGGTTAGGAGGACCTTCTACATTGCCCACCTGATTATGAAGGGATTCACATCCAGATCAAGGGAGGTCATTGTTCCCCTGTACTCTTCACTTATCAGACCAATGATTGAGTACAATGCCCCATTCGGAATGTATCTTACCCGACACCTGCAGCAATTGGAAAGACCCCAAAAGTTCCTCACCAAAAGGATAATGGGGATAAAAATATGCCATATGCTGTCCGACTGAAGAAACTCCAGCTCTATTCAGTCGCATACCGTCTGCTCAGAGGTGACCTGTGCCTGACATACAAGGCCATGTCCAACCCGGAATTAATAGACATGCTCCACCTCAAAAAATCCAAATCCACCAGAGCCACAAGAGCAAGAGACTTAAACCTCAACACGGATATAAATAGGACGTGCTGGAGGGACAGATTCATCACCCAGAGACTCCCTATGCTGTGGAACAGAATCCCGGTCCATGTGAGACCGAGCACCTCGCTGGCTCTGTTCAAGAGGAATCTTGACCAGTGGATGGGAGATCGTAGGTTTCCCCCGGGGATCATCCCTGTATCACTGCTGGACAGAGGTATGGCAAACTAATGGGTATAGTATTCTTCAACCTAAGGGGTGGTGAAAGCCATACAACTCTGGCTAGGCTTATAAATGCCCTAGGGCAGATAGCCTAGTATGAACCTATGAACCTATGAACCTAAAAGTAGGGGTCTGGGAAACAGCAGAGTCTTGAACAGGAGATACCCATTCTGGCACATATGGGGTAGGGGTGCAGTAGCTACTGGAGGATTATCATCCTCTTCAGAAGTTCTGCTTTTTGGCCCTCCTCAGTTTGATCCAAACCTGCTAAGACAGGATAAAGGGATCCCTTTTTACTGCTCTGTACTGCCTTTCTAACCTCTTTTACTTGTTGCAACAATTTATTATTAACATCCTGCAACCCACTTAATGCTGACTCCTTTTCCCTTTTAAGTGCTTCACTGTACCAAGAATAAAATGCTGTCAACTGTTCGCCCTTACTTTGCTTTTTTTTTCTTCCAAAACATCTTTCAATGTCAGCAATTTAGTATTATCATAAGTTCCATTTAATGGAAATACCCCACCAGCACAATTCTTAGTAGGCTGAAACCAGTCATGCAAATATTTACAACTTTCCTTCACATAGTTAAAATACATAAAATATGCAGGTGTTCCCTTTTCAGGGATTTGATCTTGCTGGCTTATCTTTTCTCCCATTTTTCTTATTTTATAAATAAGTAATAATAAAACTGTTAGGGTTACCTTACAACTCCTGGATCCTGGCAGTTGCAAAGACAAAAATAACTGTAGTAATCCACACACCATACAGGGAGGGACGGGTAGGAAGTCTGTCATCCTGCAGCAACAGAGGATAGGTTTCCATCAGCCTTTCCCACAGCACCCCCTTGCATTCAACCCGGTGCAAGCTCAAAAGTTACAGCTCCAGCATTGAGGGTGGATAGGTACTGTGTCCAGAACTGACCACTCTTTCAGACCCTCTAAGGGTACTTCCATGCAATCCCACTTTTAAGTCCCAGTGTGCTTTTGGGATCATGAATTTATTTTAACAACACATACCTCTATGTCCTATCATGCAGTAGGCTCATGAATTTGTTTTAACAGTGTATAGTCTATGTCCCAATCATGCAGTGGGCTCATGAACTTGTTTTAATAGTACATAGTCTACATCCCAATCAAGCAGTGGGCTCATGAATTTGTTTTAACAGTATAGAGTCTACGTCCCAATGATATGGTGGGCTCATGAACTTGTTTTAACAGTATATAGTCTGTGTTTCAATCATGCATTGGGTTCATGAACATGTTTTAACTTTATCTTTAACTTTTAACTTTTGCTTTTCTTTCTCTCATACATTCATACACTGACAAAATAAAACATCTCTCATACTTAGTACATTTCAATCCTGAGGGCAGTGCCCTCGACACAAGGTGCCTCCTTGTGTTGATTTGTCCTTTACTGTATGTGCACATACATTTACTATTCTCATTTGCTGTGGGGTTCTCCCATTATTACTTGTATACCTTACAAACAACTCAGTCAAACAAAAACACAGTCATGCACTTATATTACAAACATAGGCATGCACTTATTCTACATTTTGCTAAAATTGTCTAAAAGAGAGAAAGAAAGAAAAAAAAACACAAACCAACCCTTTCCCCTTACAAAACAATTTCCTTGCCAAGGCTAGTATGTTTGCACACCCTGAATAGCTGCACATCTGAGTTTCTGACTATTCCATACAAAGCAGAACAGAATTCATAGAAAATCTGTGGTGGGCCCTATTCCGGAACTGCTTTGCAGCAATAACAATGTTCAGATCCAGAGAACAGCACCAAATTGTTATAGTCATAAATAAATGACATTAAGAATTTACATTTTATGCCATCAGTCAGGAATAATACTTCAGTATGTGCAAACAGAAATTTTATTCTTATAACGCTGGGACACAATCTTCATAGCAGCTGATAAATCAGTCTCTCTGAAGAGAGACAAACTACATCTTTTATACATTTTACTTATATAAACTGGTCATGCATTTTTATTATGTTTCAATTACTCTGACTAATAGAAAACTTTACAAATGTTCTCATCCCTCATGATTTTCACATCAAACTTCACATGAACACCTTTCTATACATGATCCACCTGCTTTAAAGGGGTCTTGTTTCTGACCTTGAATGTTTTATACCTTCCCTAGCAACAATGCACTCCTAGCCTAGAGTCAGGCTAACAAATTCCTTTTGTAGTAACTTACATGCCTCAACTTCATGCAACACATACTTTTTCCTTATTACATTTTAAAAGAATGCAGTTAAGACACAGCAATACTCTAGCTTATGAAGCTTTATTTTTCCCAGCCATGCATACAAATTATATTTGCTTTTTAACAATCATATTATAGCATCATTAATGAAACTGAAATTAATATACATTTTAATAACCTGATCTTGTCCCATAACAATGTTTTCTTGCTTGTATATACGTATGGCACCCAGGCAAGTCATTGAATGTTCAGAATATTGAATGCTAACAAAAAGAATTAAAAATGGCTTTAATCATAGAATTGCTAGTTTTAGTTTGTGGGAGATCACAGTACAACAGGAAATGGAAAACTTCCCCTTCCTCACTGTTGTGCGATCTCAGAGTTGATATAAATTACTAGAAGGGGTTGTGGGTTGTGGGACCCCCCCCTCCCCGCAAAAAACAAAGTAAAAATACAGGTTTTAATTTTTTTAATATATTTTATGTTTTTACCTAAAATTATCAATGTTTTATAGTTCAAAGAGTTTGTCATTCATGAACATGTTACTTAATATATGTGGTCATCTTTATGGTATCCACTGTTAGATTTGTTCAATTTTAGTTTTTTTCTTTATCATGTTGATATTTGCAGCATTCTGTTTCTTGGTATATACATTATGATATAAATCCATTATACCATAATGCCTGGAAAAAGTAAGAAGATATATAAAATTGCAAAGTATGGTGTAGACTGGTAATGAAGAATCTCTGTCTAAAGATAATACTAATGTTTTCAAATGCTGCCAAAGGCATTTTGACATTCAAGCCAATTTAAATGTTGAACTAAGTACCTGTTGTGTTTATGTTTATGTCAAATTTTCTTTCTTTTTTCAAATTATTGTATTAAATTCTTATCTTTTGCACAGACTTCCTTGTTGATTGATTATACATCCCTTCCAGTTTTCACCATTAATTGTTGAGCCTTACCTTCTTCTACCCTTTTTGATTTTTAAATCTTCAATATTTTTGTTTGTACTGTTCCTTTACTTCCACATTCATCTGCTTTATACAAATGTTCATAACATTTCTCAAATATCTCTAGTAACTCTATATGATCTCTGCTTATCTTTTCCATCATAACTTCAAGAAGTTTCATTACAACCCTTTCTACTTTCTGTTTCTTAAGCCATTGTGCTAAATGTTTTCTGGACTTGTTCTATAAAAAAATAGTCACTTAATTTTTCTAAATTCATGCATATTATCCTTATTTTCCTTTTAACCCCCTGCAGTTATTCATCTTCTTGTACTGTGAGATTCCCCTTATTCTGCAAAGCCTTTCTAAATAATTCCTTCTACATCTTTTCCATATCTAATTCTTGTGAAAAACCTGGACAGCTTATGGCATTTAAAAAGGAACAAGTGATATTAGTTTTTACTTGACCCAAGTTCAAATTCATAGATAATGTAAGATGAGATAAATGTCTAAGTATTTAAATGAAGGGAACAGTTTGTTTTCCATGTTGTGAAACAAAAGCAGTCCCAGCAGAGATTGATTTAAGTCTAACTGAGGTTCCAGAATAAACACATGTATTGTTCTAACTCAGATTAATTTGTTTCATTGTTGAGTAACAAAAATTAGTTTGTTCTGATCAGATTGGAGTTCATAGTTAATGTTTACATAGGAAGCAAAGGGCTCATAGATGATCATGTCATATGTGATATTATTGGAAGACTAAAGATCAGATTAAACAGAGTTAATAAATATGCAAAACAATAAGGGGTCTCTGAACCAAACACTGGGCAACATCTGCGTTTTTGTAGCAGGAAATTACATTCTAAATGCAATCTTGACATGACTAAGACTGGATTTATTTATTTATTGATTTATTTATTTATTTTAAGCAAGGTAGAGCACTGATCATAAGGAACATTTACTAGAAATATGGAAACTGTTAATATTGGCTTATTACAAATAACTGCTGTCATTGTACAAGTACTAACAGATACAGTGTCACAAAGATAAACGAATGCCTCTCAGCTGTCAATTTTGCACAATATCCATATTTTTTGCCTTATATTGTGATCCATTTTATACAATGTATGGTTTTCTGGCAAATCATTAAGGTCTGAAGGTAATAAATAATGACAGACAGTGACACCCAGACCCTATGTGCAAAAATGGGAAAACGGGTTGTGGATGGATGGATCTGTGTTTCAGTCTTTATTTATTTATTATTGACATTTGATTACTAGGAAAATCTGACTGGATAGAAGCCCATTTTCGGTGAAGGCCTAAGAAGAAAAGCTCCAAATTATTGCAAAACATTTTAAAAACAATAATTTTGCAATATTCAAAAATAAAACAAAAACATCAACTGTTTAAATAATTATAACAAATTAGACATTATATAAAAACATTGGTTAAGAATTGATACAAAGTATATGACAATCATTTAATATCTAGAGAAAATTTCGACAGTTTGTAGAGAAATTAAAGGTAAGTTAGTGTAACACAAATAGGAAATGCAATATGAAGTGAAGGAAAACAGGCTTATGGTATATTTAGAAGGGTCTACTTCTGTTTGTTGAAAGCTCATTCTTTCGAAAGACAGAAGTATGACCCCATTTACATGAAAGTGCACTTAACTGAAAATGCACTTTTGCGAATACCAGTTCACCAAATCAGAAATAAAAACAAAAAAGAAACACTGCATTACCAAAGCACGCTACAGTGGAGGTAAGGAAATATACCTCTTTCCCCACCATAGTGCAATCTCGGATGTGCTATATATAAAAATAGTGGAGGGGGCACAGCCCCTCACATGGGACGTGCAGGGGAGCTTGCCCCCTGCAAAACTGCCTTTGTAGCGTTTCTTTCTCGCTTTTATTGCCAGTTCAGTGAACCAGTATTTGCAAAAGTGCACTTTAGGTTAAGTGCACTTTCACGTAAATGGGGTTGTACTTCTGTCATTCAAAAGAATAAGCTTTCATCAAACAGAGGTAGATCCATTTTGAGACTAAGTCAGAGAGGAGCATTAGATAGCAGTAAGAAGTAAGTGAATAAGGGGGATTAAGGAGGTATAAGGAATGAAAAGGTACTTGTTCACATTTAGGGATATAGGTTATCCTGTTTGTGAACAAGAACAGAGCCAGATTTTAGCTAGGAGGGCTTTCAGAGTGTTTTGGGTCACTTCATATCTTTCAGAAAATGCATGCTAATTCAAAATCTACTATTCTATCAATATTCAAAATTTATAATAGCTGAATTTAAAATCTGTACTTAATTTTTAACATTTGTTCCCATATTTTTTTGTCTTTGTTTAGATTTCTTAGACTATGAAGTTGAGGAGTATGTGTACTTATGTAAATATGTAGATAATATAATTAAATGTACCTACAATGTTAACAAAAATATAAGGATAAAAAAATGAATTACATCAAAAGATCCTCATTATAAAATCATATGGAATAAAATAAGACTTATGTACCTAGCAGACAGGGGAAAAAACAGGCTTGTGCAAAGAAATGATATGGACTATTGTCTATCTAAACCGCATAGCATGGATTTAAGTGCCTTAGTAAAAGGTAAAATGTATAATTTGTTAGAGACATTTTATTCCATATTGTCACATAAGAAACAATATTATGGATTCTTGAATGAAGGTGGAATGTGTGCCTTCTGTGGAAGGTTGGGCGCCAGGCTGGGAACTTGACACTGTAAAACCTCACTGCCAATCATGAGCGGACAGATGATCCACTGTGGCAACCCCTAACTGGAAAAAGCCGAAAGAAGAAGAAGAAAAATGAAGGTGGAATGTGGTCTGAGAAATGGGATGGATGAAGAGGGCAGAAAGGGAGTATGGGAACTTCATTCATTTGTAATATGGTTGTTGGAGAAACTCCTACTAAATACTGAACATGATGATTTTTTTTTAAATTGTATTTTATTATTATTTTTTTGGTAAATGTAAGTGGTGGACATGAGAATGATTTGTCAGGGGATCTATTATCATGGCAGCATTTGCATGTGTAAGCTTTATATTGGTTTCCCAAAGTTTGGGTGTTAAATGTAAAGGTTAGATCACTATTGGTAAGTTAATCTTATGTTAATCAAAGTGACAGTGGTTTAGAAAGTAGAGATGTTAGGTATTAACGTGACTGTCTGATTGATATTCTGACTGATATTCTGCCTGTGAGGAAGGGCAGGATATCAAATTTGAGATATTTGGAAAGTACATAGGTTTGGACTGACCAGTTTGACTGTTATTGGATGGCAAACCATTTTGTTTTTCCACTCACAGAATGGAATGAACAGGACTTTATCAGCATCTAGCATCTGATATTTCATTAGGTAGCCTAATAAAGTCCTGTTCATTCTATGATGAAAGCTTTAAACCTTGTCTAGTTATTAAATAGATTTAATTCTGCTGTTGGTCATTTCTTTGTTGCTGAGGAGTTCCATGGTTTGTTACCTTTGTTCTTCAAGTTTGTTGCACCAGGTGGTTTATTCACAAGCATTGGGATTCTTAGTACTTCTGAACATATAATAAAATTTTGGTATACACCATATTTTTAGATTTTCCTTTTATTAAGGTTTTACCTAGTGTTGAGAGGGTAGAGATGTACTAGACGTCTGATGTTATGTTTAGTTTAGATACTTTAGAAAGGGATTCTACCAAAGCCAGTTTTCAGATTTTGAGAATGATTTTACGATTAAGATAAATGTCATATATAAAAGGACTTTGATTTCTTTTGTTACCATGTAGCAGAAGTAGAAGGGTTAATGAAGTCATGTTGGGGAGATGATAGATATTAGACTGTGGTAGCGTTTCATTATTTTCAGAGTTTAGTATTGTCAATTGGGAAAGATTGTAGAATTACATTTTGAAATCATAGAGTAAGACAGGATTGCAACTACAGGGGTGGAGTTCAAGATTCCTCTGTACAAGGTTGGTGTGATGTGCCCTTGTTGTGGGATTCACGTGTTTTCAGAGCAAATGACATTAGATAGCTGATTTTCTTTTGGGGGGGTTATATATGCATGACTTTATGTCCACTGATGTTTCTGTTTTTTTTTTTGTTTTTTTTTTTTATTAGATTTGATAATACAGTAAATCATTTTGGTTTACTATTTTTTGCACTTTTTTAATTGGTACAAGAATTCATCTTAATGTCTGACTGTTTGATTATTGCCATTAGTATGGATGCTAGCCAACTGTGCCTTTTGAGGTTTAGAAACCAAGACAGAATGGAAACATTTCATTTTGGGGTATTTAGGAGTGTTGTTTGTCAGTATGTTTGCTACTATATCTAAGTCCGGACATTATAGTAATGATAACCAATTTAGAGACAGGAGATCATCTGTCAGCTTACTTTAGTTTTCCTGAGATTTTACCTGGAAGATAGCAAATTATTTTTGCAGAATGATGGCAGGGACAGTAAAGCTGAATGACATGAGGCAGTAGTTACTTGAGGGGCATGTACCCCAAGGGATGAAGCATAGTTTGTGATGCCTGCAATGAATAAATATAGTAAGACTTGGAAGGCTAAGGTTGAAGTCCACTAGGATAACTAGAATTGTTTATAGGTTAATTGCATTAAGTTGGTCATTTAGCAGGGCTTGAAATGTGTCTTTATTGGCTGGGGTGGTATGCTACTACAAGGTGGAATTTCTGCCGGCTTTTAAGGAAGTGGAGCTTATTATCCATTTTTGCATCATGACCAGAACTGCTGGTGTCTTGAGTGCAGAGATTTGTTTGAAAGGTAGTTTTGTGGATACTTCCTTTTACTCCTCTACATCTTCTACCTGGCTTTATATTAAACAAGGGGTTGAAAGAAAGTAGTCGTCCAGGCTATTAGTGTCCTTTTGCTTCAGGACTCTGCTGTTGCCACAGTGCCAATGAAGTGGTTATTGAGAATGGTACATGGCTGCTCTTGTTTGTTTTGTGATACCTTCTGAATTTACTAGGAATACATTTTGGCTTTGGGATTGCACAGTACGCAATGCAAAGGATGGATTAGGTGGCTTGAAGTGGGTGGATTTGCTTTGGTCAGTGTTAAGAGAAATGAGCAATAGCATGAAGATTTCTGTGTGTTTAAACAATAAATGGAAGGAGTGATTATGGGTGGTAGGAAGATGCATCTATGTTTCAGGGAGTATATGAGTTTTGATTTCTGTAGTCAGTGTTTTATAAATGTTTTTTGGTAAGTACTATATTTGGAGTAGGAGGAGGAGGCATTTTATTAGCAAGGTCAATATTGTGTGAGGTTTCATGTTTGTGGCTTTCAATGGGGGCTAAGAAAGAATGTGAATTCAGTAAGTAAGAGGTCAAGTAAGTGTTATCTAAGGACTGTCAAGGAATTCAGCACCACAAAAATTTGTACTTAAGTATATGTTTTCATCCCAAACAAAGCATATCCCTTTTCACAATTAAGGAAGCAATGTGCCAAGGGACTTCACAGTTGTGTGATTGCTTGTGAGTTGAAGCAAAAAGAGTTAAATGATCTATAATAATGGAAAAGAAGCCTTTAGTCATACTCTTTCAAAGCAATTTTCATTAGCATTAAAGGTTTGCCTTCAGCATGTACTGTATTACTTGTTTCAGTTTGACAAGTGTAACAAAAGACAGACCCCTGGATTTACTAATCTTCTGTGCAGGACTAGCTTAGTCCTGCACTGAAGCAGTCATTTAAGAGCAGGATGGCAGCATGCCATGCATATTGTGTAGTGGGCAGAGCATTCGCATTATGAGCAGGCATTCCCGGTTCGAGTCCCACTGCAGTACATTCCATTTTCCATGGCAAAGCACATTATGACCAATATTTTTGTTGTATAACCCACTAAATAACATATATTTGTGAACTAGAGTAGTGCATTAAATGCACATGTGAGGTGTCCATGTCATAATGAATAAAGCACTAGTAAGCAAGTTTAAGCACCAATATGTAGCAGTAAGCATATCTAAGCACTAGTAAGTGAGTTTAAGCCCTTTTGCATGGGGGTAAACAATGCGCTCACAAGTTAAGCAATTTTGAAGCTAACTCTCTGTAAGCATAATTAACCAGAGGTTAGCAGTGCTTACCCTCGCATAAACCCACGCAAACCCACTTACAACTGCTCAAAAGTGTCTTAATCAGTCTGTATCCAACAACCCTTGTTCTACCCAGCAACAAAATAAACAGCCTTGCAGGTCTTGAACCCAGGACCCTATACACTATAGTCACAGTAGTTAACCACCAAGCCATCACAACAGTACAGAAGAATGAGGTATCAGTAAACAAGTCCTCACTATAGTAAAATCAAACTGAACCTGTGAACGAATCAGTATAAAGTCATATGTTCCATAACCCACTACATAACATAAATATGTGAACTGGAGTACAGCAGTGAGCCCGGAAGTGAGGTGTAACTGCAATAGAGTGTTGAAGTCCCTAATAAAACACAAGGACCCCATACAGTGTACGTACACGTGAATCATGGATACCAGGCATACATATAAGATGTAATGAATAATAAATCAATGCCAAAAAGAAAATATAATGCAAAGTCTAATGAAAGCAATGCTAAGCATTGTCCAGGCCAGCTTAGGAGGTGTAAGCAATGTGTAGGCCAGCTAACTCAATCTGCCCAGTGTTATATCCCTTTAAACAATGCCAACCTTAGGTAAGCAGGTTTGTCCATAGCTTAGCCTTTTCAAAACCGACCAATCACAAAAAAGTGTGGGGAATTGGCCCTATTTAAATCCAACAGGTGGGAATACATCTCATAACTGGTTGTAGCTTCCCTTGCAGGCACCATGTCAGAAAGGGGAGAGGGCATGCTCTTTTGGGTGAAGCGCTGGTGCATCCAGGAGTCCAGAGTCATGGCAGGACTCTTTGTCAAAGACCATGAGCAGAGACTGCTGCAGGGCCAGTACTAGGGTTCCCAATATAAGGCAGAAGCCTGGGACCATCTCACCCGTGACCTCACCAGTGCCACTGGCATACCCTGAACTGGTGAGCAGGTCAGGCATCACTATGCTGACCTGAAGCGGTGTAAGTGGGATCTCTTGGAGCAATGGATCCAAGAGGCTAGAATGGCAGGGGATGACCCAGCTGTGTGTAAGTATCACCCCAGTATGTGTGTAATAATTGCCAGCTCATGTATATTATGGATAGGTATGGCTAAATATTTCTCTTATGTCCTCCACAGCTGCAATCAAGTGGGCTGTAAACCAGAAAGGCCATGGAAGTCACCTAGAGAGGTTGTGATGCGAGGCAGGTCAGTAATACTCTTGGATGTACTGTCATAGGAAATAAATCTAAAAGTATTAGTAAATTAATTGCCTGTATAAAACCTGTATTTTTAAGGCAAGTACTGCATATACTGGAGAATATGCCAGGAAGAGACTCGTATAGTATGTATGTAAATAAAAGCGTAATGGCCTGACAATAAAGGTCTAACTGCTGGACTGCATGTGTATACTCTGGTATCATATGGTAATATAGATTTGCATTCATGTAATAGTACTGTTGTATTAAGCACTGTTACCCACACCATGCACCATAAATAGAATGGTAGGAATGCCTGTATATGATTGGTGTAATCCCCAGAAGCCATTTAGTACAACTGGGAGACACATAGACAGAAAACAGGGAAAAGGCAGACAACAAACCCCGAATAGCACATGCAACTGCGATGTGAACTGTTGTATTTTTAGCACACACAGCCATGGTTTGAATCATGCCAGTGGTAATAGTCTGCATACAGAATCATACCCCACAACTGTACAGATAAGACCAGAATGTCCAGTATATGGGCCTAGATCTGCTGCCTGTCACCCTGTCCCGCTGGGAAGTCTGTGGGATGATCCCAGATGTTTAGGCAGCAAACAGGGAATACAAGTGATTGTCAAATGTCTATGAGACAAACCTGTCACTTTAGCAACTCCCGAAACTGTTAGGAGAATAATAAGCCAAGTATGCCCTATCTACATCCCCATGTTGTCAAGCTGTGACCAGTGTGTGTACAGTAACAGAGTGAGATGTATGTGCATAATACTAATGTGTAATCTGGAACTTGATGTGATAACATTCAGGTAGTGCTAACAAACATTGCTCCCACAGGTACATCAGATATGAACACTGTGCTGAGAAATAAAAAACATTTTACCCTGTCCTGGTACTGTTTACTCTGGTATTGTGAATTGTGAGTGTTGCAGTTTCTCTGAATAATAAAGTATCACTGATCACTGTCACCCACACTGTGCTACATAATATAACTGTGTAGGAAAGCATGTATACATGTGTGTCAAGCCACTAAAGATTGAAGAGAGCAATAGTCTAGATATGTCCTGGTACACCTGCATATGGTCAACACATGGCCAGAGTCTGTGCAGAAAGAGTTGGATAGCTATGTGCATAACATCAACCCAGAATCTGGGAGTATGTGTAGAAACAGTTAGTGTTAACAAACATTCCCTCCACAGATATACCAGGTAAGAGGTGTATACTGCAGGTAAAACCAGTTAATGTATAACAATGACGACAGCCATATCACTGTCCACACTAAGGCTATAGGGTAGTGTAGTAAGACTTGTAAGGTACAGATAACAGCACTGACTAGGAAAGTAATGTGGACTGCAGGAATATATTAGTTGGTAATTGAAATATTTCTCTCCCCCCCACCATATCTCCAACAATAAACAACATAACCACCCCAACTGGTATGTAATGACTCCCATATTCTGATGATGACCTATTGGTTGATAAATATTTTTTATTTATTCCCATGCATGTGCTATATTGAATTATTCCAACATTGGTGGCATGGTGCCATCAATGTACCTGCATGCTGTTCTTATTATCACTGTGGTCCCATATATGCATGTGTTCTGTTTGCTATGCAACTGTTCCATATCTGGTGTCTGGGTTAATGGGAATATCTAAGCATGCTTTTATACCTAACCCTGGAATGCGTTGGCTGTTACTAACCCACATATGATGATAAAATCTAAACACTATAGCACGTTTGATAAGGCCGGTCCCAGCAGACCCACCTGTCCCACCTCAGCTGGCCGTGGCACCGGGCACCTGCATGTCTGGGGCCCAACCCAGGACCTCCCTATCCATTGGTCCTGCACCAATTTCAGGTGGAATGGCCTCAGGGGATGGGGTTTGTCTCCCCCGGGAGTGGGTGCAGAAAGGAACCTGTCATCCATAGCCAGGTCTGGGTCATGGTGTGTCGCGAGCTCATCCAGCAGTTTGGTGATCTGCTATACCAGCTCGAGGGCCACATGTCATGACTAGAAGGTCATCCTGGCTCAGCAACTCAGCCCCCAGCACAGCCACCTTTGGGGCTGTGAAGGTGCAGTGGTGACTACCTATGGGTGGGGACCTCAGTGCCACTGTTTCCACTAGGGGGCTCATGGGCTTCTGATTTTCCAACACCCCTCCCCATCAAGGTGTTTGCCCCCCACATGTGTCACATACCACCCCTGTATGCATCTTGTTTGTCTTGTCTGTTAATCTACCTAACATACCTCCCCAAATATACCTACTATCCCTCCCCAACATCCCACTCTCACCTGAAAAAAAAATAAAATAAAAAAGGGCAATCTGTTCCCCCAAAAAAATCTCACCACATACATAGCTGCCCATTTCGCACACGTGTCCACTGGGTACATGTAATCTGGTCTAATTGGCATCACAACTTATTATTGTTGTCCTCACCCCTCTCCAAGGGGTTTGAGTGTCCAAATCTGGGTCTATATTATATCATCAAATGCTTAAAAAAGTGAACGATGAATAATCAACCCCATGTAAGTGAAAGCTTGTAATCTCGAAAGCTCAGAACAGCGATTTTTTTCCCAAGGGAAAAAAAAAAAAATCACTGTTCAAAAAAAAAAGAAAAAGAAAAAAGTTTGAAATAATAAATGCCCCCTACATAAATATTCCAACTCCGAGATAGCACTACAGTGCCAAAAAAGGCAAAGTAAAGGAAGCGGCGAAGCAAATTCTTTCCCTGGGAAAGAATTCGCTTAAAAGCCTCTTCGCTATTTTGCCTTTTTGTTGGTTTAAGTTCGACCAAGACACATTCGATAGAGTGCATCTTTGGTCATCTAATAGGAACCATCCAAATCTGCCTCCAAATTCAGTGTATATGCACAGCTGTTGCTGTAGAAGAAATGGGCAGCTATGGACCTTCCCCTCACCCTTCCTGAACATCCCTAGCTATTTTCCCTACTGTCTTTCCCTCTTTGTGCCCCTTTTTCAACACTTTCCTATCAACCATTTTTTTCTTTTCTTTTAAAGAAATTAGCACTGGGGTAAGCGGGAGTAAGCACTTTTAAGCAGCAGTAAGCCAGTTTCAGCCTGTTTGCATGAGGGTAAACAATGCCTACACAGATTAAGCAATTGAGAAGCTAAATCAGTATAAGAAACTGTAACCGGAAGTTAGCAGTGCTTACCTCTGCGCAAACCCACTTATAACTGCTCAAAAGTGCCTTAATCACTCTGTATCCAACAGCCCTTGTCCTGCCCAGCAACAAAATAAACAGTTTCTGCAAGGCTCAAACCCAGCCCTTGCACACTATAGCCAACGTGATTTACCACTAAGCCATGTCAGATATACATAGCAGTGATGTTTTTACAAACATATCATCCAGCCCAGTCATTCAAAAGTACAGGGAATGTATTCCAACATGTAGATGTATGTGTGGTGAATATATATTAATATCTAAATAGATAAAACATATCTATATAATAGATATAATATAGAAATATATATATATATATATATATATATATATATATATATATATATATATATATATATATATAGATATATATATATAGATATATATAGATATATATATATAAAATATAAACCTATATACATACAAATGCATACATCTATAGATATATATGTCTACATCTAGATGTATATATATATATATATATATATATATATATATATATATATATATATAGAGAGAGAGAGAGAGATAACAATGGGAACATAACAAAAACATATATGTCCACATGCCCATTAATGGGGTTGAGAGGCCCCAAACAACATACGTCTTGTATGAATAGGTATACCCCCCCACAGCCAAACATGTCTGCCCTGCAATACACTACCAACTGTTGCAGATCCCATAACCAGGACCTGACACTACATGGGCACAAGTTGATAACAGTACTCCATCCCACCTGTATGATGTTAGGCTGGTATCAGTAACATATCATCCTGTACAGTCTGGCTCCCATAGGGAATGTACAATGTGGAAGCTATCAGCTTCTCTAGAATACATATACACAGACACATATATGCAGATACAGATATCTATCTATATATATATATATATATATATATATATATATATATATATATATATATATATATATATATACATATATATAGCTATATATGTAACTGCACATACACACGCAGAGATATGCATAGTAAGATACATATGAAGAAGGTGCACACAATATGGAACAGCCGTTATGCCTACAGTCAACACCTTAACAACTCAACACTGTATAAGCCACCCATACAAATGACAATTGCTGCCTGCAATATATACCCACAGAGAGGTCAAAGGCTACAGCACCACACACAGGTGTGCATAAATGGGAAAGCTTTATTTGTGTACTATTACAGTTGTATATACCATGTCATATAGCTGTTTAGACACTGACATCCATATAAACAGAGTAATGCAACTGTGACACAGTTATACTAATACAGTAGTCTGGAAAGGCTTCAAAATGTTGCTGCCCAGGCTGAGGCCTTCAAGTAGTGCGATAGTAAAGGCAGACTGGGTCACAGGATACCAAACAATCAACAGTAAGTAATGCATATGTATAGTTCAGCAGCCTCTATCTGCACTCTGTACACAATCTCTAGGGGGTAAAGACCTCAGCTGAATCAATGGGATGTAACTGATACATAACAAGGCATAACTGACAACATCACAAGCACACTGACAAACAGAACAGTCTGTATGGCAGGAGGCAGTAGGCCTACATTTACCCAATTTATTTAATTAATTTAATTGTAGGTGAATTGTATGGTAATGTACATCCAGATACCTTAAGGCAGCTTATCCCTGATAACCCCCACATGTTGTAACAGCATAGGTTAGTTATGGTGCATCCCCCCTAGACTCAATAATACAGGGCCATATACCACTGTTACATACACTGACCTCTGGAGTGCATAAGGGCACGCATGTATTGTGTAAGTGAAGCCCACACATATATGGCCCCAGCTCCACTGTATGTGTGGGGGATACAACAGCAGTGGACTGATGGCAGGAATGGCAGTATAACATACTCACAGCCCACTACAGACCAACCCCTGACAGCATGTCATATGTGCAAAGCCTGGTATGTAGGTGGAGGACAGAGGCTGGAACACATGCCCATATGTGGAAAACTGTTGTCATACACTAAGCAAGTCACTGGTGTTACAGGATAGTCTGCAACATACCCTTAGTCAGGGATTTAAAGTTAGAAACATAAATTGATGTGGATTTAAAGTTAGAAACATAAATGGATGTAGCCATGTACTGATAGCACTCAACATACACACTGCCAGTGAAATATCTGACACAAGACCTGTGTGGTGGACAGACAATACATAATAGGCACACCTCTGGCCATCAAGAGGATAGGCCCACAGTTGAGAGCTATGCAAACAGACTGCATTCCAAGGTAAACTAGTATGTACACACAAACCCTGTTACACCAGTACTATACAATGCATACCACAACTCTACTCACACTCTGTCTGTAGTTCTGGAACCTCCTACAAATATGCAGCTGGCCTAAGTGTGCAGGTTCTCCTGTAAGAGGTATTGCTACCTGTTGTCTGTAACACTGATGCTCACACACAGGAAGGATGTCCTTCACACAGGAAAGGTAAAGGGACCATGCCCACATGATGTAGGGATAATACTAGGTGGTTGCCATGACAGTGGTAATTGAAAGTACTACACAGCAAGCTGCATGCAGGTAGCAAGTGGAGGACACTGACTGGTGCAGAGGCCATCGCCTGATCATGTGCATCACCAGCTAAAGCCATGCTGCAATCTATTCAAAGCAGCTCAATCCATTAACTGGAGAGAGACTGAGAGAGAGTGAGAGAGAGAGAGAGAGAGAGAGAGAGAAAGCCTAAGGCAAGTGCAAAGTAAAAGCCAAAGAAAAAAAATATTATAATATCCAGCAAACCATCCAGAACTGACATCATTCCCACAACAGGTATGTGAAGTATACATTCATGTAACTGAATGTAGTACCTGGTCCATAATAATGGGATATATGATGTGGAATGATCTATATGTGCCATCAGGTGTTGTAATGATGTTCAACTGAGCAGCTGCTATAGACAATAGTGTATGTCCCTATGGGTAGTGGGCCATAGCCGTCAACTGTGCAGATCAACACTGACTGAAAGGATGTAAGCCATCATAGAGTGTGTTGTGTAATGGGAAGTATATATATTATGTGATAACGTAGAAGAAGTAGACCAACACCACGAACGATACCAAAATTTTATTTCACATAAAATCCAAGGAAATGAGCGCTTTCGCGTGCTTCCAATGCACGCTTCTTCAGATGTGTTTAAACATAGTCACAACCCATACTTTATATACCAAAAGCATGATTGCTTAATGTGTTAATTACAACAATTAATATACTTAATTGACAAGCTATCTATTTTGTTTAAAGCTGTCTTACACCATCTCACTATATGGTACTCATTCAATGAGTACCATTACGTTTGTTCTAATATCCCTGTATTAGATGGCGTTTCTCCTTACAACTCTGAAGATAAATATATCTAAAAGCTATACAACGTATAAACAATAAACAATAAATACAACTATTTGCAATACCAGTATCTATCTTGTCTTTCATATTTCATGGACATGTGCAGGACTCTAATCGGGATGTTCGCTGATGTTTAATAATGCAAGATACAATGAATATAGGGGGTGTGTGTGTCTATGAACGACCATATAAAATATATTATATTTACAAATTTAAAATCTTATACTTGTATATATATTATATACACACATTATATGTAATCT
Organism: Protopterus annectens; assembly: GCF_019279795.1. NCBI lineage: Eukaryota > Metazoa > Chordata > Ceratodontiformes > Protopteridae > Protopterus > Protopterus annectens. Next base: position 537,097,547 of record NC_056739.1, read on the forward strand.
AATGAATATAAAATAAAGACTACATAAATAAGTGAATAATTAAAAATATATGGAAATATACATCTATTTTACTGTATAGAAATACGAATAAATAAATAAATAAGAGCAATAAATATGTTCATATATAAATAAATAAATACATACATAGTATAATATCAACTCCTTATCATTGGATAGTGTATATATATATCAATAACAACCTAAAACTGTCATGTAATAAATAAACACATATCTGATCAATCTATACAATAACCATTAATATTGTCATAGCTCTTTACCTCAATGATGAAACTACACAATAATGAATGTAAAGATATAAAAAGATGTGAAACATAAGGCAGTCTAATAAATCTGAAAAACTAAAGAATCTTAACCTTGAGAAAAATATATATATATATGTATATGTTATGTATGTGTGTAGAAATGTCATATCCAAATGACTGTCTACCTATGTGTACATAAAAACTGTCTACCTGTATATATATAGAAAAAGTATATGATATGAATGAATAGTATACATGTAATAGCATTACTGGCACTCACCTATAATATCTCTTATCCAAATGATTTAAATAAGAAACATCTAAATAAGTCAATGATATTTCCGTTTCTTCAGATGTGATCTGATGCTACTATAGCTATTAAGGCCTGGATACTTTTGTGCTCTGACCCTAAAAATCCAATCTAATTCTAGATTTTCCAACTCATTAAAATTGTCTCCTCTTCGTGAGTTTGTCATTCTTTTTCGTAGCACCCTAAATACAAAATTATGATTCGAATGTTCAGATATATGTTTAGATAAGGCATTTTTCGGGTCATTTTTCTTTATGGCATATAAATGCTCTTGTATCCTATCTCTAAGTCTTCTCGTTGTCATGCCCACATAAAAAGCAGGGCATAACTCACAAGTAGCTAAATAGATCACATTAGTATCATCACAACTAGCTGGGCAACTAATGTCAAATTCAAGCAACAATTCAGGATGTATAAACTTATTATTAGTGGAAATCCATTTGCATGAGGTACACCTTCCACAAGGAACCGTACCTATATTTCCTCTGTTGTTGCTTGATTCATTACTGTTTTCATTGCATAAAATTCTTTTCAGATTCTTCATGTTTTTATATGTATAGGATGGTCTATTTCCTATCAAACTCTTAATTTCATCATTAGTAGTCAAAATTGCCCAATTCTTATTGATGATGTCAGTTATATATTTATTATCACTTGTATAATTAATAATACACCTCACTTGTTTATATTCCTGTTGTTCTGGATGTGTGAACCTATTACTATTTTTATATTGAAATGCTAACCTGGGTTTGTAGCTGGAATCACTAATACATTTATCTTTTATCCAAGCTACAGTGTGGGGATTGTAACCTCTATCTAAAAATAAGCTTTCTAATTTTTGAAATTCCATATTACATTCAGTTCTCTCTTGACAAATCCTGCTTATCCTTGTAAACTGTCCTTTCAAAATGTTGGTAAATGTAAATCTGGGATGCATACTATCATGTTCTAACAGTGTATTTTTCCAACACTCTTTCCTGTATAGGGATGTGACTAATCTACCTTTATTCTCTTTTCTAATATTCAGATCTAAGAAATTGATATTGGAATATGAATATTCCATGGAGAATCTAAGGAAGTCTGTGGTTTTCTCCAAATCATTAATAAAAAGTTTTAGCTCCTCAGGAGTCCCATCCCAAATTAATAGTATATCATCCACAAATCTAAAGTATGCCAATATTTTATGATATTCTGGATGTGAAAAAAGACATGTAGTCTCCCATTTATATACAACCAAATTAGCATACGTGTTAGCGCAGGGGGTGCCCATGGCAACCCCCCACTGTTGTATATAGCAGGTATTATTGAACATCATAATGTTCTTGGTAAGCACTATTTCTAGCAAAGCATTCAATAAAATCTGTTCACTGTTATTGTATACCCCATATTTATTTAATATATATCTTATGGCCTCTAAACCATACACATTTGGTATAGCTGTAAATAGGCTCTGCACATCTAAAGTAACTAATAAATGCTTATCTGTAACCTGTTTTTGTATATCCTTAAGATACTGAATCAGTTGATAAGAGTCTTTTAATATGGTGGGAATCTTGTTCACTAGTGGTTTTAACTTCCTTTCAATAAAAATGGAAATATTTTCCGTAACCCACTGGTATCCTACTACTATGGGGCGTAAGGGTGGTGGTGTTACGCCCTTGTGCATCTTGGGTAGCCCCTTTATGTATGGTATCATTGGATGTTCAATAAGTAGGAATAAGTAAAACTCATGACTAATTTGTCTAGTGACCATCATATCATAAATATCATGGTGTACCTCATATATTAATCTATCTACTGTCTTTTGGTCGATCTCTTTATATGTAAGGTCATCCTTCAACAATGTACCCATGTATTCTATGTAGTCTCTTTTGTTAAGAATAACTATCCCCCCTCCCTTATCTGCAGGTCTTATTGTCACTGCCTTGTCATTGGCTAAAGCATTCATTGATAGCCTTTCTTCCTTTGTAATATTATGAAAAAGTGATAGTGTACCTTTTTTATGTTCCAAATAATGCTTGTATAAGTCATTCTCACATGCTTTTATAAAACATTCTAAGCATGGATGTTGTGTGGGTGAGAATGTACTTTTCCTTTTGAAGCATTCAAAAACATTCAATCTATCATTAGAATTACTAATATTGTGAGTTGTTTGTTTAAAAAATAATTTCAGAGCAATGTTACAAATAAACATACGTAATTCTGTTAGTATAGTAGAAATGCTACTAACTTGCGCTGGAATGAAGCTCAGTCCCTTATTTAAAAGTTTATAGTCCATTTCAGACAACACTAAATCAGACAAGTTAAAAACTAGGTCGTTCAATCCCTTCCTCGCCCCCTCTTGCTTGTCGGTTCTCCTGACATCCTCCTTTTCCGCCTGCCATGACTTGTCGATCTTCCTCTTGTGTGGTGGACAGACAATACATAATAGGCACACCTCTGGCCATCAAGAGGATAGGCCCACAGTTGAGAGCTATGCAAACAGACTGCATTCCAAGTTAAACTAGTATGTACACACAAACCCTGTTACACCAGTACTATACAATGCATACCACAACTCTACTCACACTCTGTCTGTAGTTCTGGAACCTCCTACAAATATGCAGCTGGCCTAAGTGTGCAGGTTCTCCTGTAAGAGGTATTGCTACCTGTTGTCTGTAACACTGATGCTCACACACAGGAAGGATGTCCTTCACACAGGAAAGGTAAAGGGACCATGCCCACATGATGTAGGGATAATACTAGGTGGTTGCCATGACAGTGGTAATTGAAAGTACTACACAGCAAGCTGCATGCAGGTAGCAAGTGGAGGACACTGACTGGTGCAGAGGCCATCGCCTGATCATGTGCATCACCAGCTAAAGCCATGCTGCAATCTATTCAAAGCAGCTCAATCCATTAACTGGAGAGAGACTGAGAGAGAGTGAGAGAGAGAGAGAGAGAGAGAGAGAGAGAGAGAGAGAAAGCCTAAGGCAAGTGCAAAGTAAAAGCCAAAGAAAAAAAAATATTATAATATCCAGCAAACCATCCAGAACTGACATCATTCCCACAACAGGTATGCGAAGTATACATTCATGTAACTGAATGTAGTACCTGGTCCATAATAATGGGATATATGATGTGGAATGATCTATATGTGCCATCAGGTGTTGTAATGATGTTCAACTGAGCAGCTGCTATAGACAATAGTGTATGTCCCTATGGGTAGTGGGCCATAGCCATCAACTGTGCAGATCAACACTGACTGAAAGGATGTAAGCCATCATAGAGTGTGTTGTGTAATGGGAAGTATATATATTATGTGGCCAATAGCTGGTGGTGGAAGTAATGCCATTATGATGGACACATGGGACCCACAGCCCACCCCTTGCAGGATAATCAGGTTAATCTGTAATGTAGCATATAGGAATACCACAGGTGTGTAATAGGGTTACCTGCAATCTGGTCCTACATAATACCCCCCTATTGTCAGGCTGTGTCCATATGTGGCACCTGTCTGTGTGGTAGCAAGGCAGAACAGTGCAGCTGTGCAGGAATGTTTTGTGAGATTGTGGATCTGATGTTTGAATGTACCCCACATATAAGTATGCATATGTGTACATATGTACACATATATAACACATATATATATATATATATATATATATATATATATATATATATATATATATATATATATATCAACATTTATGTCCACAAATATACAGATACCCATGTGTAGACATATATATTACCACATATATACATCACATACATCTACACAAATATAGATATATACCTATATGCACGTCTGCATATATACAAACATACACACAAACACACAAACATGTATGTATGTAAATATATGTCCCTATATTACTACCACAGTGATGCATGCTATGTGCGAGGCAACAGCACACATAGCAATATACACAGATATCTACAGCTGGCAGTGTGTGCAACATGGACAGGTATGTCACATGTTAATCCCTTGTTGGGACCACATTGCCCTCGTCTGTGTAGTATGGAGTGGGAATATGGGGAAGTATGGCAGGTATATTTGTGGAGGTGGTCAGGGTTGGTAAACATAAAGAACAATCTACAGGAGTGGTATGTGACACACATGGTGAATAAACACCCTGGTTGGTGTGTGTGCTCTGTGATGTGTACGCTCCATGGGCCTCAATATGGGCACAATTGGAATAAGCCTCCCACCCACTGCTACTCACAACAGCAGTCCATGTCTAGAAAGGTGCCTGGCCTGGAGGCTGAGCAGGAGGAGCATGTTGGCCCTGTGAATGTGTACTGGGTGCCTCAGAGTGATGTTGCACATCCCACATGTGTCTGCGGAGATCGTTATGGAACAGACCCTGACCTCAGGGGACAGGAACATGTCTGTGTGTGCCCCCGGGGGGGACAACATCCCCTGGGTTGGTTCCACCTGATGGTATTGCTGGACCAGTACATGAGGAGGCCCAAGGTTGGGACACACATGTGATGTGGCCAGGTAACATGGGCAGATGGGTTTGGAGGGGTGGTTCTGCTGGACAATAGTACATATACATGTTATTGTGTCACTGTTATAGAACATATGCTGGTAGTAATAGTCTACACAATACCGGAACATGTCCAACAGCATGCATAGATATCCTTAATAACAAAGAATGTCAGATGTGCAGCAATCACAAAGCAGCCATATCACAGGCATATATGGAACCATAGTGGCCCTCACAATGGCATACAGGTGAATAGTCTGTAACAGGCCAGCACTGATAGTGCCCACACAGGGGAAGATGGCTACAATCACATAGCAGAAAGTGTGGTACAATACAATATCTGTCCCACTGGTAGGGAAGCTGTAGCCATACCTAATGAGTTATGTGTACAGTATGTTGAAGCTGATATGGTGGGGGGTGATGGAGATGTGTTGTAGAAACTGTGGTAACCTTGCTGTATGAGTTGCTCAGACCTGTTTCCATCTTTATGTCTTTCAGCCAAGATGTCACATGCACGTTTGTCTACTTATTTGGCAGCTGAAACTGAAGTGCTCATCACATAGCTAATCCAGCACTACCCAGTGCTGTTTGGCACAGCTGCCCATGACTAGCAGGAGTGGACCACCCTGTGGAATGACCTAATCTACAGGGTCAATGATGTCAGACTGCCCAACAGCAGTTATGAGCAGGTCTGGCATCATTGCACTGACCTACTTTGCAATGCCAGTCGGCATGCTGCTGCAGTCCAGGGGGATCACCGCACCACAGGGGGGCATGCCATCCTTCCATCCCCCCTAACACATGTGGAGGAGCTCCTGGTCAGCATTGTGGCACCTGCCCGTCTGGCCAGCCACCAACCGCCAGACACCTTTGTGGAAGTGGGTGTCACCCACACACCGGCCGAACAGCGTGCAGGTAAGGACACAGGGCACATCAGTAGATCACTGTTGTGTATACATCTGCATCAGTATAGGTAGATCATGCCTATCTGACATGTCATAGATGTATTGTGTTGCTGCATAGTAGTGATAAACAGATGTCCAGATGTGGTAGTAATGTAGAAATGTACTGTTGATGTACTGTATTACTGCAGCTACCCTGTAGCACTGCCACAGGTGTGGCCACTGACATTGCCTCTCCCACCCTCTTATGTAGTTCCCTCCAGGATACCACCATGGCAGCAGCCTGTAGCTGGTGAGTATGGTTTATGTAGATGCTTTCCAACACAATGGGCATGTAATGGCATTGGTATATTCCATGCACACATCTAACACACCTACCTAGAATGCATGCTGTATACGTGCACGTATTGTTGATGTGAAATGCACGGCATCACAGGGGTGACCATGATGGGGTATTGGAAGGATATGTCAGACACCTGCATGATAACTAACATCCTGTCATTGCGGAATGTGTCCACAGGGAGTAACATAATGGTGGAAGACATGGCCTACAGTAGGGACATGCTTGGAACAGCACCCATCTACAGTGCAACACCAGTGTATATACATGTAGAACAACGGTAACTGCTGCAGATTCACTATGGCATATGGCATTACAGTAGTCCACATTATCAGCTGAGACTAGGCTGTAACATGCAGTGTTCAGTGTATGGGACACTGCAAAGTGACACACTTGTGTAGGACATACTTGTCATGCATCTGCAAAAAGGCTGAAGGGGGAGGTGTCAGCATGACACACCAGTGCACTGCAGCAGGGATACTAAGCATGCTAAGAATGGCAGCATCTGCACATAGTCAGGTTCAGGGCATGTGGCAGATGTAATCCTATCCCCACAGCAATAGTGACGGTAGTGTGTGAACACCAAGAGATTTGCATGAGTAGACCTTGCAATCATGCAGAGTAGGGGGACATGTGTAGGGCAGACTGAACATACATTGGTAATTGCAGATGGCCCATGCTGGTACACCCCCGCCAGAAGTAGTGAGTGCTGTAGTACACACAAAAAGAGGTGCGCCAAACCATCATAGCACACATATGCTGACACAGAGTGTATGCATCGCAGTCAGTGTCCACACACATATCACAGTCCATAGACACTGCATGTGAAAGTACAGGACATATGTCACATATCGGGCACATGTACTGTTAAGATATGCAGTTATGTGGTCCCAATGCAGATCACGGATGTGTGCGTCATATCAGGAAGGGTGTGTACACCCCCCATAACCACAGTATGCTTGATGTTGTTACTGTAAGATTATTGGATTGGTCATACATGGTCTGCTGATGTTGAGAGCTGTAAATCAGGCATCAGGCATTCACCAATGACAACTGTCCACATATCATCCCAGGGATGTGTTGCTGAAAAACATAGGGGCAGTGAGCATTAAAGCTGACATAACTGACACAGTACTACACATTCCGCAATGGGTTGTACACCTGTAAGGTGTGGTGCACAGTACATGGCAGGGTGCAGAACAGGTATACAGCAATACTTTGTACATGGGTGCAGTGGTATCCAGGGGAAGAGGCATCACCTAGGGACACAGCACATGAATCACACACATGTATACAGTTGCTAGCATGGATTGACTATAGCTGAATTGCATGCTATTCTGTACCAAATGTTCTGGATGTTGACAGATGGGTAATAGGAGGACTACGTGTACTATCATTGTGCAACCTCACCTGTATATGTGTGTTTGTGTGTGTGTGTGTGTGTGTGTGTGTGTGTGTGTGTGTGTGTGTGTGTGTGTGTGTGTGCGTGCATCCTGGTGGTTAGTTAGTTTGTCTGCAGGGTCACTCTGGTGAAGTGGAGGGAGGTTGATGCATGTAGGATGCATGTGTGCACATGTGTCTTTGTGTGGGTGGCCATGTATGCCCATGTGAGATTGTGGGTTGTTCATACAGCTGTACATGGACTGCCACATTACACACCAGGAATACCTGTCATGTGTGTGATGACAGGACAGGTGATAGTATAATATGGTCTGTAGAATGAAACAGGCATCAGGAGGGAAGGTAGACACCAGGTAAACCCTTAATATAGCATTAAGCAGGGAGGTCACCTACAACCCACATATGCAGTATGTATGCAGCACTACAAATGCATTGGGGAAGTACTAGTCAACACCAGGGAGTGTCTCCATATATTACAGTTGTCACATGTTAGGCTGAATGAGCAACATATCTGGCATGTACTAAGCATTACATACACATGCCACACCAATGTGTGATATTATGTATAGAACATAGCAGCCCACACATATAGGGGCCATGCTCATGAAGTCCGAACATACAGAGCGTGCATACCGAATGACAGCAGTGAGGCTAAGTAAAACCACTACACGCAGGTCAGGCAGGTAATGTAGTAACAGGTCTTGTGGTATGTCCACTTGTGTAGGCATTTATAGGACTGATATGTTAAGGAGTGGTATTAATGTGTGTATGTTAACAAGTGTGATGCAGGATGGGGTATCACATGGACATATACGTGGGACTGTCTGTATAGCCATGGACAGGTAGGTATTACGGACATGTGTGTGTGTGTGTGTGTGTGTGTGTGTGTGTGTGTGTGTGTGTGTGTGTGTGTGTGTGTGTGTTTGCTGTTAGGCAATGCTGTACAGGTTTTAAAGTGTGTTTATTGTTTTCCCCCACAGGTGGCGAGGTAGGTCAGGGTCCATCCTGCATGCAATCTGATGTTGGCGTCCATACAGACACCGAAGATGATGATAGTACTGTTGAGGCACAGGTGGGGTTGTCAAGGGCTGACACTGCACCAACATTTGACATCCCTCTTTTAGCCACCCCAACCCCACATACAGTTTCAGTGCCTACACATACACAGTGGCAATAGTGGAGGGATAGCTGACATTTGGTGGCAGTGCACAGAAAAGTTTGGTAACCATGCCTACTGTGTCCAGTTGCAGCAGGCATAGCCAGTTGTCTGGCAGGACACCACATAGGCAGATGTCCCAGGGTGCTCGTGCCAGGGCCACTGGACATCATGCTGCTGGCATAGGCGACATAGCTGGTACCAGCAGGCGCATGTTTCAGGCTGTCTTGGTGGCCAGGCACGTATGGAACATTACACCAGACATGGCCTGAGGCTGCAGAGAACTGCTCTCGCAACTGTAAGCAACAACCTCCATGAACTGTCGGGTGCCATCCATGCTTATACCAAGCTCACAGATAGATGGCATGGTGAGATGATGGCCCTCATCAGCCATGGTGTGTACGTGCTTCAATGTGTGGTGGGGATGTGGCGACACCCACGTGGAAGTGGGGCAGCAACACCAACAGCTGGCAATCAATGTGGACATGCTAGGACTCCAAGCCGCTCCCGTAGTGGCAGTAGCAGCATCAGAAGTGCAGGGGGTGTGCTGTCCACACCACACCACAGCAGGCCATGTGAATGTGGTCCTGGCCAGTCCCAGAAGGGACCTGGTACCAGCGGACATTTGTCATCAGCAAGTGAGAGTAGCACATCAAGGCCTGTACCTTGACGTGCCCATGGAACCCCTGGCAGGCAGAGTCCACATGTCCGCGACTGGAAGCAGTGAACTGCACACCCTGCCAGGTATGGTCTGCAGCTGTCCATAAACACCTGGTTAGGGCAGCCACATGGCAGAACTGTATTCATGCATACCCACACACTATGCAAACACACCTAGGGCAACCCCATACCTACACACACCACATCAACTCAGCCAGCTCACCATAGTACACCTCTCACCCACACAAATGCTGTCAGATGTATGGCCCACCCTCAGCCACTGGCAAAACAACATTGCACCCTGTGCATATGATGATACCTGTGCCACATCCCTGTCATCCATGCCATCAATGCAGGGACAGGCTGATATGGTTCTGATGCACATGGTGACTGTATTGCAGTGTACCACAGTACTGCAGTGTAACATGTTGTAGGGAGTAAAGTGCAATGCATATATGGCAGGTAGTGTAGCTGTCCGGCAATGATGCCTTATAGCTGTTAGTAACACTGGTTGGTTGTGGTCACTATAATGTTATCCATTTGTGTTGTAGGTGTACATGTGTCAGCACAAGGATGCCCTGTGCATATGATGATACCTGTGCCACATCCCTGTCATCCATACCATCAATGCAGGGGCAGGCTGATATGGTTCTGATGCACATGGTGACTTTACTACAGTGTACTAGAGTGTACCACAGTACTGCAGTGTAATATGTTGTAAGGAGTAAAGTGTAATACATACATTGCAGGTAGTGTAGCCATCCAGCAATGATGCATTATAGCTGTTAGTAACACTGGCTAATTGCAGTCCCTATAATGTTCTCCATTTGTGTTATAGGTGTACATGTGTCAGCATGAGGATGGTCTGCAGTCATATACCACAATGGGGTATGTCACTGTGGTGACACTATGGCTGTGACATAGCTGGGGTACAGTTGAACACATGTCACAGGTTACTACAACGGTTATTGCCTGTGCCACATGGACAGGTGACCTGCTGAGATGTGTATACACTGAAACCTGATTTAGACCCATCCACATACATGCACACTGTTACTTGGCAAAACTGGGACTAGACCCCTACCTAGCTATGTAGTGATACTGAAGTGTGTGGCTTACATTGCACACACCACACAGCATTTAGGGTGAGGTGTGTCTAAGGTTACATGTTACATGCAGAACATCCCCAGACATGTACAGTATGCTAATGGGGGATGTAATGGGTGTTTTTGGACAATACATAGTGTGAAATTATGTCATATACGCATTAACAGACACATAACAGCCAGACACACATCTGAGATACCAGGGCCTATCGCTGTTAACTAACTTGACTGTGTGTCCAATGTGTTACAGGTAGGCTGCACACATCACATGCATAACTGGCTTGGATTGTGGTCACAATTACCTGCATGGTTCATGGTGACAGTGGTAACCATAATGTGGTGCATGGGATATATACCGGGTGTACCTTGGTGTAATGAAAGTGTACACACCACCCACATCCCCTAGTAGATATTGTACTCCCTGAAACCCATGATGACACTCTGCCATACCCACCATCACACATTGGCCGCAACTGTGATGCAATCCATAGCATACCCCAACAGTAGTACTACAGGGATATGCATCTCATGCACATGCCACACACGTAATAGGGTGTTGCATTGACATGCCTCACCTATGGGCAGCAACAACAATATCTGTACTACTGTGTGGCAAAGGGTATTTTAATAGGAGTATGTGGCCTCAGAATCCTGTACCCTAAAGATATACAGACATGCACAACTACACACAGACATGCCAGAACACAATGGGTATCCCATGCCTATCGACCTATTTGTAAAACACTTTTGTGCTGGTACTGCAAGGCTTTTGTAGCTGGTATGGGGGGAGCTTAACAGGGTACATGTAATGTCCCATACAGCCGCAGCCACAACTGACTATGACAATGGGTGTTGCGTTCGTTGTGAAGGCCCTCATGAAATTCCCAAGTACAGGTGTGCTAACACACAGACACTGCTATACTCAGTCATGCACATGTACACATGTGTCAGTACATGGGTGCATCACTGCAGGTGGCCATAGTTGTGTACCTAGCTATTGTCTAAGGGGAGATGGGTTGTGTAGGGGTTGTGTGTGCAGTGGTATCCTGCCACTTGCCAGGTGGCAGTGAGCAATCTATCGACAGACACTACAGTCATGACCCTCAGGGTGAGAATGACATGCATCAGACAATCCTCCAGGTGCCTCCTGCACATGGCCACTGAGGTGATCAAATTGGCATGTATGCAACATGCATTACAACACATGGTTGGTATCTGTGATGATGATCTGTACCCAAGCATGTTTGGTTGACTGTGATAGAGTAGTGGAGGTACCCTTGGCATGTGGTGCATACAAGGTGACATATCCTATATGTATCACTTCTTACACAGCTAGGCAGACATGTCAGTGCCAATCAAGCTTAGGTTGCCTGTACATATCCCAGCTGCATACCTGCCATCTGCGCATCTGTACAGGGACTGATAGTCATCAGCTTGGCAAGTAGCTATGCAGTAGCATGAGATTGTTGACAGATAGATATCTGACAACAATATGTATGCCATAACTACATGATGGATGCCCTCACTAACATGTGCTGAACAGATGGTAGTCTACAGTTACATTCCACATGATGGATCATTACCCACTAAGGGGTATATACTGTGACACAGCTCACACACCAGGGATAGAACAGGGAGGCCTCGGTGTCCAGCTATGCCCACAGGTGTGCCCATTTTCAGTTCTACATTTAGCACTCTGCTCTTACCTGGGTAGGCACTGTCAACAGTAGTACTGACATGATACACTACATACCAGTGTGACACATGTACCCTGGGCTACTACGCCTGCATGTAACACATTCACATGGGTAATAGTGCTGTACAGGCCTCATATATGTCTGTGTCCCACACATGACACTCACACTCCTTGCTACTGTAATGACAGCACATAGGTGCATGTATTGTACATGGCATTACATACACGTACTACAGATTATCAGACTGGGTTGTGTGTCCTGGTTGCCAGGGCTAAGCCATGCTTAGCAAGTATCAACATTGCTGCAATATAACAGATAAGCTGATTTGCACACTGGTAAGTGATGCCTACATTATGTAAGCGCCCGTACGTTTACCCATAGCTCAGCACTGCTTAGCTCCATGCAAACCCACACAAACCCACTTAAAGCAGCTCAAAACTGCCTTAACCACTCTGCATCCAACAGCCCTTGTTCTGCCCAGCAACAAAATGAACAGCCCTTGAACCCAAAACCCGGTACACTGAAGTCACACCACTTAACCACTACGCCATGACCACTATGAGAACAGCTATTGTTTTACCACTATAGCTGTCAATACACATATTGAGTAGTATTGAACAATGGCCTTTAGTTCCTAAATTGTGTAGTCCTTGTTATTAACATGACTGTTGCATCACATATAATGTTTTATCATAATGTGCACATAGCAGATACATATGGTGAGATATATCTGGGAGGGTATTCACAACCTTGAGGTTTAGTCATGACAGGAATACGGTTGTATACATATAATAGGTCTATATATGTCTACATGTACATACACATGTATACTCATACATATGTCTGTATACACATATGTTTAGTGCTACATATATATGGCCATGTGCACATCTCTTCGTATGTACAAATATTTCTATATATATATTTATATATACACACACACACACACACATATATGTATATATATATATATGTATATATAGATATATGTATATGTAGATACAGATATATGTCTATATAGCTATATATGTATGCACATCCTATGTGTACAGATATGCCTAGTTATGTTGGTATATATGTAAATATCTATAACTATATGTGCATACATCTCTATTCTGATATACCTACTACTGTCAATATATATATATATATATATATATATATATATATATATATATATATATAGATATCCTTACGCATATGTGCATATGTATCTCTATCTGTATATGTGTAGACATATATTGCTCTGTATATGTATATATCTGGGTGTTTATATGTATTTATATGTACATATACATATCCATCTATATATATTGATATTTATATGTGTATATATCTATATAGATATCTGGATAATTATATATACATATATTTTCACCATATGTTCTAAACATGGAGTGTAGCCTTACCTCAGCCCCTTTTGTCCCAACTTCATAGTGCAAGGGGATGTCAGGTGTGTATAATAGGTATATTTGCAGACTACTGCTACTGTAATAGGGATGGTCTTTATAGACATGGTGTGTGTGGGAGGTCACATCGTCTTTTAACATGTGCGCCATTGGCTACTGACAGATATCCTAAGGATATCATAGTACAATACCGCTGCTAGCGAATAATGCTCCTGTGGACTACAGCAAAGATGTTGGCCAATATATGTGGGCATTCTGACACACTCTGGCCAATCCAGAGGTATACACAGAACCCCTTAGTGCAAGACATGTGGACCAAGCCTGACAATGTGGATGTTAACAGTCATGTAGATGGGTATAACACATAATGAGTATACATTTGCTCCCATAGGTTATGCATTCACACATTCCTGTCTGTCCTGACACATAATAACCGCTGATACAGAGGTGCCATGGCCAGATACTTCCCTCTAGATATTGACATACATCTGTACAGCATCCCACTGCTCTGTATGACATACATGACTGTTATGGGAGGACCGGCACCAGTACATCTGGCAAGTATCTGGACATGACATATCACTGGGTAAGTACACTAAGCTGCTAGGCATGTAACAAAGTACTGTGCAGGCTACAGGCAGTCTGGCTCAACACTGGCCTACATTTCATATGGGGGAATGCACATGTACCTGCATATATAGCAGGCTCTACAGGCATGTCATAGCACAGAGTACAATACATCAGTGTGAAAGTGCATAACCACAACCAATGTGAACACAGCCACAGCCACTTATGGTAAGCTAACATAATATTACAGTATATGGACTATCTGTTCAACACCATTCTCATATGTGCCACTCACACACTAACCCTACATATACTGGGCCACTACACAGTATGGTCCAATGCCCATCTGTGTTATTGGACATGTATGTGTATGGCCCTACAAACATGTAAGCTGATAGGGTAACATACAGTGGAGCAGCATGTAACATCAGATAGAACAGGACCAAGAACAATGACATTTACCGCAGTCTGCACACAGGTCAAAGTACATATTAACAATTCACACACTGTCAACATTCACCTTAAGTACACAGACCTCAGTACTGTACACACAACCATAGAATGTCTAGGTTATGTCATCAAATATAACCCCTACTATACATAACATGTGTAGCAGTCTGATATCTCACTGGCTTCTTATCAGATATGATGTCACTAATTATGATGTAAAACACATATGTACCTCATACTGCATGACATATGTACAAAGGTTGACAGAGTTGTGGCTGGAGGCACATACACAGGGCCAATATTGACATGTTGCTCTGATACCCTCATACATTTACTGTTGTAACAGGATTTGTTGCAACATATGTCCTATGAGGGATATGAAGTCAGTAACTCTCATGGCTGTCACCATCTACAGACTGCAATCCTCACACTACCTCCTGCAGTTCACAGATAGGTGCTCTGTGGGTAACACATGAAACAAAAGGCACCACACACTGCCCAGTCTGCAGATGACCCTACAGATGGGGTTTCCTCATAAACATAGCACTGACATGGCAGGTATTAAAACATGTAGGACAGTCATATCCACACACACCATGCTAAACAAACATTACTCAAAATGCAGTATAGCCACACTTACAGTCTGTAGTCAGGTCAGGCACATCCCCCTCTTATGTGTTGTCCTGTTTCCACAGTGTATGTTGTTAGAGATAAATCCCCAATCCATCTGAGATGCTGTATGCCAAACAACAGAATGAGTTCCTGCTCACAGTGAATGAAAAGGCCCAACACCAACGTGATGTTCCTAGATACTGGAGTGTGTTTCTATGCAACTGGCAATGGGAATGTTACCACAACTATTCTACATGCAATCAGCTGGAGGAAGGCCACAATTTGTACAGAGGCCATCAGCTGATCATAAGCATCAATTACAATACACATGCTGCTGCCTAAGCAAAGCAGGTATAGGGCTCCACATCCACCAGAGAGGGAGTGAGAGAGGCAGACAGAGACAAAGAAAAGTCAGGGATGGGTGGGACAGTTTGTGTCACATGCCTACCAGCACAGGGTATCAAACCCCTGAGGACTATGTAGTGCTATCACATTTTTATGCAGTTATTGGATGCACCACATTGGTTACATGTTGAGGAGCCCTTAAAACGTATATGTGATGGTGAGTGACATCTGCAACGGGGATATGGTAGCTATACAGTAGGTGTAGTGCATGTGCCTGTCCACATGAACAGGTGCCAGTATCAAAACAGCCACACTCTCACAGGGATGCACACACATTGACACACTTGGCAAGGCCAGGAATACAACTCATCACAAGTGAGATTGCCACAACACATTATTGTGCAGGTATCACATGCACCACAGGGGTCATACAGAGGTTATATGGGCAAAGGGTATGTGGAGCTGTCTGACATCGAACAGCATGCTTCAGCATGCCAATGGGGGTTGTAGTGAGTGTGAATGAGATCATATGCAGCATACAACACACTCTCACACACACACACACACACACACACACACACACACACACACACACACACACACACACACACACACACACACACACACACACACACACACACACACACACACACACACACACACACACACACACACACACACACACACACACACACAAACACACACACAGATGGTGCCAGTACTAACATGCATGGGTGCATTGCTTCACGGGTGTGTAGTGGTCGATTGTGCCAGAAAATTATACAAGGCTAGGTAATGGGTATACCTTGGCATCAGGCCACATGACAATGGTCTGCATTGTGGCTCTGGGGTGTAGTTTATGGATTTGCCCAGACAGGTGGGTATTGTATTCACCATCTAGTCACCTGGGTGACTATTGCGTGTGGCCAATACTGTGCATTGCTTGCCATGTATGTGTTCCTTAGTCCATGACATGGATGGTATCTGGGAGGCGCACACTTCCCACATGCATGTACAGTGACATGTGGCCCATGTTATGTACGCAGATTATCATCTGATGTGCCAGTCCTGGCCTCATGTGGCAGGAACTGTTAATGGACAGCAGGTTTACCCTGCACCTACATTGATAGCATCATACCAGCATTCCCTGGTGTCAGTGTCATATGTCTATACAGGGCATGTTTTTCATGCATGGTATGTCCTTTGTGGGTCACATTTGATGGCACCACAGGTGTTGCTGGTGTCCAGTTGGGGAACATGGGGAAGGTGCACTGCCAGCATGTACGTGCCTATTGGAAAGATGGACAGGGTGCCATGGCCTCTGTAGCCCACTGCAATCACATCATGGTTACTATCAGTAGGCAATATGCAGGGTACTACCAACATAGCGGCTGTTGCCTAGGCAAATGTGTGTGTGTGTGTGTGTGTGTGTGTGTGTGTGTGTGTGTGTGTGTGTGTGTGTGTGTGTGTGTGTGTGTGTGTGTGTGAGACATGGGTTGAGAGTGTTCTCTGGGTAATACTAGGGTTCCTAACTTTGTTTGCCTGGCCTTAGTGTCACATGTAGGGGTATGGATTTGCACCCCAGCCTCTCAACTATTTCACATCTGTTATCCCTGTATGGTGGACATTGTGATATATACTAGGGCCACCATATGAGAAATTTGCAAAACCCACTTCACATTGAGACCCGTTGTTAAACACTCACACCCACCTCCACACAGGATAAGAATTACAAACACAGACACACACACACACACACACACACACACACACACACACACACACACACACATACACACATACACACCAGTCATGTCTGGGATTAGAACTCCTACCTAACAAGTTTATTACACTACAGCTCTACGCAGTTATAAGATGCACCATGGAGATTACTAGAGTACTCCTTCCCCAAAGGTGTATTTCACAATGAATGACATCAGCATGATTGCCAAAGTAGGGCATTTGAGTTGTAGTAAATGTGGCTAGCCTAAAATGCATTGCTCCCTACACAGACATAGAAACACACAAAAAACATCCACAACTGCCATGTGTGGGAATAGAACCCCTACCAGAATTTAATATCACACTACAGCATGAAACTATTATAGGATACACCACATGGATTGCTGAAGTACTCCTTCCCCAAAGGTGTATTTCACAGTGAGTGACATCAGCAGGATTGCCAAAGTAGGACATTTGAATAGTAGTTTGTGCAACTAGCATAAAATGCATTGCTCCCTACACAGACACACACACACACACACACACACACACACACACACACACACACACACACACACACACACACACACACACACATACAGTTGCCATGTCTGTGATTAGAACTCCTACCTAACTAGCTTATCACACTACAACAGTACACAGCTATAGGACATGCCACAGAGATTACTGGGCTACAATTTTCTGAAAGGTGCACTACACAGTATATGACATCAGTAGCCTTGTCAAAGTAGGACATTTGAATTGTAGTGAGTGTGACTAGCCTAAAAAGCATTGCTCTTTACAGAGACACACACAGTTGCCATGTCTGGGATTAGATCTCCTGTCAAACTAGTTTATCACACTACAGCAGTATGCAGTTATAGGATGCACCATGGAAGTTACTGGGCTACAACTCTCTGAAAGGTTTATTTCACAGTGTATGACATCAGCAGCCTTACCAAAGTAGGGTATTTGAATTGTAGTGAGTGTGACTAGCCTAAGAAGCATTGCTCTCTACAGAGAGGTGCACAGCTTTGCCATGTCTGGGATTAGAACTCCTACCTAACTAGTTTGTCACACTACAGCAGTAGGCAGTTATAGGACATGCCATGGAGATTACTGGGCTACAACTTTCTGAAAGTTGTATTTCACAGTGTATGACATCAGCAGCCTTGCCAAAGTAGGGCATTTGAATTGTAGTGAGTGTGACTAGCCTTAAAGGCATTGCTGTCTACACTGACAGAGAAACACACACACACACACACACACACACACACACACACACACACACACACACACACACACACACACACACACACACACACACACACACACACACACACACACACACACACACACACACACACACACACACAGTTACCATGTCTGGGATTAAAACTACTACCTAACTAGTTTATCAAGCTACAGACGTACGCAGTTATAGGACACACCATGGAGATTAGTGGGTTGCAATTTTCCGAAAGGTGTATTTCACAGTGTGTGATATCAGCAGCCTTGCCAAAGTAGGGCATTTGAATTGTAGTGAGGGTGACGAGCCTAAAAACATTGATCTCTACACAGACAGAGACACACACACACTCACACACACACACACACACACACATGCACACACACACACACACACACACACACACACACACACACACACACACACAAACACACACCAGTCATGTCTGGGATTAGAACTCCTACCTAACAAGTTTATTACACTACAGCTCTACTCAGTTATAAGATGCACCATGGAGATTACTAGAGTACTCCTTCCCCAAAGGTTTATTTCACAATGAATGACATCAGCATGATTGCCAAAGTAGGACATTTGAGTTGTAGTAAATGTGGCTAGCCTAAAATGCATTGCTCCCTACACAGACATAGAAACACACACAAAACATCCACAACTGCCATGTGTGGGAATAGAACCCCTACCAGAATTTAATATCACACTACAGCATGAAACTATTATAGGATACACCACATGGATTAATGAAGTACTCCTTCCCCAAAGGTGTATTTCACAGTGAGTGACATCAGCAGGATTGCCAAAGTAGGACATTTGAATAGTAGTGTGTGTAACTGGCATAAAATGCATTGCTCCCTACACACACACACACACACACACACACACACACACACACACACACACACACACACACACACACACACATACAGTTGCCATGTTTGTGATTAGAACTCCTATCTAACTAGTTTATCACACTACAACAGTACACAGCTATAGGACACACCACAGAGATTACTGGGCTACAGTTTTCCGAAAGGTGCACTACACAGTATATGACTTCAGTAGCCTTGTCAAAGTAGGACATTTGAATTGTAGTGAGTGTGACTAGCCTAAAAAGCATTGCTCTCTACAGAGACACACACAGTTGCCATGTCTGGGATTAGATCTCCTGTCAAACTAGTTTATCACACTACAGCAGTATGCAGTTATAGGATGCGCCATGGAAGTTACTGAGCTACAACTTTCTGAAAGGTGTACTTAACAGTGTATGACATCAGCAGCCTTACCAAAGCAGGGTATTTGAATTGTAGTGAGTGTGACTAGCCTAAGAAGCAATGCTCTCTACAGAGAGGCGCACACACTTGCCATGTCTGGGATTAGAACTCCTACCTAACTAGTTTGTGACACTACAGCAGTAGGCAGTTATAGGACATGCCATGGAGATTACTGGGCTACAACTTTCTGAAAGTTGTATTTCACAGTGTATGACATCAGCAGCCTTGCCAAAGTAGGGCATTTGAGTTGTCGTGAGTGTGACTAGCCTTAAAAGCATTGCTGTCTACACTGACAGAGACACACACACACACACACACACACACACACACACACACACACACACACACACACACACACACACACACACACACACACACACACACACACACACACACACACACACACACACACGCACACACGCACACACACACACACACACACACACACACACACACACACACACAAACACAGTTACCATGTGTTTGGGATTAAAACTCCTACCTAACTAGTTTATCAAGCTACAGAAGTATGCAGTTATAGGACACACCATGGAGATTAGTGGGTTACAATTTTCCGAAAGGTGTATTTCACAGTGTGTGATATCAGCAGCCTTGCCAAAGTAGGGCATTTGAATTGTAGTGAGGGTGACGAGCCTAAAAACATTGATCTCTACACAGACAGAGACACACACACACTCTCACACACACACACACACACACACACACACACACACACACACAGAGTTGTCATGTCAGAGATTAGAACTCCTACCTAACTAGTTTATCACACTATGGCAGTACGCAGCTTTTGGATGTGCCACAGAGACTACTGGACTACACCTTTCACAAGGGTGTATTTCAAAGTGGATGACCTCAGCAGGCTTCTCATAGTAGGGCTATGGGGAGGGCAGTGTGTGTGCATGGGCCATAGCCCATTCATCTAGAGGTTGACACACCACATGCAGGCACACACAGGGTTATATTCCACAGGTACGTGTATACAGCTACTAGATGACTACTTCCTTGTACAGTCAGGTTGCACAGCTAACACTTACTTGCACCACATAGTCCATAATGCTGACAGGTACCAGTGGCTAAGGTCTACAGTGAGTAACATTTGAACCTCATGTGGTTGTAGCCATTTGGCTGTGTGCTGGGTGGGACAGGCCTCATAATGGATGGCCCCTTGTGACATTCACTTTCTTACATACATCTATGTACATTCACTTTTGGCTTATTATAGTGTGTTGTCCTTGGATATATGCCTGTATTCCTATCCACTGTGTGTGCAAAGCATGAGTGGTGCATTCTGAGGAGTTTCTGCACTAACATCTTCAACTGCCAGATATGTTTGGTCCACTGTTATTTGCAGACATGGCCTTCATTTGTTTATCTGTGTGAGCATACCCAGTATGACCTTTCAGTATGTTGTTGACTGACATTGGCTTAATTTTTTAAGTGTGTGAGCATGCCCAGTATGACCTTCTGTATTGAATGTGTGGATTGATTCCAGGTAGTTTGTACTGCAGTGCAGACCTTTGTGTTGTACACTTACAGATAGCATACTGTTTCTGCTGGGTATCCACCGATCGTTTGGCAATATGGGGACAAACTGCAGGGGATAGTGTATACTGTTGGTGATTGTGTCTGTGCTACTTCAGCTGCATGGTACTGCTGTTAGCAGAGATATTCAGACATGTGTACTGTTATAGACAGTGAAGTTTTCTGTCCTCATGTACTGTCAGGTGAACATTCTTGCACACAGTGATGTCTTGGGGGACAAAGATAACTGCGGCTGTGTCCAGTATTGTGGGCATCTGACACACAGATATGCATGGGGGCATTCCAGTTATGCTGGCATGTGCAGGTACATCAGCTGTTTCCCAGTACATCAGTCCTACCTCTTTTGTGATCTGCAAGTGTTCGGGCGGACATCACTGATATCCCCTTCTACAGGTCCAGTTACTGTGATGCCTACCTGTATGTATAATCCCAAGGGAGTCTTCATTTCACAGTGACACAACACATACTGTATGTCTGGGGTACTTTCCTCTGTTTACTGCTTGTATATCTAGCCCAACAGCCACACCATGTCAGTCTTTCAGATAGTGACACATATTACCACCATGCATTTACAATGGCTTACTGCTAGCATGTGTTATATTGGTGGGGACTGTCTTTGTCACTGCAGTTGTAAGGGCTATTCCCTGTCATCAGCAGTAGTGGGCAATGGCCACCAGGTCTTACCTCAACATGCATACATACTGACCACTTTCACACATTATGAAACACACACCATCCTAACACGCACAGACCTGCATATTGTGCAAATGCTACAACCTATCCTGCTACTTTGTCCACCTCTGGGCATCTGTGCTCCACTCGTATTATACCTACTCATACATGTTACTACATTTCTACACAGGATTGGGGGGCACACCTGACTGTTACTACATTTCTACATAGGGTTGTGAGGGAACACACCTGACTGTTTTTACATTTCTACACAGGATTGGGAGGGGGGCACACCTGACTGTTACTAAATTTCTACACAGGGCTGGGGGGCACACCTGACTGTCACTACATTTCTACACTGGATTGAGGGAAGGGGCAGACCTGTCTGTTTCCACATGTCTACATAGGAATGGTGGGGGGGGGCACACTTGACTGTTACTTCATTTCTACATAGGATTGTGGTGGGACACACCTGACTGTTTCTACATTTCTACACAGGATTGAGGGGTACACCTGACTGTTACTACATTTCTACACAGGATTGGGGGTAGGGGCACACCTGACTGTTTCTACATGTCTACATGGGAGTGGGGGGCACACCTGACTGCTACTACATTTCTACATAGGGTTGTGGGGGGGGGGCACCTGACTGTTTTTACATTTCTACACAGGATTGGGGGGGCACACCCGACTGATACTACATTTCTACACAGGATTGTGAGGGACACACCTGACTTTTTCGACATTTCTACACATAATTAGGGGGGCACACCTTACTGTTTCTACATGTCTACATTGGATGGGGGTGCACACCTGGCACTTGTACACATTTGCTATGACTGTACTGGTATGTCAGGTACTCAATTTCATTCTGTATTCTAACCTATCATGCTGACTAGAGGCATATCGGTGCACTAAAGGTCTTAGCTTTGCTTGCCCTACATATTAGTGTCTGACTTCCTACTCTTCAGAACTAACATCCCACTGCCTGACCTGCTGTAGTCTGCCTGTGTAGGCCTGGAGGGGAGGTTACCCATAGGCATCATTCAGAGGTCATAGCACAGCAGTCTTTGTTTGTGTTTGTCTACACCTGTCCTGCTGGCTGAGACTGTTGTTGGGTATGTGAACCTCCCTGAATGGCATGTGTGAGTCATATGGACACACATGTCACCCAGCACATTTCATTTGCAGTAGGTTTTGTCACTCTGTGTAGTACTGGCTACTATGGTGGCTCCAGTATTTGTTACAGATGTCATGGTGCCACTGTGGGTGTCTACTATCTGCTGCCATACCATTCAGCCACCCGATTCCCTTACATGCTCACATCCATACCATAGATACAGGTAATGACACATTCTACTCCATTCGGCAATTGGTAGGTTGATTGACTTACCTTGTGGGTGTGCCAGTATTGAGGATGGTACTGGAGGGCTGCCTATGTTGGATGCACACAGTACACTCCCTGTACATGGTTGAGCACAGGTAGTGTCATGTTTGGCATCCCTTTTACTATGTGTGTGAGTCAGAGAGAGGTGTCATTCCCTGGGTCCCTACTGTGTCAGTGTATGTGCTATGCATTGCCTCTTTGCCAAGGCCAGGGCATACTGGGCATGCCTCCATCTGCCTACTGGGGCAGGCTCAGGTTGTTCCTCCTCCAAGTTACTCTGTGCCTGTGCAGGATTTGGCATTGGTGGGGGGGCTGTGTGGCCCTGCCCCATGTTTTTTTCTGCTGCAGCTGTTTCCTCAGGATCATATTGTGTAACATGGCACATACCATAACAATATGAGTACATGGAGCTGGTGAGTACTGCAAGACTCCACCGGATGTGTCCAGGCACCGGAACTGTGACATGAGCATCCCAAATACATGCTCTATTATAAGTCTGGTCTGTGCATGTGCCTCATTATGGCTTTCTTGTTCAGGTGCATGTGCATTTCTGATGGGTGTCATCAGCCCATATCAAAATCATTCACTGCATTCTATGTTTTGAAAACATATATTTAAATTCAATCTTTTTACTTTTTATATGATTCTGTCAATAATTTTAGCTGCATTGTTTTCTTATAAGAATTTAATATCAACCCTCCCTTGCAAGTTATTTTTTTGTATGTTTGTCCATTAAAGGATTTTTACCCTGGGATTACTGCTAGTCCTAACTGCATTTTAACTCATTCCCTCCAATGGAGCACAGACATTTATTCTTTAACTAAAATCAAGTTATGTCCACACATTTCAACCAAATGTTCATATCTCTATAACCGAGGTTTACTTAAGAAGTGTAAATGGCAAACTGTTCAACTGAAGCTGATCTTTACAGTAGTATTCATTAGATTCTAGCCCTTTAACTGGCTTTTATAACTCTCAAGAAGCAAGGCAAACATTAATTTTGTAATATTTGGTTAACAACATACAGTTTCTCAGTAATTACCCAAGCTACACACATACTGTCAGCAACATTCTATTGATCCAACTGAGAGCTTTCATATGAGTTTAAGCAGTTATGTCTGTGTCACTTGGTTGTTGAGATATTTAGAGAAATATTAAAATTATGGTATAATTATGCAGCATGTGAACAATAATTAAAATCTCTTTAGCTGCACTAGACTGCAGCAGTTGAGCTACCCATCATATATAACTTAAGAAGAAATCTTTCAGTAGCTTGTATTTAGCATGACATTGGAATTACCTTTGTAAATGTAAACAGGCAATATTAGACACCTAGATGCATCAATGTGACCAGAGAAACAGCTGAAGGTGTCTTAAGGCTTTAATATGTTTAAAAAGAACTTACTAACCAAGCACTAATGCCAGGCAGGGTGGGTGTTATCAAGGTATAGATTCATGCCCAGGGGTGTTGTGGAAGGATTAATTACTTGATAGAAGCCACCCTGGAGGCTATTATTGCACTGATAGGCAAGTTTATTTGGTCAAAATATATATATATATATATAAATATATATATATATATATATATATATATATATATATATATATATATATATATTTTTTTTTTTTTTTTTTTTTACTATATCTACTGGCACAGAGGCCTTTTAAACTGCATTTCACCCCAACACAGGTTCAACTGTTCATAAAGCCATCATTTCCAACCCCAGAATAAACCATTCACCTAATACTTTCTCAACAAAAATAAGAACCCAAACTCACCTTATTAAATATGAACCTATACAAACACACAGCAAGAAGAAATATCCAAAAAAATACAGTTCCAGAGACTGCCTCATGAGTGTCCCCCGGATTCATGAAGCTCGACGCAAGGCCGGCGTAAGGCTTGCACTGGCCATGTGGCGTATATATGGGGTAGTCGTGCCATATGCATATTAATGAAGGTGCACAGCCGCCACAGCCACATGCATAGAAAATGTACGCGAGTGCTAGGGGCATATCGAAGTTGCAAAGGGAGGTGTGTCAATGTCGGCTGTCGAGGAGCAACCTAAACTGCTGAATATTATATCCCGCCAGCAATAGTAATCGTACCTATCAGTGTCCATGGATACTGAAACGTATGCAAAGCATAGTCCCTGTGAACAGCAAATGAAGAATCAAACACAAATGCACAGAAGGGAATAACGGGTCCCTACCCTTGAACAAATGACATGAAAACCGTGTGCCCATAGTCCAACATAGTGTTGATAGCTATACCATGTGGAAGTGAAATGTATCATATGTTAGCGCGCTGCCAATAGGTACGCCCAGTCCAACGGATAGGGTAACCAGCCGACCCATAATGTGAGGGAGGGAACATAGCTGCGCAGATGTGTCCATAACAAAATACATGAGGAGAAATGTAGATATATGTAGTGACCTTATGTCTGAATCATATCCCACAAGTCATGTAATAGTCACATACAAAAGGTATGTTCGTATTTCACATACCAAATGTGATAGGAAATAGCATACGCATGTAAACAAAACAGAAGGAGCATATAAACAGCCATAACAATACGGACACATGTAGGCCGAAAGGAACAGTATGATCCGTACCGTCGACCAAGATTACCACCTGTCCCACTTTGCGAGTGACAGTCCCTCTGTGGGCAGATGTGTCCTGACACAAACATGTAAAACTGGCAAATGTCCAGAGAATATAGGACATAATTCATCCGTAGACGTCATGCAATAGTTGCATTAAATACATTTCACTGAACATATATTACATAAATGTCATAACAAACAGAATAAGATACCGAAATGCTACAAGAATAAGCTTAGATATAGGCAGGAATTTGAAGTTCTATCTGCCGAACTGACCGTGGGTATGTGTCGGCCTGTAAAATATGCTGTGTTCACCGCAAATGTCACGGTAGGGTTGCCACCTTTTCAAATGGCCAAAGTGGGACATGTGTGGTACAGGCATCAGATTTTACAGGCCGACACATACCCACGGCCAGTACAAAGGACAGAACATAACTGTTCTGCCTACAGAAAAGTGTATTTTTGTAGCAGTTTAGTTGCTTATTCTGTTTCTCATAACATTGAGGTATTTCAGATACAGAATAACTGTGTAATGCAACTATCACATAAAATATAAGAAACAATTTTGTCCTAAAATCTCGGACATTTGCCATGTTTACAATTACATGTCAGGACACAACTGCCCAAAGAGGGACTGTCCCTCACAAAGTTGGACAGGTGGTAACCCTATGTCACACTGTGGCCAATTGAAAAGGTGGAAACACTACCGTCGACTGTGGGGAGGTATTGTCCACAACAGTTGGACATGTGTAAGGAATATCTTGGACATAGGAAAAGGTGCCATCCTACCAATGAGTACAACAGGCTGGCAAAATCCAGAAAGCAGCTGTATAATCCAAATGTGACACAGTCGAACGGGTAGTACCCAGATACACCAACCAAGTAATGAAAGTGAAGTATGGGCGTATACCGATGTGCGTGAGGTATAGCATGTGGAAAGCAAACATGGCAGGGTAGTCCACACAAGCATAAAGGTACCCGACACATGTAGGGTAGTCAATGTGTAACTCTGGCTGTGTCATGGGCCAACAACCAAAGTAGTGCTCTATGGGGTGTGAGGAATTCGCGTGCGAGGGGTGGGTGTTTAATGGTAAATTCCTCAAAGGCGATACTGTGTCATATGCAGAAAAGGTGAACCAGAGGTGTACGAGGGGGCAGCTGTTGAAATGGAAAGAAACACAACCACATGTAGAAACAGCTGCAAGGCAAGCAGACAGGCCATAGTGTAGAACACAATCCCACAAACATGAATATGGAAATATGCGAGACAAATGTATAGATACATCACCGTCACATACCCACAGATGGGTCCTGATGGAACTGGCCATAACAAACGCAACACACCTGGATGCATAATGGCCTACCCAGCATACCCTTCACAACACACAACCTGCCACCATACCAGAACATCCACCAAATCCAGCTGTACTTGGTCCACTGGTTTGTTGCAGAAACTGCCACACACAGTGACCCCTACGCATATGTAGTAGGTATTGTCACCCTAGGCAGTGTCAGGATTGCAAACCATGTATCCCCTGCATGTAAAACCCCCTGCACATTTTCGTGAAGCCACAAAAATCTTTGTTATCTAACTTGTTTTGGTCTAGTCCAATTTGTGGGATATCCCTCATGGGATGACCAACTTGTGTAAATAGTAGAATGGGTATGACGACAAGATGTCCT
Organism: Protopterus annectens; assembly: GCF_019279795.1. Taxonomy (NCBI): domain Eukaryota; kingdom Metazoa; phylum Chordata; order Ceratodontiformes; family Protopteridae; genus Protopterus; species Protopterus annectens. The sequence continues at coordinate 537,125,409 of NC_056739.1, forward strand.
ATCCAGTAGATATCTGGACACAAGTCAGAACGTGCAGTGGAGGTCCATGACACTGTCCAGCCCTAAGTGGGCATGCATAACCTACCACCCAGGATAAAATACCTTCCCGTGATGCACGTGTCCAGACACGAATAGGAGGGAGAATATAATGCATACATTTGCAAAGTGGAAAAGGGCAGGAGGGTGAGGAAGACACTGACGTAAACAGGTCAACCCTGATCAAGTGTGACGGACACTGACTGTGTGCAGTCATGACCGACCATACCTGTCAACCTGTGTGAGCAAGATATCTGGACAGAGCCATGAATATAAGTGAGACAAAGGTTCAAAAACAGGGGCAATCTGTAAAGATAGCTCTTAGAAACACTTGATAGAATAACAGTTTGCACATTGGCATTAATGTCTGGAGTATGAAGTCTGAAACCCAACTGTCTGTCAGCATGTTCCGACTGCAGTCTATAATGCTGAGCTACTGCCAAAGGTCCAAAAACAGGGACAATCTGTAAAGATAGCTCTTGGAAACATTTGATAGAATAACAGTTTTCACATTGGCATTAATGTCTGGAGTATGAAGCCTGAAACCCAGTCTGTCTGCAGTTCCAACTGCAGTCTGTAATGCTGAGCTACTGCTGTGCCAGAACACAACAGCATATTACAGAGGTCCGTGCCATACCACTCAACTGTCCAGATATTCGCAGAATGACTATGGTCACCACCTGTCCCACTTTGCGAGTAACAGTCCCCCTGTAGGCAGTTGTGTCCTGTGAAAAAAAGCAAGACATAGCAAATGTCCTGAGAGTTTAGGACAAAGTTATTTCCTAATTTTCTTTAATAGTCGCATAAAACAGTTATCTTATATATGAAACTTCTATATGTTATGTGAAGTAGCATAAGCAATTCAAATGTTAGTAGAATAAGCTATTATATGTACAAAAAAGGTTAAAGTTCTGTACTATATACAGCTGTAGGTATGTTTTGTCCTGGAAAATCTGACATCTCTTGTCCTGGAAAATCTGACATCTCTACAGAACATGTCCCACTTAGGGCATTTGAAAAGGTGGCAACCCTAAGAATGACCACAGGTTCACCCCATAGTGTTGGTGTGTGTCTCCGACAATCTGCACCAGTGTGCTAAATAGCTGAGGATTGACGTCACTAATGAGAAATATCCTGCGTGTAAGACTCCACAACCTGCAGAAAAGTCATGGTAATGCAAAACCTAGTATTCTATCAATGTTCTAAGCTTGTAAGAGCAATCTTTAAAATGTGTCCCTAATTGTCCCCCTATCATGTAGGTTTTGCGCAGGTTTGGTGCTCTAAGAGGTTGAGAGGTATGGTCCAAACATATTTACAGTAACAACCCTTCACACTTGTGTAATGTACAACTGCATATTTGTAATCACATCATGTCCAAAATAATAATCCCCGTATGACTGTATACAGGTAATAGTCAAATGTGAATGGGAACACCCCTCACCGTGGAGTATGGACTGTAACAACCCCACCGATAATATGTAATACCAACAGAATAAGCTGCTGACAGGTGCCCAAATACCTGTGTCTATAAACACAGGTAAAACTTCAAAATAGGGAGATAATCCCTGTCCATATGCTTCATCTGACATTTGAACTTGGCCAGGGAAGTTCCGTTCACTAGGTGGACAAACCGAAACCCAGATCACTACATGAACACCCTGACAATCAAAGACCTGTATGTGGCTGGACTATATGCCTTGGTGCTCTGCATATCCTCAGAGTGATTAACAATGAAGCCGGAGTCCACAGCAGTAGGCAATAGGGAATGTGTAATATGTAGTACCGCCTTTTTCCCAGCAGGAGAATGGATGCCTGTGTTGTCGGTGAAGTGGTGAGGCATATGTTGATGTAGCTAAGTACTATGGGTATGCATATCAATGAGGGAGAACACCATTAAAATAGTGGTTCCGGCTTCCGGCCAACGTGAATGCAGTCCCGGTTGACCTACGTCATCTGCACATATAACTTGAAAGTGTAATGAATGCGTTTGTGCTGTACACACATTTAAATATGTAAAGGTGAACGTGTGTTTGGCAGCAGTCCGTAAACTGGAATACGGATATGTAACTGTTATGGTCAGAATTATGAAATTTCACATAAGCACATTTATCTATGAAACATATGTAACCCACAATAAGGATATGCAAGTGCACCTGCTCATGTGTAATCCACTCACAGAATAGAAAATGAATGGTGTTTTCCCCATGTTCTATGTACATGGCACATACCTGTTAACTCCATAAAGTAAGAAACCGGACAAAGCCATGACAACAACTGGTACAAATAGGGACAATCCCCAGATATTGCCCTAAGAAACATAGAAAGTGGATAGAATAACAGGTGTGTCACTAGCATGGATTCTCTGAAGGGTATGAAGTCGTAACCTGAAATGTTTGTCATTATTTACCAACGTCAGTCTTTAATGATATGCCACCAACTCACCAGATAGACACAAGGCTATGAAAAACGGACCAAAGATAAGAGGCAAACAGCTGTACATGCAGCGGAAATCTGTACAGTTGAAAGGTATGATATGGAGATATATATACACATATATCCACAGACATAAACCAAAGCAAATTATGAGATGAGGAATGTACAGACATATGTATATATGTACATATATATATCTATACACACACGATAAATGAATAGATATATACACAACAAACAAATGTCCCTGTACATATAACACATGTACATAAATAGGTCACGGTATAGCTATTATGGATAGACAGACAGACATGCATGAAAGGAGAATACACCGATGCTTTCCAAACCATTGCCCGGATAGTACCAGTGTGACAGGGCCTGCAAGTTCTACACGTTAAACATGAATATAGGTGTCCTTTGCAGGACCCCAAAAATTGATCCTGTACGAAGTGCGAACCGTCATTGATGCTAAAAAAGTCACAAGTGCAACTACGATATAGGTGTACATGCAACAGTAGCAGGTGCAAGGGTAATAACACATGGGTCGATAGAATGTATGACGTACGACCTGATATCCGCAGAGTGGGGAGTGCTCGGAAGTGTCCTCACACTTTATTGTCGCTCACATTAAACATGTCTAATGGGTACTGTGGAGGGGTGTCAGGTATGGGAATCATGGGTATGCAGAAATGGGCCAAGGTGTTGGTTGGCACAGATCTCTTAGGTACGCCCCATGGGAGTGATCAATATACCTATGTGGGTAGAGCACACGCCTATATTCTCCAAAAAGGTGCAACCCATCTACTGAATATTGTGTAAACCATTGGGGGAAGACGTAGGGCCCTATATCAGTGTCATGTAGGCGATTATCATTGATGGACATGCGTACGACCAAGATGGTAACCATACCTGCCAAAATGTCAAAATAAGACAGCTGGACTAAGGCATAGTACACGAAAGACAAATAGGGACTATATTAAATATACCCCAGACAAAGTCAGAATGTTGATAGAATAATTGCGTAGTCAGGAATGCGACTGTTATGAGAGTTAGTAATCATGAAATAGGAATGTCAGTCATGATTACCTAACCGCACAGTCCGTCATGCCTTGCCAGCAATCTACCAGAAAGGCACATTATCATGACAAATGTAACAGAATCATAGGTAAAACCTCAGGGCGTATACCCATAATGTGTACAGGGAGAGGTATGAAGGTAACCCGTCCTAATTAAATGTACAGAACTAGTGATACTAGGTGGACAGGTGAGAAGAAAGACGTCAGGACAAATGACAAAACATGTACAAGTCAAAAGCATGCATTTCCACAAATGTGAATGACAACATATGCCCTGTGAAAGTCAATGTGGAAGGTTAATAGACTCAAAAGACATGTGTCCCTCAGGGTGTCATGCATTGTCACCAATACAGTGTCCAGTCCCCCATACTCGTATGTGAGCTCTGCCACTGACGGAAAGCGCAAATACCGGCGTACACATAAGGTACATGATAGAATAATTAGTGTGGATAAGCACCTGTTGGCCTGTGTGAGGAATATAACCCTCTGGGTGGGTGTGTCCTGCAATAGGAATGTAATGGCAACTGGCCTGTGATGGCGCCATGTATTGTGTGTATTGGTGTAAGAATATTGATTTCCAGTATCAGAAACATACCTCGCAACTGTACGAATGTGCAGATGTATGTCTCATATGTGTGGTGTGTTCCTCTTACAATCTGTACCTGTCTGCCAAATACCAAGAACTGACATAATTAAATAATGATAAACATATGTGTTTAAGACCCCAAATCCATCAGAAAGGTCACACTAATGCAAAACCTATAATACTGTCAACTATCTATGTTTATAAGAGCAATATGTATAATCTTCCCCTATTTGTCCCACCATCATGTTAGGCTTTGTACAGATGTTTTGCTCTAGGAGGTTGATAGGTATGATCAGAAACAGATACATGTCTGTGGAAACAGCATTATCGACCGCAAGATAACTCAGAAAGTATGAGAAGCGCTGCAGTAGGACGTTCGGTATTGGCCGCAGGTATGTGCCGAGCAGTCTACATGATGTACCTATAGGGCGTCACCTTTACCAATGATGACAGTGGGACATACCCACAGCCATACATACACCACAACTAGACATAGCACACAGCAAAACCTAGGCCATGATACACAAAGCCTCCGGCATGTATGGATTCAATGAGAGTACAGCAAGGAAAGATGACTACCAGGCTATACAGCAAACACCCGTAGGGGTGTGCAAGACTGCCTGTAACTTGAACATTGCACGGACAATGTTGGGATTTTCAACATACCCCATTTGTATGTGTAAGCTATGCAAATGATGTAATTACACGATACAGGAAACAGTAATCTGTCCATGCAAGAGCAGAGTTATGTGCAGAAATGTACCCAGATGTTATGCGACTAACGTTTTGCACGTTGCTAAACGGAGCAATGACAGCTGCAAATACAGTATGAATACAGTCGATGAAGCATGCCAATGTCCATGTCCAAGGCCAGTGGCGGCTTTGTCCATTGGATATCAATAAACCAGTAGTTGTCCACCCCCGATCCCTGGTGTGGAAGCGTAGCGCAGCGCCACGAGAATGCGCTGCGCTTCAAAACAAGACATATGTATAATATACATACAAAATGTAGCTTTAGTTAGATGTTAGTACGCCATGCAGATGAATGGCAAGCTGGAGACAACATGGCTACTGCGTACTGGTTCTTATGTGTGGAAGTGCTCTGTCAGAGATGTAACGAAGCATATGTAGGCAATGTGAGGCAAGTGAGGCTGAGGATAGTGAATCACAACATGTTATGCCATATGGGCCAAGCCTCTACAGTGTAGTGTAGGTTAAGGGGACTATTAGAGTGGAAGATAGGTGACAACATGAGTGCACATGTATAAAACACTGTAACCTCACCGGAGCAGTGTCACATATGTGCTATCAGTACTCAGTGGAAGAGGCGTGTCATGAGCTATCCTAGGGAACGTCAGGTGACTGATGGTGTACGCCATGGATACCACCGATGTGACCTGCAAACCTGCCCACAGTGTGTCTGTGCCCATGAGCACCAGTAAGCCCAAGTAAGCATGTGTGCACGCATGTTAGCCCATGTGCGCGTGTGGAGTGTGGAAGAATGAGTAAGCTAGTGTACGAATGGTGAAGCCTGTGTAATGTCGTGTATGCATTTGTAAGCATGTATACATGTGTACTACACACATCACACACATACTGCACACACAGACACACATGCTGCCAATACTACACACATCAAAGAAATGGCACATGGATGGAGAATACATCATCAGAAGTAACAGTGCTGTAAATTATGCTACAGTGATGGTCATAGCTGCAATGCATCATGTCCGCTGATATACATCTGGAAGTAACACACTGTGTGTTAACAGCATGCTAACATCAATACAGTGGAATAAAGCCACTGTGTGCAGCAGCACCAGGTTAGTCAGATCCTGCATCAATGTTACACATCACAGGTGGTGCCACAGGTGAAATCATATGCACAGGGTGTGGTGTTAACATTTCCAGAGCTGTCACTGAGCCATCCAATGTACACGTAGGTGTGTTTATGTGAGGGACAATGGTTATTGCATGGCCCAATGGTGGTGCAATGGGTGTGTGTGTATGTGATAGCCATAGCTGTTTGCGGTAAGTGTGTGTGTCTGCATATACACAGGTACAGCATGTGTCAGCCATATACAGGAGGTTGTGGGACAGTCACAGACTGTACCTGCCAGGCTGTAGAGATCCCCATTACTGGCCATGGACACCCCTACATGCATCCAACACAACACAGTCCTGCACCTGTCAATGTCTACACATACAGTCCTGAGATCTGTACCACAACCTGTGGATAAACGTGAGTCTGCAATGTTAACCTGAGGTGCATAGAATTGTCTGTTACTACAGACGGATATGAGCCATACTCACACTCCAATGTAATAACCACTGCTGACTGTTGCCGAGATCTGCATACGACCATTCAAAGGTGCTGTACTAACATTGTTTCCAATGCCCGTGTAATACCCAGCACCACAATAACCGGTCACTACACATGTATAGCCCGCGATCACTACAGCACACAGTATGTGCACTATCACAGAGCCATAGCAGATGTACATACATCCAAGGTACTCACGTACAGATAATGCAGCACATTCAGGGACGTCGGTAGGAACCTGCTGTGGTGTGAGGCGTCTAAAAGCAAAACTGAGTCCCCATGCGGACGGGAGCATGCGCGCAAACACACACACACACTTGGCAGGGCTGGGAGTCGAACATACACCTAACTACCATAACACACTACAGCATGATGCATTTACAGAGCGTGCTACCAAGATTACTAAGCACAGCAGTCCCAGAGGCAGACATCTAGTTGTGTGTCATCATCCACAAAGGCAAAGACGTCGGTAGGAAACTGCTGTGGTGTGAGGTGTCTAAAAGCAAGACTGAGTCCCCAGGTGGACGGGAGCATGCGTGCAAACACACACACACACACACACACACACACACACACACACACACACACACACACACTTGGCAGGGCTGGGAGTCGAACATACACCTAACTACCATAACACACTACAGCATGATGCATTTACAGAACGCGCTACCGAGATTACTAAGCACAGCAGTCCCAGAAGCAGACATCTAGGTGTGTGACATCATCCACAAAGGCAAAGACGTCGGTAGGAAACTGCTGTGGTGTGAGGCATCTAAAAGCAAGACTGAGTCCCCAGGCAGACGGGAACATGCGCCCAAACACACACACACACTTGGCAGGCTGGGAGTCGAACATACACCTAACTACCCTAACACACTACAGCATGATGCATTTACAGAATGCGCTACTGAGATTACTAAGCACAGCAGTCCCAGAGGCAGACATCTAGGTGCATGTCATCATCCGCAAAGGCAAAGACGTCGGTAGGAAACTGCTGTGGTGTGAGGCATCTAAAAGCAAGACTGAGTCCCCAGGCGGATGGGAGCATGTGTGCAAACACTCACACACACACACACACACACACACACACACACACACACACACACACACACACTTGGCAGGGCTGGGAGACGAACATACACCTAACTACCCTAACACACTACAGCATGATGCATTTACAGAATGCGCTACCAAGATTACTAAGCACAGCAGTCCCAGAGGCAGACATCTAGGTGTGTGTCATCATCCGCAAAGGCAAAGACATTGGTAGGAAACTGCTGTGGTGTGAGGCATCTAAAAGCAAGACTGAGTCCCCAGGCGGATGGGAGCATGCGCGCAAACACACACACACACACACACACACACACACACACACACTTGGCAGGGCTCGGAGTCGAACATACACCTAACTACCCTAACACACTACAGCATGATGCATTTACAGAATGCGCTACCAAGATTACTAAGCACAGCAGTCCCAGAGGCAGACATCTAGGTGCGTGTCATCATCTGCAAAGGCAAAGACGCTGGTAGGAAACTGCTATGGTGTGAGGCATCTAAAAGCAAGACTGAGTCCCCAAGCAGATGGGAGCATGCGCGCAAACACACACACACACACACACACACACACACACACACACACACACACACACACACACACACACACACAGACACACACTTGGCAGGGCTGGGAGTTGAAAATACACCTAACTACTATGGCATGACGCATTTATAGAACGTACTACCGAGATTACTAAACACAGCCGTCCCAGAGGCATACATCTAGGCGTGTGTCATCATCCGCACTGACAAGGATGCCGACAGGGATTGTATAGAGAGTGATCAGTCTGAAAGCATACAGACATATTACTGTCCCACGGTACACGTAGACAAACACACGGCAGTGGTGTAATCATAGCAACGTAAGATTTATGGTGCACCACGACAACATGACATAGTCATGGGACGCCCCACAGACAGTACACCCTTCAAGATAGTCGACCAGTGTGTACTCAGTAGGCATCCATCGTGACATTGAAAATGGACATCTGTTGCCTGGATGACCACCATGGCTATACAGGATGTCAATGGCCATGCACAGAGGGACATCACTGACACAAGGTGTCACTGTGCATGGCCACACGCTTAGTAATACACGTCCGTTCAGACTGTTATGTGTGTCGATCTACACAATGGCGTACTGGGCATGCTCACACATGTAGCAGTTGCAAAGGGCCATCTTGCATGCAGATGGAGTCTAGACATAGAAGGGCACAGTAAGGTATAACTGTCCCCATGCACAGAGCGGTCACACACATGCAGTGACCAGTACACACTCAGCTGCCCTCACAGCTGTCACAGGCACAGATCCCAGATGTACACACCGCAGTCTACACTGTAGCCCTCAAGACATCACCATGTCGTTGCTGCAGCAGTACACAGCCATACATTACCACAACACCGTGTGACACATGACCAGTGGATTGTACAGAGGTCTACAGCAACTGTGCAGGGTACATATGTACTGACAGGGTTCCAGCAGGTGTTACTCATTGCAAGTATACCTCTATACATGACCAGGTCAGCTCAAGACATACCAGGGGCCCTGGTCTTACACAGATGAGTGTTGCTGTACACCAACAAACACACATGTTTGGATATGTCAAACATGTGATTGTAGTGGATGTCTGCATGGACCACACACACAACACATATGTACATAGCTAAGCCTTTGCTGTCCCCCGTGCAAAACAGTGGCCTAAGCAATCATATGCACGCAAATGGAAGGTGGGTCCATGTCTGTTGAATGCTCACAGTACAGGAGGTAGCAATGTTGACGGAGGACACATTCCCCTGTAGTAGTCACCCATGACACCCGTGATATCATATCACAGTCCATGTGTCATGTATGTCAACACACATGTCCACCAATAGCAATGCATACAAACATGGCTACAGGAGACACATGTACGACCAATGCACATGTACAATCTGTACTGTGCATGCAGCAACCATGCATGTGCAGTGGCCGATGTCTGTAACACAGCTGTGCCTAACTACAACACGCAGTCGCAATGCAGCCCCATCATTGACACCTGTATATGGTGACATACAGACAGTACAGTTGGTTGTACATCACATATGGAGGGGTCTGTGTACATAAAGTGGTGATCCACCTGTGTAGATGTATGTGTGTCAGCACTGCCATGTGTGTCCGCTTGTGTGACCACACATGCCACACATGGTGAGGACTATGTCCCAGATGTAGCACATCCCTGTACACCGTTGTAGAGATCTGTACATACTGCATTGTGGAATGCATGAGGTCGGCAGGTATGATGCATCACACACATCGGCTATCTGTACACACATATCTGGTGACCATAGTGTGTGTGTGTGTGTATGTATGTATGTATGGCTGTCTGGTGGTTGGTGTGAGGGTGTATGCTACCATACTGTGGAAACAAGATCACTAACCCCTCATGGTGATGCAGTCTACTACCCTGTTGATGCCATCAGTCCCAGCCATACTGGGTACCTGTGCATGTCCCTTCTCTGTGCCACGTCGTGTGGGTGCAAAGTACTGCGAGGGTAATGACCACATAGGCAAGGTTCCACACATGAACACTATGGGGTGTGTTATAGTGCTGTAGACCCCGTGAATGTGGCCATGTTCCTGTACTGTGACAGGGTTATTACTACTACACAGTGTGGCCTCATGCTATCAGGTGGCCTCTAATGTCATCATTGGCCTGACCACTGTGTACAACCCCTCCACCATGTCAACATACCTGTAATGTTTCCCGGTATGTATGTCACATCTTTGTCCTCTGTAGCCTGTTCAACTGGCCACATGCTTCAGGTGCAGTATATGTGCAGACATCTGTATCATGTTCGGACATCTGTGTCATGTTCGACTGTCCAACAGTCAGGTTGAGGGTACGTTTAGCATGCTGATATTTCCATACGTGCCTATGAGTACTCCACAGTTACACATGGGGGACTGCAAACACTGCTACCAGTTGGCACATGCCAGTACACCATAGGAGGGAACCAGGGCATTACCAACATGCTGTTACTGTTGTAACCGAGACACATACTGTGAACATATCACAATGCATGCTGCACCTGGACTACATGGTATAACTGGTGCATGTTGACAGTACACCACTGATGTCAAATACACATCTCTCAGTATTCACACACGTCCAATGCAACATACACATTCCTCAATATGCATACACTAGTAATGTTAGATACACCTCTCACATCTCAGTATTCACACACGACCAATACAACATACACATCTTGCAATATGCATACACAAGTAATGTTATATACGCCTCTCACTATTCTGTTCACTCTGTGCATCAGACTATATGAGCATATCCCTGCACCGATGGTGTGGATAATAGGGATGTGGCACAGGCTTCATCATATGCACAGGGTGATACTGTTTGCCAGGGGCATAGGCTGCTCCAATGGACGATATCATGTGTGCTGGTAAGGGCCAGTGATTTGAATGGATATGTCTGTTCCGTATGCATGTGGGTGTTGTGGAGCCCTACAGTTGTGTTTGCTGTGTGCGTGTATGTGTGCACACAGTTCTGTCATTTGTGAGGCGTACACAAGGGTAATATGGGCAGCTCCAGATTGTACAGACCAGGTTGTACAGCTCACTGTGACCGGACATGGCCACATGTCCTGTGCCTGCCAGGGGTTGCACGGGCACTACCAGGCAGAGGTACAGAATGGCTACTGTCCGACGACACATGGCCACTGGAACCGTGTCCCCACCGGGAACGTCCAGGGCCACGTCCACGTGGCCTGCTGTGACCTGGTGTGGACATCGCAGCACCAGCTGCACTGCTACTGCTACCGGCACTATGGGAGTGGCCATTTGAGGTGGCACGCTCATGGTGACCTGCACAAGGTGGTGTAGCTGGCCTAAGTCCATATGTCCTATGCCTCACCCCTACCACATGTTCCAGCACAGACAGCTCACGTTCACGGATCACCATGCCACGGTCGAGGATTCTGACCATGTCACCCAATCGCCTGTCCAGAACATCAGCAAGCTGCTGTTGAGCACCTGCCGATGCCTGGGTGTTGTTGTTTAGGGTACTGATAGCAGCCCTCTGCAGCCTCTGACCTTCTCTGTTCTGCCGTTCGGCATGTGCCTGTGCTGCCATTACAGTCTGGAACATGCTTCTGGTGACCCCAGCTGCTGCGCTATGTCCTGCAGGTGCATATCTGCCAGAGGTCCTCCTACAAGCAGCACCAGCCACATGCCTGTGTGGCACATCTGCAGTCAGTATACTGCCAGCATGGTGTGGAGACACACCTTCTGTAGCCACCACACGTGCCTGTTCAATGCTAACAAACGCTGACTGTCCTTCCTCTATGGCCACTGTAGATGCGGTATGTATTGGCAGCTGAGCTGTGTGCGGGGAAGAGGGGACATAGCTGGGATGGCAACCATTGGCACAGATTCCACCCCTGACATCTCTGCCTGTACCTCGTGCATATGTTCATCACTGCTAGCATCTGTGGGGACACTATCAGATGGACCGCAGGAGGGTAACGCACCTACATCACCTGTGAATGCAAAGAAATACTCTACATTACAATAGACACACACACACTGACACACACACACACACTGACACACTGAGACACACACACTGACACACTCACACACTCACAAACTGACACACTGACACACTGATACACTGACACACTGACACAAACACCGACACACACACTGACACACTGACACACACACTGACACACACACCAACACACACACTGACACACTGACGCACCAACACACACACACTGACACACCATGCATGTGAGATGACAGATAGCATGCAGCATGCTTGTGATATGGCTGACAGCATGCAGCTCAGACATCAATAGTGTTTGTAAGCATACCCCCTTGAATGCACACTACAGCAGGCAGGTGTCATATCATTATCCATGCAATTCACACGATCATGGTAGTACGCATGCATCCCTGTGATACACCATGTGGACCAGAACAGGATAACAGTACACATGGCTGACGTGACCTTGACATGTAATCTGCTGACATGTTCATTAACATGCATGCATGCCTGACACAATTGTGTCGTGACACATGTACAGCATCGTACTGGGTATCCCATTGCGGTGTTGTCCATATGCCCTACAGATTGAATGCATGTTGAGCAAATGTGCATGGACATGGTAGGGGACTGGGCCATCTACATTGCTGTACAGTGTGATGTACAGACACTGTGCCATTGCATGGCATCATGAGGCATCTATATTGCTTAACAGTGTATGTTATGTATACATTGCATATCCAGAACTGCATGCATACCCGTGACATACCTGTGGATTGTGACCTACGAAGCTGAGGTGTATACACACCCAACCATGCTGTGTCATGTGACAGGTCACTGGAGGACATACAGATGACACCCCTGCACGATGACTACAGAGTGTTAGCTGCCTGGCAACCATGTCCACACATAGCGGGCCTGTTACATCACCATTTCACACATGACATTGATGTACCATGCACACATGGTGAACAGCTAACAGTGATGTCCTACGGCAGGGGGGAAAAGTACAGTGCCTGGTGTCACTGTCAGTGGAATCTGTGAAGTTGACTACAGTCATGCTATGACACAGACATCATGTTCAACACATCTTATGAGGTACATGTCACTGACTCCTCCACTAGCTGTGCACAGGCATTTATGATGTGCAGCATACCACATCACCTGTACAATCGGTCTAGTACGGCTGTACTTGGACCATGTGTGGACAAAGTGGGACAGGGTGTATCCACATCCCATCTTCTGTGTGGCTACGTGTCTCTGGCCATCCCCCATGGCCATGTGGCACATGTGTTGGTCATGTATGTGATGGCCGTCTATCACACATGTCTGTGTTGTCCCATATGACATACACCCATAGATGTTGGTTATGTCACCATCCACAGGGCTATGCAGACAACAGGTGTATGTGTGCTATGTAGGGTATGGGTTATGGGAAATTGTGACAATATTGCAACCAAAACGCTACGTGTCTCAGACATGTCAGATGGAACATCACAATATGTGAAACCATTGCAGGGGCATATAACACAGTGGTGATGCCTGTGGTCTGCCTATATCACTGCTCATTGTGCGGTACTGGTTTGTGCACCACACATGTTGTTCCACTGTATAGTACATATGCCTCCATTGTAGAACACCTCTACCATTGTATGCACAGCTGGACACACATGTAGCAATGACAAATACTGTAGTTTCATGTCTGTGTATCATTTCAGTTGTATATATTGCACATGGGTGGCCTGTGTGGATGATGGGTGATGCAACCTGTATATCCATGTATTAACTGGCTACATGGCGAATAGATCTATGCTGTGACATGCCTGATACTGATGATAGACTCACCTGCAATGGACATTTGTCTGTGCGGCACGCCAGAGGTACCTGTATAGGGTGACACAGCAGTATGAACATTATCCATGACTGTATGACAGCCACAGGGTGCACAGTGCAGGTTAACACATTCGCCTGTACAATAGCATATAGTCAGCACATGTGTGCATACCATACCTCTCAACCTCTTAGAACAATAATTGTGGACAAAGCCTACTATGATGGGGGACATATAGGGACAACTGTGACATATTGCTCTTACTAACCTGGATATTTGATAGACCAATAGGTTTGCATGCACATGTGTTTGCAATGGAATGTGCAGTCGTAAACACTACTGTATGTCATCATTTAATGACTCCATTCCTCAGCCATTTGCCAGAAAGGGACAGATATTAAGGGGAACACACTGACAATATGAGGCAGACATCTGAACATCCTGCAAATACCCGTACAGTTCAGAGGTATGGTGCCTACACAGGGTAGCATGAAGCATGTGTGTCAACATACCTTGTATATGTTGTTACATTACATGATGTACACTGACACATGCATGTACGTGGGATATACTGGCCATATGTTCAGTACTGACTTACCAGGCAACTCCAGGCTCATTGGTTGGGAGACACCCACCTCCACGATGGCGGCTACTGTTTGTGGGGGTGTTCAAAGGGTGTCACAAACTGGCCAGTAGCTCCTCTGTGTGTGTGAGTGGAGGCTGGGTTGGTGGCCCACCACCCGTAATACCTTGTTCCCTGGCGATTGCAGTGGCACACTGTTTTGCATGACGTATGAGGTCCTTGCAGTGTCTGCACACCTGCTGGTAGGTGCGGTTGTGGCCGCCCACTTCATTGACCCTCCTGCGAAGATCCTGCCACAGGTCATCCCACTGCTGTGCATGCCGTGGCACATGGCTAAATAACACCTCGTAGTTCTCATGGAGGTACAGTCATAGCTGGCCTTAGGCATAGGCCAACTAGGCAGCCGCCTAGGGTGCCTCTCTAGCAGGGGCACTTTTCCAGTATTTATTTGATGTATGTAGACCAGGATGGGGGCACCGAGTGGTGTGGTGGGGGCACCGTAGAGCCCTTTTGCCTAGGGCACTAGTTGACCTAAGGCCGCTCCTGGGTACGGTATTACGACATCATCCTCCTGTCAGCTATATGCTGGTAGGCGTGTACGCGGCATTATCTGTAAGACATGATGAAGGTGACAGGTCACATTTGCAGACATGTACAGTGATACTGCTGCACATACATTCTAGTACATTTGCACAGTTATCTTTGCAAATCAGCATGACACTAACACGATTGGCATGTATGTGTCCCACACATGTAACACCCAGTATGCATTGGATATCATCCCCATATATGTGTGTCACCTCATTAGTGTTCTTACTGCATGTGACGTCAGTCTCCATGTGGACATGTCTGTTTGCATGCACTGGTGTTCTTACCTATCTACCCATGCCTGATGTATCCACGGTAATGCTGTTGACCTAGATGCTGTGGATATGTCACATATCAACACAGACACAGCCTTACTGGACTTGGGCAGTGACAATGCACCAAGTACACATGGAAACCTGTACATGCATCTGTTTTTCCATAGACATCTACACTGCACAGCTGTTCAACATCGTGACACGGATCACCTGTGTTGCACATGTGATAGACATGGGACAATGGCTAGTCGGAACTCATTCGCAGGTAAGGTTATCGGCTATGGCATGTACGGGCTGGGTTTCCTCGCTGTATCTGACACCCATTACATCACCACGAGGGGCATTAGTGACACATTACTGATCCAGATAGATGATACTACATCTACCATACGGCCATCACACCATGTATGGCAGGGATGATATGTGCAGCTATGTGGACAGGGCTGCATGGTATGGCGGGAGTATGTCACATGTATGGCACAGGGATCTGTCCAACATGTGGCCATCCTAGTCATAGGATGGTGGTTGTCCATGACATATGTCTTTCAGATCAGGCTATGGACATGTTGCATATCTAACAGCATAGTGTGGCATATGTCTGTATGCAAGGTGGATAGCATGCTGCATACTGGAGGTGGGTATTCTGGAGGCTGGTATTGGCCATCCATGCATGGGCCCTACCCCTGGAGGGTGATGTGTATTCCAATATTGGTCACACGGTTGCTGTGCATGGCTGTCCAATGATCTCCGTGCTCATGGGTACCACCCTGTCATGTCATGGGTACCTCGGATGACTACCTAAAGGGCCAGGGAGATGTCTCCAGCTCAGGGAGGTGTACTACACTGCACCATCCCTAACACAGTGTCCATACTGTTGACCACAGCCTAGGTGCTTCTTAATGGGTACGGGGGTATTCCCCTAGTGGTGTCATTGCTGATATCATCCACCAGAATGTGCACATATGTCACACACATATCACACACACAGCACATTCTGTATGTTGTTCACAACACTGTAACAGCAATTGCCCATAGGTCATGGCCATTCACATCATCACATACACAGATGGCTGACATTTGTCTGTGTGGTATGGGCTACAATGCGGGTGGGGTACAACACATTAACCCTGGTTTACTCTAGCTGACACCATGTGATATGCACATGTCACTGTAGCACCTTTGGTAGTTGTGAGTCTGTCAACAGGCCAGTAGTAGAACACTCCTGTGACATACACAGGCATATGTAGCCAAACATCCATACTGTCTTGTACATCTGTACTGCTAACATCTACATTGATAATGGTTCATGGACCTGCAGACCATACCCGGCAGTGTTCTGATGTGGTGCCACCAATCATGACTCTTGTCGACACTTGTGGGTTGATAGTATACAACACCCTATCTGTAATGTATGGGCATGCTCAGCACTTATTCAGAGCTTCTCGGCATGTTATGAGCTACTGCTTAGTTTAGCACCCATTTCACACCAGTCCTCACAGGTACACTGTCTGTCCATACATTTCCAGCTTGATAACTGTACAACAGCGTTCATACACACATCACTCACATACCTCGTGAGACATGGTGGTTTCTATGGCCTGTCCACCTGCCACGTACCACTTATATACAGGCATGTCCAACTGGCGCGTACCAGTGCTATTGCCTGTCACTATGATGACTATGTTGTACATGTGGCAATAGAGCTATTCTCATGTCCACAGTCAATGCACACCTCCCAACATACAACAGTACAGCCTGTGGGGGATGCACATATGCAGCCCTGCTGGGGGTTATACTGTCACTAACCCTGACTGCACCTGACAGTCATGTGGGGTTGTGCAACATTGGCAACGCACCCCACACATCACATGGTCCCACATGATCCCCACCACAGGCCACACATACAGAGACACCCTGTACAGTACTCCTCCATACTCTGTGTGGTCACCAACAACAGCCCACATCGCCAAACACAACCACACCAACCTATAGCCCACAGACACATGTGTCCATCACATACAGCCAATAGGGTGTCATAACATACACAACACACCTGTCTTAGGTGACTGTCGGCGGTCACACTGCTGTTCCACTCAGCAGGCTACACAAGGTGATAGTCACTTACATCCTGCTGTCCAGTAACTGGTTCTGTAACATAACCTATGCACACATGCCACAAGTCAGCAGGTACGATGTGACTCCCCTTCCATGTTTGTGTGACTGAAGTTGTCACTCAGGGCACAGACTACGTGTGCAGGGACATACAATGGCCCACCAGTGTTGTCGCCCTGATGGTGTGGTCCATGCCCTGGGAAGCATTTTGTGGTCACCCGGACCTGTTACCACTGTACTACGAATGACTGTGTCACTCCCAACAGTTGTCCATGCTTCTGCTGTCATTCCACAGGCATCTAGTATACGTCCACAGACCCGGCCAAACAACATGATGCTGTGGCACAGTTGACCTGCACCTGTCAGCCCTGGGAGTACGGATCACATGTTGGACTCTTGCTGCTTTTATACTGCCTGTCTTGCACAGTGCACACGAACAGTCACCATCAGAACGGGAACTGGCTAGCGAAGCATGTGGTCATGTCACACAATGCTTGACATCATCCTCTGTTTTGCATGCAGGCAAGGCACACCTGATACTGCACCACTGCAATATCTCTGCAGTGACTGGGACCTGCCTCTTGGCTCTGCGGAGCACACCTGCAATGACTGTGTATAGTCAGACAGTACCTTTCAGGCACATACCTGGACTGGCACACCCACAGCTGAGGTGTCCCCATATTCCACTATGTTGTACACACATCCTGGCTGGTTACTTCGCACAATGTATCCCAGGTGCTCCATGTGCATATAACTGTGTCCAGAACTACTGCTGCTACTAATGTGAGACTGACAGTAACCCACACTTAACTGTGATAGCCGCAGATGTACTAACACATTAGGCGCACACTGTGCATGACTCATAACCTCCACTCAGCTGGTTCGACACATACACCACCTCCAAGACCAACAGTATCCTTGACATGGACACTACCAACATGTGACTGCTGTTCCACACCTGCGGTTATCCCCTCATTGGTGGAATCCGAACTTCTGCTACCCACCCTTGTTAGCCACATACTGGCACCACACACTTCACGGCATACACAGTAGTGAGTACTACAACACCAACTACAGATGTCGTATGACAGCGGTAGTTGTTGTCGTGACACACGTGCAGGTGGACAATGCACATGCAAATGCTGAGACAAACCCCAGTGCACTTCAATAGCACGTACACGACAATGTGGTTCATGCTATTCCACACAGAGCCATGCTGGCACACACCAGAATACAGACAACACTCTGGGGGTGCAGTCCCACGGACATACTTTACAACAACAGGTGGGGGCTGTTACACAGTGGTGTACATTCCCATGGGTGGGGTGACACACTGGTCAGCCTTGGTAGGGCCACAGGATCCCACATCACATGCACCATAACTAGCTACGTACACATTACTGCTACACATTCCGAGATGTATCACGAGGCATTATGGTGGTATGTCGGTAGTCGTATGCAATACCCACATCTGCTCACACATACAACTGTCACTCTGGAACATGACAGTAACAGGTGATGTTGGCAACATGCTGTCTGATGGCTTCATTGCTAACATTGCACCCTCTCACTCCCTGCAGGGCCACATTCCTTGCAGGTACATTGCGGTGTACCTGCAGTCACACCTACACAGTACTGATCTGCACTCTATATGTCCTAGGACACAGGCCCCTTGTCACCCTGCAATATCCCAGGCTGTGATATCCACAGAACTCTGAACAGCATGTCTCCCCACTGGGACACCATATTCAGTAATAGCCTTGTACTAGACATTGTGGCCCCTGACTGGCACATAGTGACAGTAATACTCCTCACAGGTGGTGCCACACTGCATGACTGGGACTATTGCCCTACACACCTCACTGGACTGTTATGCATGGCTATAGGGCACTCATCATGGACATCATTCGTCGAGTCTTTGTTGTGCTCCAGTCCTTTGATGCCAGCTGGGTTGGTCTTGTTGGGGCCACAGCATGCCTCCTACACCTGTTGAATACCTTTCCTACAGTCGCCAGAGTAGTTGATGACGACACGGGTGTCCACACAGCCTGCATTGTCCTCTCGCCGCCATTCAGCACCGTTCTCCATTTTGGTATTGACTACATACACATCCACCTGCACATCACAACATATGTCTCTGGATGTTATGCAATGTGGCTAATGGACGGGACACACACACTGAGGGTGGCATACCATATCACATACTGCAATCCAGTTACACTTGGCTTACCAGAGTCCTCAGTCATGGGGCCCCCGTGTTCGGTATCTGCTTCCCTGAGGTACAGGCTACCACTGAGGGGACTTCCCTGCCTAGCTTTATAGACCACTGCATACCCAGCACCGTTGTTGCTCCACCAGCTGATACAGACCCCATCCATACGGGTGTCACTGTGACAGATACCAATATGAACATCATGGCCTCTACCTGCATGACACTAGGTGTGAACATCACCTTTGCAGTACACCATCCTCCCACTGGTTATCACATAGGTGTTAGTCCCCTACATACATGTTGCATTATACATGTTTGTAAGACACATGTATGTCGCACACACTCCTGTGATTACCACATTGTCACTGTGGCGTGGATATCCTTCTACGTGTTCACACATGTCTGTACTGGGTGTGTAGCTGGTACATAGGCACCAATTGTACCTCTGAACACCGGATGTATACACACATCCATGGGTACAACACCCCGCGTAGGGTGTACCTTACACAACAGCTTTACATAACCCAACATTAAAACGCCATGATGTTTATTGAGCTACAACTGTTAATGTATGCGGCTTATGTACAGACACCATGTCTGTACACATTTGCAGACTACATACTCAGGGGTGACATCTGCTGCAAAGACAGGGCCCATGTCTGCAAATATGTTTATGGATATACTCCGCATACACAACTGACACAATAGCCACTATGACCATGATGCTCATGGATATGTGCACACATGCGACTGTGTGTGGCATGTGCTTGGGGGTTGCATTCCCAGACCAGACACTCACCATGCTTTGGGACATGATGCCTATGTACATCACACATGGACAGTCAGTAGCAGTGTTCATGTGATACCTCGCTTGCTGGATGGTGGACACATGTACGCCAGGGAACACTGCAGTGGCTGTACTGTGCAGTGATGCAGGTTACACATGGCTCTTCTGTTCACAGGACACTACCCTGGTGAGGTGCCACTGGTGTGCACACTGTAGTTGTTGTTACACATTGACTTGCCAGACTGCATGGTACCCCACTATGAATCTGTGCAGCTATTACATGTCCTTTGTGCATGGTTACTGGTATAGCCCTTCCAGTTAGATTGGCTGTCATGCTATTACAATGTCCCGTGACTACGGGCCATATGTATACTGTTATTGTATACGCCAATCATGTTCATGTTTGTCTGTCACATCTCTTCTGCTATTCTAGTATGGGAGTAATGTCTGTGTCCTTTGCAAATGCACAGAGTGGAGTACATAGTTATTTCATCATAACTGTTTATACATATCTTAATTACATATTACTCACATCACTATATGATACCTTTGTTATGCATCATATGCCTATTCTCCTGTGTAACATATCTGACGTATCAATCTACTGTACTATACATTACAGATGTTTTACATGGTATCCCATAATTCAACCATTACTTGCACAGAGGGTCCACCTTAGACATGGCATTGACGTTATATGCCCTTACACATGCGTACTGTTACAGTATATCTACATATACTATCCCCTGCTATGGCACGTACTTATTGGACATACCCTGCCACTGACGGCGGGTCGTATGACATTGTTCTGTTTAACGCCGCCATGTTGCATCCCTTGTGGTGTCTGTGCTGTTTACCGTGTGGCCCACTGCTGGACGCACATCTTCTACAAGCATTAGTACGATCGGCGAGACATCACTGCATAAATACCATTCCCCACTTTATGCATGGTGGACACTGTTAATTACTGCAAACCAGGCTATGCATACACTGACGTTATGTAATACAGAACAGGAACAGGTCCCTTCTTCGCAGGTAGATAAGAATTTATTTAGCATTAAGTGCGATTAATTACTATACACTTTTCGTCGGAAAAAGATACCGACTTCTTCAGAAGCTTAAAAACAATAACAATCAAAGGAACATCAGTTAAATACTCTACGAATTCTTAACTACCTGCGAAGAAGGGAACTGTTCCTGTTCTTTATTTATTGTTTGACATATTTTACACATTTCCTGGTTTGTCCTATTATGTAATACAGAACATACTATACATACGGTTAGTGTTATACATACCTTGATATCGTTCTGGTGTTTTGTCTCTATCTCGCTCTTCTGTATCACTCTTTCAACTGTTATACAGTATGAGCATACAGTTTGCATATCTGGCAAGTCATCCTTATATACGTCTATACCTGCAACATGTGGTTTACTGCCGCTAATTGGTGGTCCCGTGTGACTAATTGCATGCACTTCAGCTGTGCAGCTACTCCATTCACCAATTACGTGGCAGCAGTGGGGTATAATTGAATTCTCCACCTGGGCATTGGCCATTTGATCTGCCTTTGGGGAGACGGCCTGTATTGTGTTTTGTTGTGTATAATTGCAACTGCTTTGTGTAGAGCCAAGTCTATTTTGGGGTCTTGTCCCCCGTGGATTGTGTGTGACGGCTTGAGTATGTGGTTCTACCTGTCATCCCACCCGTCTGATAAAGGACTATTGCAAACACCTGTAACATCGCCGTTTGTTCCGTTATACGATGGATACAATTTTGCATGGTGCCTTTAAATGTCTCTCACAAGGTATGTCAACAGTTCAGCGGATGTAATTGACTAACTAGATGTTTGGGCAGTGGTTACGGTCTGTATTGCTATTGTTTACAGTGTGGGGGATGTAGGCGGGTGTACGTAACATATACGGTTTTGTGGGGCTTGCATTTCTACGTAGTCCATATATATGTGTGTGTGGGCCCCTTCCCTAATTACAGTGCTATCACTTAATAGACTTCTATTACGGGAATTTACTTTGGGCCATTGTTAATTGGTTTCTATATGGTATGCAGGTGCGGTTGATACTTCCATATCTCCGGATGTACGGAGATATGTGCAGGGATATTTGTAAATGAACGCTATCCTGTGTATGTCTGTCCCAGATATTTGCAGTCATTGCAGTGGTGTTGGTGTCAGACCCTCTGTCACATGGCTTGCCACCTTTCATATTACCATAGTTGGTCACTTGTGGGTCACACAGTGGTGTTTACAGGCTGACATATGGCCACGGTCAGTACACAGGATAGCACATACTTTTATCCTCATTACATACCTATTGTTCTTGGTCCTTCACTACTTATCGGTTTGCATGTAACATTTCCATTTCTTACATACAGGCGTGAGTATTTCCTGCAACTATTGCATATTATGTGGGACATACTAATGTCTTACACTCACGGACAGTTGCCCTTTCTAATGTTTCATGTCAGGACACACCTGCCCGGGGGGGGGGGGGCTGTCCCTCCCAATGTGGGACAGGTGTTTACCGCATGCCTAAGGATAGCTATACCTGCACCTACCGTAATCATCTACCTCCGAGTTGCCAACTACAGACACACTATGCGGACACACACACACACACTTTAGTCACACGGGAACACACATGGCACCCTCAACACACACATACACAGGCTACATCACTCACAACCACAGTTGTACATGGTACCTACGTGGACCGCACCGCTGACAGCGGTGACTACATGTCCTTACTATCTTCCTATTGCTCACAGTTCTACTGTTCCAGTACTGTGTTCTTTCTGTCTTTCATCCTCCTGGTTACACGTGTTGGCATGTGACACATTCCATAGTTGGCGGTATCCTGTTTATTTGTACCTCAAAGGTGTTTAGAATGTCGTCGACCTATCTATATATTTGCAGATGCCAGTGACCCCTTGTATATCGACATATATCACACTCTCGCCCTTTCTATCTGTATTATATATGTGTATGTATATATATATATATATATATATATATATCTATATATATATATATATATATATATATATATATATATATATACACACACATATCTTGATCAGGGGTGGTGACAGGCATGCTATGCCTTTCATTGTGTGTTTGTCAGTGTATACTGTGTTTCCTGGACTCCACACGTTTGTGTCTGTACCTGTCACATTACACACCTGCCATAGGCTAAGATTACCTCCCATCCCACTTTGCGAGGGACAATCCCTCTTTGTGCAGTTGTGTCCTGTGAAATATTTGTGAACATAGCAACTGTCCTGCGACTTTGGGACAAACATATTCCCTATAGTTTATGTCATAGTTGTATGACACACTTATTCTGTATCTGACCCACCTACATGTTACAGCACACGGAATACGTACCTGCGACCATTACTAGACTATCAACCTTTTATCTATGCAAAACACAGTCGTCTGGTTTTTGTCCTGGATGGGTGTGTGTAATCCTGCTGACATCTGGTGTATGTCCCACATTGGTCATTTGAACTGTGGCAACCCTACCATACGTACATCTTGCCTAGCAATAGTGTTGGGTGATTGTGTACATGACTTCCTGTTCCACTCCTGGCAGTGGTCGTTTTACCCTTCAGAGCAGCCGCTATTTGTTCAGTGGTGGCTAATGCTGGTGTCACCTGTTCTGTACATCATTGACCGTGATCTGCGCAGTGGTCAGTGACACTTAGCCCTGTTTTGCACATATCCGTATAGTTGTATTTAAACATCGCTTACCAGCTGTGGGCAACGCTTATTCCCGCTAACGTGTGCTACACATATTCTGATGACCTGCATCCGGAATGCATTACCCGTGCCGTCGGGATTATGTGACATCCCTTGCGGGACGTGGGACCGGGAACATGCACAACAGTCATTGCATGTACCAGTTGGACATCTGGGGGTTGTACATGAATTCTGTAAATTTGTATGTGCAGTACACTACAGCAGTTACTCCACACTACACTCACATGGAAGGCTCCGTTAGTTTACAACTTGATGAGTCCAGTTAATGGTATGTCCATGTGATGTTTACTGGCTGTACTCCAGCACTGGTTATGTATATCACAATTAGGTACACCCGATTATTTGCTACACCTTCATACGACTGTGGATGCAGCATGCCGAGGTGACTAATGCCTGTCATGGGTACATCCCCTGCCTTGACACTACATCCATGATTACATTTTGTGGAGCCCCTCAGTAACACGGTGGGTAATCCGTGATGACTGTGTGTAGGACAGTGCTTACACACATGTGCTCCAGTGATTGCCTCTGCTCCAGTACGCGACAGTTGCTTACTCGATATTGTGGCGACGGGTGTCACTGTTTGCCCAGTTTGGTGTTTTGCCTCTGACAATCGGGCGTGTACCTACCGATGTACCTGGGAACCTATACACACAGCACCGACAGATGCTGATGGGCGCATCTACTGTTCAGGTGTTGACAGTTCCGTGTTCCCATGGCTGCTGTTGCGTGTACAATGTTTGAAGGCTGCCTATGTAGGATTCCACAGTGGGCCACCTATACATCACAATTTATAGGTAGTCATGTTTGTGTGCCATCCATGTTACTGTGTGCAGGTGGGGAGGGGTGTCAGTCCGTGGGAGCCTACACTGTCAAGGTATGTGCTATACATTCCATCTTTGCCAATGCCTAGGCATATTGGGCACGCCTCCGTCTACTTACTGGGGCTGGCACAGTGTGTCCGTGGTCTGGATCCCTCTGTGCCAGTGTTGGCCTTGGCACTTGCGGTGGGCTGTGAGGCCCTCCCCCATTATGACCCTGCTGCAGCTGTTTCCGCAGGATCATATTATGTAGCATGGCACATACTATGAAGATGTAGGCACATGTGCCTGGAGAGTACTGCAAGGCTCCACCAGATGTGTCCAAGCACCGGAACTGTGATTTCAGCATCCCGAACACACGCTCTATGATGATTCTGGTTTGTGCGTGTGCCTCATTATAGCGTTCTTGCATTGGTATGTTTGCATTTCTGATGGGAGTCATCATCCATGGCTCCAGTGCATAGCCAGCATCCCCCACAAGGTGACCTTGTGGGATGTCCCCCCTGACAAATACCTGATACAGCTGTGAGGCATGCCAGATATGGGAGTCGTGGTAGCTTCCAGGGCTGCCAGCACACACATCCATGATAATGCCCTGGGCATTGCACACAACCTGGCAGTTGATGGAGTGGAATCCCTTGCTGTTTATGTAGCGCCTACCATACTCACCGGGTGGTGACTTAATTTGTATATGCGTGCAGTCTATCGAACCCAGTACCTCCGGGTAGTTTGCCACATGGTGGAAGTGACGCATATTGCTGGACAACTCCTCCTGAGTTCGGGGGAAGTGTATATGCTCATTGGCATGTGGTAACATGGCATCCAGGAACTGGTGTAGTACCCTGGATGCCGATGCCTGTGAGATCCCCATTATATCTCCAGTTGGCCTTTGAAAGGTACCTGTGGCTAGTATTCGCAAGCTTACACATACCTTCATGTCCACTGGGATGGGTTCCCCTCTGTTGTTTCTGGTTCTCAGGCGTGGCCGGCACAGCTCTACTATTTGCTGTAAGATGTCCCTGTCCACCCTGTAACGCTCTACTATCTCCAGATCATGTAGCCACTGGTAGTTTACCCTTGGTCTGAACACTCTTCTCCTCCTCTGAGGCCTACGGTGGTTGTCAGCATCATCCTCAACAACACCGTTGGTCTGTAACACATGCTGATGAATTACAGCTATGGCAGCTCCCAACATGTACATTTTAAAAGTTCCCCGTCTGTTTACACCTATGGTGTGGTGTTTGGGAATACACAGGTGTGTGTTGGGTGCTTTCACACTTTATACTGTTTTGCTGTGAACACTGATGATGTCATAGGGTGTGTATGTATGATCATGGCTACAGGGTATCTTCTGTGTTTTATTTACGAAACCACTATTGTGTTGCCTTTGGTGTTGCATTACATTTGGATGCCGTGAATTACCTCCTGCCCTTCCATTTACATTTGTGCACGTTACACCTACCATTTGCTGGCATGCATCCAGCTGCCTGCTTTCATTTGTACTTTCCTAGACCTGGCTTATCTTGGGTAATGTGTGCTATCACTGATGTACTGTGGGTTTGCTTTGCTCTGCTATGACAGTTCTCCTATCTTTGCATTCCAGGTCCTCCACACCTTTCTTTGCAATCCTATGCCTCCCCTATCCTGTTTTGCAGGTTTCTGCATGCAGGCTTGTCTACTGCCGTCGATTGGCCGCCGTGTGTTGATTGGTGTTAATTGCTCATTAGTATGCCAATTACCCTGCTTCGGCATTTCCTTCTTTTCTTCCCCTGACCTTCCTGTTTGTGCTATTATTCGTGGCACGTGCATCCGCTTACCGGGTTTCGGGCATGAGTTCATCCCCGTACACATGCGCTTTCGGGCACCATGTGTGCTCTCAGCTGAACAGTTCTATATCCTCCTCCCCACCCCTGTCCTTCAGCTTTGCTTAGCAATGGGCAGGCCAGATTTGCATTGCTCCAATGTGCTTACTGATATGGTGGCACACCCCTCTGCTGATGTCATGTATCACCTTTGATACACTCCTCGGTATTATAGCACTGCGCCGTCAGGTACATCCTTAATCCGGTGGGACGCTTGTGATTCAGTATTACCTGCCTCATTTGCATGGCATTGACTACTAATTCATAGTTACAGTGCCAAACACTGTCGCGGGGCCCTGGCAACCCTTGCGCCTTGCTTGTGGTGTGTCCTACCTACCATTGCATATTATGGCAATCCTAATTTGCCTTTCATTGTGATTTTCTGCCATTTTTATATATTTCCTTTGTATTCCTGTTTGCACACACATGCCCTGTGGTTGTACTGTGCGTTACTGTGGACATGACATTAAATGTTGTTTTTTAGGTGTTGTGCATCTTTTCTTGTGCCATTGGCTGCGTATTTGTCCATTGGCATATGTTAACTTTGTAATACATGCGTGTGGTCCGCTTCCATAACTCCGATGTTCTGTTTGGGAAAATGTAAACCGTGTTTTTTGGTTTACATTTCCATGGGCTTGTGCTATGCCTGCACCACTTTGTGAATCTCTGTATGCCTTCATTAGCATGGTGCGACACTGCACATGGAGTGATTTGCATACCTATGCCGAGGGCTGCGTAGCTCTGGTGTATGCCGGTAGTGCACATGGGATTGGTTCATATCTGAATCGCTCGGCGAACATATTTGGCGTTATGCTGACTATGCTACGCCTGCGCCTGGTGCAAGCTTCATGAATCCGGGGGTGTATTTTTTTTTTAAATATGAACCTAAGAAGTATGTACAATAAAACCCATGACATACATGCTCATCTTGCTACATACACTCCTGGTGTAGTCACAGCTACTGAAACCTGGTTAGAAAAAGAAGTAAAGGATAATGAGACCCCCCCACCAGGATACAATATACTCAGGCATAACAGACAAAACAAACATGCAGGTGGTGCAGCAAGTATCTATAAATATTCCCTAACCAGCAACTTACTGCCACAGGAAACTTCCACATTTAACAATGCTTCTAATAGGACTCCAAAAATCATATTTTGGAAAACTATATTTTTAACAGCAGTTTATATACCACCAGGGAATAACAATGAAACTGCTGAAAACATTTTATATTGGATATCCCAACAAATTAAGCATGAAACTATAATACTTTGAGACTGAAACATAGACTGGCAACTCATAAATGCCACTACTTCCACTAAATCCATAAACTTATATAACTTCAAACAATTAATAACCACACCCACTAGAATCAATAAAACTTCAGGGTGACCCTCAATATTAGACTGGATCCTTACAAACTAACCAGACAAACGGACAAATGTAGGCTGCCTCTCAGATAGCAAAGTTCATAAGTTCATAGGTGTGTACTAGGCTAATGGCTCTGGAGCCTTTACAAGGCTAGCCCATAGGATTACCCTGGCATTGTGCTACCCGACCTTAGTTCCCAGTCCTTCTGTCAAGTAGAGCCACTGGAGTGATCCCCAGGGTGAATTTTCTGTTTCCTATCCACTCATCAAGATTTATTTTGAAGAGGTCCAGTAAGATGTTCTGCTTGACATGTATGGGAAGTCTACTCCATAGCATGGGCAGTCTCTGGGTTATGAACTTACCCTTCCAGCATGTTCTGTTGATTGCAGTAATGAGGTTGAAGTCTCTGGAGCATGAGGTGTGGAGGAATTGGGATTTCTATAGATGTAGCATTTCTAACAGAGCTGGGTTAGACATGGCTTTGTAAGTCAAGCAGAGATCAACTCTAAGTAGGTGATATAAGAAAGAGAATAGATGGAGTTTTTTGAGTCTGTCCATATACGACAAGTGCTTAAGGCCTAGGATCCTCTTTGTGAGGTACTTTGGTGGCCTCTCCAGTTGTTGCAGGTGTCTAGTGAGGTACATGCTAAATTGGGAATTGCACTCAATGATTGGCCTAATCAGGGAAGACTAGAGAGACGCAATGACCTCTTTCTTCCTGGATGCAGAACCCTTAGTAATGAGATGTGCCACATAGAAGGACTTTCTGACCACAGTGGCAATGTTGTGATCAAAAGAAAAGTTGCTGTCAACCTGTGTTCCCAGATCTTGTATAACACCTTCTGTGTTCAGTGGACTACCATCGATGTGGTAATTCATGGGAACTGGGTTTTTTCCAAAGGTGATGACAACACATTTCTTGGCATTGAGCTTAAGGTCATGGTTCTGACACCAGTCGCTAGTCTCAGTGAGGCCTTTCTGTAGGATTTCAACATCACTTGGGGAATTAATAATAGCTCCCAACTTGCAATCATCTGCAAACTTTGTCAGACAGAGTCCCTTCATGTTGGCCTGGACTTCAGGGAAGTAGATACCAAACAGAAGAGGAACCAGGACTAAACTCTGTGGGACTCCACTTGTGACTGGTTGACAGTCTGACTTAGAGTCAGTTACTTTCACACTGTGGGTTCTATCTGTGAGCCAGTTTGCAACCCACCTAGTGATATAGAGGTTGATGCCTAGCATATTGAGTTTTTCTGTGATTCCTGACTGGGGAATGGAATCAAAGGCCTTGGCCAGATCAAGGTAGGCTGTATGAACCACCTTACCTTCATCCTCAGGTCTGGGGACTGACTCAAAGAAGTCAACCAAGTTGAGCAGGCATGATCTACTTTTCACAAAACCAAACTGTGTGGGATTCAGAGTTTGGAGATTCCCTATATCCATGTTTATTAAGTCCATGATGATGCGTTCCATAGCTTTAGATATCAGACTCATCAGGCTAATGAGGCAATAGTTCTCAGGGTCTGTAGTCACTCCTCCTTTGTGGAGAGGGATGACTGTAGCTGTGCGCCATCCAGTAGGGACAAAGCCTGAGGTGAGGCTGTGATTGAACAGGGCACACAGGGGAGATGCCAGTTCACTCTGTAGTTCATTTAGAACACAGCCAGGGATATTGCTGTTCTCACAGAAGCTGTTTTCTTGGCCTTGGACAGTGCTGTTTTAACCTGTGAAGCAGTAACACTGAGTGCCTGGCAATCTACTGGTATTGTAATTGGTCCTTTGGGGTGGGAGGGGTAAAGTTGGCACTGAATCTGTCAGCCAATATATTGGCAATATCTGTCAGCTCGGTATAGGAGTTACCATTGTGCAGTAGCTCAAAGCAAATCTGGGTATTGCCGTGGAGATTCTTTACATAACTATAGAAGGCCTCGTGGTAGTCTTTACCATCTGCTGCAATTCTGTTTTCATAGCTAGCTTTAGAGGATTTGATTAGGGATCTCAACTTTTTGTTGAGGCTGATAAGGAAGTTTTTCCAGTCTTGGGACTTCACCTAATTCTGCATTAGTTTCTTCCTTCTGTTGTAGAGTTTGTTTATGGCAGAGAACCACCAGATTGGCTTCCTTTTTTTGAAGGAGAGCGTCTTGGTTCTATTGGGTATGGCGAGATCCATGCATTTGTGTATGTGTTCGCACAATGCATTGATGTATGATTTGGCGGTCATGCAACTATTCTCCATTTGCATGGGTGCCATCAAGTTAGCCACCTCTGCTTTAAGGAGCCCAGAGTTAGCTTTCGAGAAGTTTTTCATGGTGGTTATCTTTGTGGGGGATTTGATGGGTGGGAGGGTTGTAGATTTCCAAACTGATTAGTTTGTGGTCGGATCTAACCAGGGAGGAGTTGACTATTGGTGTAGAGCAATGGTCACCCATGTTAGTAATGACCAGGTCAGGGATGTTGCTACCTCAAGTGAGAGTAAGAATGAGCTGGTCCAGGGCATTGGAATTAATGATTTTCAGGAAACGTTGGGCAAAATGTATTGGTACATGAGTAGTTTTCCCAGTTAATGGAGTTGTAGTTGAAGTCGCCCAGTATGACAGTGTTAGGTTAGACCCTAATATTCAACAGAATGCTTAGGAATGTGGAGTGTGAGTCTTGGGACATGGTTGTGGACCTATAGCAGGCTACGACCTGAATCGCTGTCTTACCCAATGTAGCTGCACCTGAAAAATCTCAGATGCATTATGTTGGGCTACCAGTCTAGATGTGTGTGCATCCTTTATGAATATGGAAACACTACCTCCTTTGGAGCTTCTGTCCAGGTTCTGGGGCTGAAAGGTGTGGAATGAGTTATAGCCTGGTAGTGCAGGGGTTCATTCTGCTGCATTGAACCGGGTATCTGTTACAACACAAATGCTGATATTCTTAATTTTAAGTAGTGCTTTGAATGAGTGCATTTTGAGATTTAGACTTCTAGCATTGAACAGCATGACCCTCAGACTGCATACCAACATATGCCATTAGAACTCACCATAACCTAGATAAATATATTATCTATAATCAAATAAGAAATGCAACCAATTTCAGCAAAGATATTTGCAATGAGACACTACAACACCATAACTGGAATATACTTAGAACAATGTCACTAGATACTGCTGTAGAACAATTTAATAACGTGGTCTTACAGACCTTAAATGATCTAGCACCAGTACGTGATAAAAGAGTAAAGTCCAACTCTGCACCACGGCTAACAAAAGAAACAAAAATGATAAAAAAGGATAAATCCTGGAAAACTGATATAAAAATAAAACTCAAAATGCCTTCCAGCAATTTAGACATTTTAGAAACCTTGCAACACTTCATATCAAACAGGGCAAGCAAACATAGTATACCAACCTACAAGATAAACATTAAAACAACCCAGAACTTGTTTCATAATCACTAAATAAACTACTCCAGCCTGGCAAGACCACCATTCCCTCTCCAAAAACAGGCACTATGATACTCTATCCTCACACAATATAATTCTTACTTTATACAATCAACATTATTTATCTTAGACATTAATACATCTGCCCCCCTCTCTCTATCCCTGAACAACCAAATCCTCCCACACCTCTTTCATTTTAGTCCAGCACCCACCTCGCTCATAAAGAAGTTGATCTTTAAACTAAAAGCTACTTCCATAGTTGTAGACCAACTACCATCAGACTACCTAGAAATGGACACAGAAGTCAAAGCCTTCCCTGTGTCCATTCTAATTAATTAATGCTTATCAGAAAGATACATTCCATCACTGTGGGAAATATCCTACATTATACCACTGCACAAAGGAGCACATCTACAGAGTTTACTAACTACAGACCAATAGCCATTCTCTCCCCCCTCACCAAAATATTAGAGAAATGCATCCATATGCATCTGATGCAATACCTAACCTCAAATAACCTGCTCATAGTAGCATAACATTACTTGTGGCCGTATCACAGCACCACTACTGCTCTTCTACATTTGATCAATATAATAAACCAACATAGAAACAATGGTCTGCTTATGTCCACCACATTCTTTGACTTGTCAA
The DNA here is from genome assembly GCF_019279795.1 of Protopterus annectens. Lineage (NCBI taxonomy): Eukaryota > Metazoa > Chordata > Ceratodontiformes > Protopteridae > Protopterus > Protopterus annectens. Next base: position 537,157,774 of record NC_056739.1, read on the forward strand.
AGGCATTAGATACTCCCATACTCAACAAGCAGCCATGCAGGAATAAATTATTCCTGCACAGCAGGGACCATTCCTGCTCAGCACAGCACCGCGCCATGCATATGTATGAAGGCACACTGCCATGCTATAAAATGGACATTGTTCGGTTTATGAGCACAAAGGGCGTGTCTGAGGGTAGAGCTCTCATAATAGACACACTCCCTGCACTCCAGAATTGTCCTTTGACAATTTAAAATGAGCGAGGACACTAGTAACACCCCCAACCCATCAAGATAAGAAATCTGGTCAAAGCCATAAGGGACAATTGTCCATACCAAGGCAAAAGTTGATAGAATAACACACTTAGCATAAGCACATAGTGCACACCTCCCAACCCGTCAGAGTAAGGAATGTGGACAAAGCCAAAAGGGACAATCGTCCCACAAAGCAGAAAGTTGATAGAATAACAGGTTCAGCATTAGCAGGGATATTCTGAAGGGTACAAATAAAAAAACACAAGAAATATATATATATATTTTTATAAATGCAATAAAGTTTAAGTGTAGCTGCATGGGTGTGCCTGTTGCTTAGCCACGCTTAGTCCAACTTAAACAGCACAAAAAATTAAATAGCAAGAGACATCCAACTTAAGTAGTACTGCAATAATATAGTGGTTAGAGCATGTGCTTAGTAAACAGCCATTCCTGGTTTGATTCCCCACTGTTATCAATTTGCATTTTACATGTGAAAGCAGTACATAAACATTTTTTTTATAATTAGCTACTAAATAACATATATTTGTTAACCAGAGTACTGTAGTAGGTCCAGATGTGAGGTGTCAGTTTAATAAAGTTGTGAAACCCCCATATAAATACAAGTTCCCCTATACAGTATAGTCACACATGAATAAACGTAATGAAAGCATATGGGGGGGGGGGTCAGGGACAGTAAACAAAGTTATAATATGTAATGAATGATGAATCAATCCCATACAGCAGATAGTCTATAAAATAAAAAATAAACAATGCTAAGCATTGCACAGATCTACTTACCAAGTGTAAGCATTGTGTAAATATGACTGCTAAGCAATGAGTAGCCTAGCTAAGTGGAATTGCCCATTGGTAAGCAATGTTAAACCTGCCACTTTAAGCACTACCAACCTTATCTAAGCAGGTATTCCCATAGCTTAGCTTAGCTCAGCATATTCAAAACTGTCCAATCATGGCAAAGGGCAGGAAATCAGCTGTATTTAAAAACTGTAGGTGGGAATACAGCTCATAACTGGTTGCGTCTTTCCACTGTAAGCAGTAATGCAGGTGTTGTCAAGGGCATGCACTTAAGGGCGCAGCACTAGGGCATACAAGAGTCCAAGGTCATGGTAGGACTCCTGGTAAAAAAACATGATGAGAGACTGCTGCAGGGCCAGTACCAGGGCTCCCAATATAAAGCGGAAGCCTGGGACCATCTCGCCTATGATCTCACCAGTGCCACTGGTATCCCTCGGACTGCTGAGCAGGTCTGGCACCACTAAGTTGACCTGAAGAGGAGAAGGAAGGAGGTCTTGCATGAGTGGGTCCAAGAAACAAGGCAGAGTGGTGATGTTCCAGCAGTGTGTAAGTATTCATATCATTAACTGTTTACCAAAGTCCAGTCTGTGTATGTGATGGATAGGTATGCCTAAATATTTCTCTATTCCCTTTACAGTTGCAGTTGAGCGGGCTGTGAATCAGGAAGCCCATGCCAGTAGGTTGTAAAGGCTGCATTGCAAGGCTGGTGAGTAACAATCCTGCTTGTAGTAGTCATATCAAATAAATATAAAGTAGTAGAAAGTCACCTGCCAGTATAAAAACTGTGTATGGATTATACTGTATAAACCAGCTAATATGACAGTAACAGTCCCATATAGATGATATTTCAATAAAAGTGCAACTGCCTGGCAATAAAGTTCTAAATCCTGGACTGGTTGCATTTACTCTGGTACTGTATGGCATTTATTGTTACAGTCTCTGAATAGTAATGTTGTGGTAACCACTGTTACCCACACTGTGCTACTTAAAAAATATGTCTAGAAATGTCTGCATAAGACTGTTGTAAGTACAAGGTCTGATTGTACAATCAAGAGAGACTTGCATTTTCTAAATAGCTCACTCTGATGAAACTCAAATTGTTGTATTTTAGCACACACAGCCATGGTTTGAATACTGGGAGTGGTAGTAAGGTGTGTGCATAATCATACCTCTCAACTCTACAGATTTTTCCAGAATGTCCAGATAATTGCATCATATTTTTGGCCTGTTCCTCTGTCTCCCTGGCAAATCACTGGGATGATCTCAGAATTGTAGTCACTAAAGAATGACATACATTTGATTTTCAGACCTCAAATCCTTCAGAAAATCTATATTAAAACAAATCCTGTTACTCTAGCAACTCTCCAAGTTTATAAGAGCAATATTCAAAATATGTCCCTATTTGTATCCCCATGTTATCAAGCTTTGTCCAGAGTGTGTGCATAAGAGATTGAGAGGTATGTGTATAATATTAACTAGGAATTTGGGAATATGTGGAGAAACAGTCAGGTAGTGTTAGCAAACATCCCCCCCATAAGTCTGTCACATAAGAAAACTGTAACTGCCTAGCAATAAAGATTTAAATCCTGGACTGGTAGAGTTTACTCTGGTATTTTATGGCCTGACATGTAGCATTCACCAACATCTGATATCAGAATAGTACTGTTGTGTCAACCACTCTTTCTCACTGGTTCCTATTACATGATCAAAGATGCATTCTGTTGAATGCGTCTTGATCGAACATAAAAGAACGAAAAGACAAAATAGCGAAGCGGCTTTTACGCAAATTCTTTCCATGGGAAAGAATTTGGTTGACCGCTTCCGTTACTATGCTGTTTTTGCACTGTAGTGCAATCTCAGAGTTTGTATATTTAAGTAGGGGGTGGGGGAGGGGCAAAGACTCCCACTTTATGTAATGTTTTAAAGTTGTTGTTTTTTTTTTTTTTTTGGAACAGCAATTTTTTTCCCTTGGAAAAAAATCACTGTTCTGAGGTTTCTACATTGTAAGCTTTCACTTACATGGGGTCAGGTAATCATCATTCGCTTTTTTAAGCATTCGATGATGTAATATAGACTTGTTTCTCACACTGTGCTATATAAAAATATGTCTAGGAATGTCTGTATAAAACTGTTGTAATTACAAGGTCAAATTGTACAACCAAGAGAGACTTAGACAGAAAACACTGAAGTAGCAGATGCTGGTGTCTAAATAGCTCACTTTGATGAAACAGCTTTTATTGTATTTTTAGCAGACACGGCCATGGTTCGAATCCTGGCAGTGGTAGTAAGCTGTATGCATAATCATACCTCTCAAATGTACAGATTTTCCCAGAATGTCCAGATATTTGGCTCATATTTTTGGCCTGTTCCTCTTTTTTTCCTGGCAAATCAGTGGGATGATCTCAGGATTGTACTCACTAAATAATGACATACATTTGAGTGTCAGACTTCAAATCCTTCAGAAAATGTAATTAAAACAAATCCTGTTATTGTTGCAACTGTCTAAAAGTTTATAAGAGCAATATTCAAAATATGTCCCTATTCATACCCACATGTGTTCAAGCTTTGTCCAGATCTTGTGCATTAAGAGATTGAGAGGTATGTGTATAATTACAACTAGGAATCTGGCAATATGTGTAGAAACCGTCAGATAGGGTTAAGAAACATTCGCTCCGCAGGTCTACCGGGTAAGAGAATTAGAATTTAGCTATAAGACAGTTGAAGTATACTCTGTGTGCAAACACACCACTGCCCAAATCAAGGCCATAGGGTATTGTAATAATACCTATAGATTAATGATTAGAGCAATGATCATTAAAGGTGTGAGTACTGCAAGAATATATAAGTTGTTAATTGACATCCCCCACCATATCTGCAACAATAATCTAAACACATAAATCAATGGGTATGTTTACACCAAACCTACTGTTGGGACAAATGTCCTATAGTCCAACAAATATTGAAATGTGCTTGTATTAATGCTCCATGTTGAAATACTACATTGGTGGCCTGTTGCTAGCAATGTAATCTGCATGCTGTTGTAATGGCCATGGTTCCATATATGCATGTGCTCTGTTTTCTATGCAACTGTTCTAAATCTGGTGTTTTGGGTTAATGGGAATATCTATGCATGCAGTTATATCTAATCCTGGATTGTGTTGACTATTACTACCCCACATATGTTCTAAAACTGCAACACCATAGCATGTTTGGGAAGGCCGGTCCCATCAGACCCACCTTTCCCACCTCATCTGGCTGTGGCACTATGCCCCAGCATGTCTCGCACCCACCTCGGGACCTCCTGGTCCACTGGTCCTGCACCACCTTTGGGTGGAACCGCCTCAGGGGATGGGGCTCATCCCCCTGGGAGGGGGCTCGGACAGGAAACTGTCACCCGAAGTCAGGTCCAGGGATTGGTGCGTAGCGAGCTCCGAAGGGAGTTTGGAGATCTGCTATGCCACCTTGAGGGCTGCATGACACATTTAGTGGATCAGCCTGCCCCTCCTGCTCAGCCCCCAGCACAGCCACCTTTGACACCGTGAAGGTGCAGTGGTGATTGCCCATGGGTGGGGACCTCAGTCCCACTGTTAACATTTGGGGGCTCATGACCTTCTATTTTCCAAACAACCCTCCCTGTTCAAGGAGTTTACCCCCACATATGTCATATACCGCCCCTGTATGCTATCTTGTCTGTCTTGTCTGTCTTCCTACTCAACCTACCTCCCCAAATATACCTACTATCCATCACCAACATTCCACTCTCACCTTAAATAAATAAATAAATGGGCAATCTGTTCCCTGAAATAATTTTTGTTCCATAAATAGCTGTCCATTTCTCACGTGTCCACTGGACACATGCAATCTGGTCTAATTGGCTTCACAACACATTATTGTTGTCCTAACCCCTCTCTCAGGGGTTTGAGTGTCGAAATATACCTCCAAATTCAGTATATATGCACAGCTGTTGATGTAGAAGAAATGGACAGCTATGGACATTTCCTAAACCCATCCTGCACATCCCTAGCTACTTTCCCTATTGTCTTTCCCTCTTTGTCCCCCTTTTTCACCATTTTCCTATCACCCCCTTTTTCTTTTCTTTTAAAGAAATTAGCACAGGGGTAAGTGGGAGCAAGCACTTTTAAGCAGGAGTAAGAGGGATTAATACTATTTGCACAGAGCTAAGCAATGCCTACACAGATTAAGCACTTTTCAGGCTAACTGTATGTAAGCATATTTAGCTGGAAGTTAACATTGCTTACCACAACGCAAACCCACACAATCCCGCTTACAACTGCTTAAAAGTGATTTAATCGCTCTGTGTCCAACAGCCCTTGTTCTGCCCAGCAACAAAATAATCAGCCTTTGCAAGTCTCAAACCCAAACTCTGTACACCATAGCCACAGCAAGTTACCCCTAAGCCATCTAAGCTGCACATATGTGTGATGTTTTCTCAAACATATCATGCAGCACAGTCATTCAACAGTAGGGAATTGTATTTATATATGTATATGTATATATATGTATATATGTAGACATACATATCTATCTATCTATATATATATATATATATATATATATATAGATATGTATTGCATTCGGACATCAGATCCACACTCTGAACCTCTCACTGCAAAACATCTGACTAAAGGCAATGTAAATGGGGGTAAAGAGGCCCAAAATAGGGATTCCTTGTAATTATTGCCATTATCCCTTTCTCGACAGCTGAACTGATCTGCTTTACAACAAAATAACCAGCATTTGCAAGTCTTGAACACAAGACCCTGTGCAACATAGCCACAACAAGTTACCAGTAAATCATCTCAGCTATAAGACATTGGGATGATTTCTCTAACATATCATGCAGAACAGTCAGTCTACCATAGGGAATGTACAATGTGAAAGCACTAAATATTCTAATGATGCATACGCACACACACACACACACACACACACACACACACACACACACACACACACACACGTGTGTATATATATATATATATATATATATATATATATATATATATATATATACACTAGACAATCTTGATGTACTGAAATGTCGAAATTCAGTAAGTCGAGACCGAATAGTGGAAAGTGCAGTTAACTGAAACTACACTATGCCAAATCCGCAAATGTTGAATCCGCCGCTATGGTGGTGTAGTGCTTGTAACATGTGGTGCGGTTTGTGGATTTATCTAGGGTTTCAGGTAAGTGTGTGTTTGAGGATAATGGGTAGGGATTTTAGTGGGTGTGGTGGTGTTTGTTCTGCGTTTGTATGTTTAGTGTGACCTCAGAGTTAGAATATATAAGTAGGGGGGTGTGGGGGTGCAGGTGGGCTTGCCCCCCTGCTTTTAGGTAGGTTAAGTGTGTTTGTGTGTGCTCTTATGTTTGTTTAGTTAGGTAGGTGTATGTGTGTGTGATTTTGTCCTGGTTTCTGTGTGTGTGTGTGTGTGTGTGTGTGTGTGTGTGTGTGTGTGTGTGTGTGTGTGTAAATGGTCATGATTGTAGTATTCATGATTGTGGGTTTTCGTGTATGTGGTTTTTTGACTATTCGGTCTCGAAATAGTGAATCTATATATATATATATATATATATATATATATATATATATGGATAGATAGCTATAAATATATAAATACTTATAGATGTATATAAAGAGTATATATATATATATATATATATATATATATATATAGAGAGAGAGAGAGAGAGAGAGGGTGCACAGCATATCAAACAGCCATTATTCCTACAGTTGCCAACTTTTCAAATGGCCAGTGTCTGATTCTTTTGTACAAATGAGAATTATTGCATGAAACATACACCCACACACAATGCAAAGGACATGACACCACACTCAGTTTGCATAGATATAAATGTTTATTTGTGTACTACTTCAGTTGTTTATGCCATTACTTATAGCATTTAGGTGTTTGAAATACATATTAACTGATAAATGCAACTCTCAAAGAAAACATATGATACAGTTATCTGCAAAACATAACATATTTTGCTGTCTAGGCTAAAGCCTTCAAGTAGTATAACAGTGAAAACCACACTTGCTCTAAAGATGAGAAGCAACACTTAATTACAGATGTAGTTCAACAGCATCCAATTACACTCTGTACTTATCCCCTAGGTGGAAAGGTATCAGTTGTCACAATGTAAATATTTGTCTTTCGGCTTTTTCCCAGTAAGGGGTCGCTACAGCGGAACTCCGGTCTGCTAATGATTGGTAGTCGATTTTTATGAAATGCCAAGGTGCCAGCTCAACGCCTAACCTTCAACGAAGGCACGGTCATTTACGCACACATGTCTTTCGAATGCTACCCAACCGCGCGGAGGACATGCAGACTCCACATAGAAGGCACTCTCAGGCCAAGCCGAGAATTGAACGGGAGAACCTCTTGCTGTGAGGTAAATGTATCTGTTAAATAACAATGCTTAACTTAAAATGTCACTATCACACTGGCAAACAGAACTGAGTGCAAGACACTAAGCTCTAGCCCACCACTGTTCCCATGGTGAAGCATATGAAAATGTACAGCCATATACCTTAATATTTATTACTGATATCCTTCATATGTTGTAATATCCTAGGTTAAAAACATTTAATACCCCTCTCCCATAAAATGTCTTACAAGGGCATATAACAGTGTTCTCCATACACTGACCTCCAGACTGTACAGGGTCATACATGTTTTGTCCAGCTGTAGCCCTCATATATATATGGACCCTACCCCTCAACTTGTGTGAGAGCCCACAACATCACTGGAATGATAGCAGGAATGTCATCACTAAATAATGATACACCATTAACTATCAACCTCTTACTGCATGACATCTGGACAAAGCCTGGTATATAGGTGGAGGAACAGAGGCTGAAACACAGGGCCATATTTGAAATATTGCTGTTATACACTGTGAAAGTTGCTGGTGTTACAGGATTGTCTGCAACATACCTTTATGCAGGGATATGAAGTCAGAAGACACAAATGGATGTTGCCATATACTGATAGCAATCAACAGAGAGAATGCAACTGATATGTCAGGGACAAGACCAATTTGGGGAACAGACAAAATATAACAGCCAATCCTCCGGCCATCATGTGGATAGGCCCACAGTTGAAAGTTATGCAGACAGATTGCATTCCATGCAAATCTAGCATGTACACACAAACCCTGTAAAACTTGCAGTATTCAGTGCATATAACAAAAATACTCACACACTGTCCATAGGTCTGGAACCTCATACGAACATGTAGTTGGCCTGTGTCCACAGGTCGTGTTCTAAGAGGTATAGCTACCTGCTGATTGTAACACTGCTGCCCACACACAAGAAGGATGTCTTCCATACAGGAAAGGTATAGGGACAATGCCCACACTGTCACTGCATACAACAAACTAAAATGTGTACTGCTACTGATTGTTGCATTGCCATGACACTGATATGGGTACTGCAGTAGGCATGCTTATCACATAGTATTTAGAGAAGTATAAAACTGTGTTATGACCCACTGTCCATGCCTACCACTAATAGCTATAACAACACCCATATACACTGGATGTCAAAGTGTACACACCCCTGTGGGATTGCCAGGTCCATGTGCTGTACGCTAATGAGACCTCAGGAAGTCATGCCAAAATGTTTCTCACCTCAGATGTGACCCATGACCTGTTAAATTCTATTTAAAAAGAAACAAAGCTGTGTCATGGAAGGTGAGCAACCATTGCCAAGTAAAGATATGATATGACATCAGAGTACAAACCAAGACAAATGGATGCTGAAATCATCTCAGCAGGTGTTTACACAACATACCCGTGTAAGGGTATGCACACACATTCAACTAGTTTACTGTACCATTACTTCCCATATGCTGGAGGTACAGGTTCATAACCCAGAGACTGCCCATGCTATGGAATAGACTTCCCATACATGTCAAGCAGAAGACCTCACTGGTGAAATCTTGATGAGTGGATGGGAAATAGAAAATTCACCACAGGGATCACTTCAGTGGCTTTACTTGACAGAGGCACTGGGAACTATGGTCGGGTGGCATGATGCCAGGGCAATCCCATGGCCTAGGCTTGTAAAAGCTCCATGGTCATTAGCCTAGCACACACCTATGAACCTATGAACCTATATGTTTCCACAGGACAGGTTGTTATGTTTCCTATTGAACTGAGCAGGCTATAGTATACATCACAGGTGGGGATTGCATTGACATGTGCTTTTGTGGGGTCATGTTCCAATTGCACAAGTACCATGCATTGTGGCAGGGGTGTGTACACTTCATATCCACTGTAGCTATATGGAATCAGCAGTACTTTACTTGTGCAACCATCCTCCACCAATGATAGAGTAATCCTCCTTGGTGGACACCACCAAGACACAAAGCACATAATAGGTTGCTATAGTGGCTGTACCCCTGTACACATAGGTGCAGACCACAACTTGGAGGCAAGTGCACCTCTATCTGAGCAAGCATGTAGGTTCACAGGTGACCTCCTGTAAGGCTGACTATGACTAGAATTCAGGCATATGCAAACCACCAAGGCCACTTGCAACCATGTCTACGCATATGTACGCAGTCTCAGAACCAGTAACACAAGTTAACCTGTACTGGATATAAAGTGCACCTCATACACACATGCCATGGATACAGGCAACCTGCATCAGACAGGATAGGGGGAAGAGTAGTACCCTGTCCACAACAGTATTGCATAGGGATATGCACATCACCCACACTCCTGCCCACATCAATGGTGAGCATGGACATAATGCTGACTGATGGCAACAACAGCAAGTCTCCATGGGGCATGAGAACATCACCATTTGCATTCAGTATTAACAAAGACATGTGCTTACAGCCCCATCACACACTACAGTCAACCACACTCATGCCACCATCCACATACCATCCAAATGGAAGATGGCCACCATCATCCCTCTACACAGAAATGAATGGTGTGTAGTGGATTATGTAAGTGTCCAGCATTGGGGGAACTGGACAGGTCAGGGACAGGAGTGTAATGCAAGATGTACAAGCCATGATAGCTTACAGTGTTATGGTATAGTCTGGATTATTTGCAAGTAATACCCACTGTTGATGTGCATGTGGACAACTGTATAAGGTCCTCTGAACTTTTTTTCCTGTTTATGTATCCCAGGTACAATGTCCCGGGAATGCCTGCCCGCATACACACCCTTGGAAAATGATGCTATAATCCTCATAGTCAATCATGCCATCCTTTTCAGGCACAGGGCCCAGGATCTGCAGGATAGGACTGTCCTGTGGAATGAGCTCATCCACAAGGTAAATGATGTTGGCCTGCACAACTGCAACTATGAGCAGGTGCAGCATCACTGCATGGATCTGATTCACCATGCCCATCAGTGTGCTGCTGCAGTTAGAAGGGACCAACAAGCCACAGGTGGGGGTCATGCCGTTCAGGCCTCACTGACACATGCTGAGGTGTTTCTTGCCAACCTTTGGGCACCTTCCAGCCAGCCAAACCAGCAAGCTCAATACAGCATTGTGGATGAGCATGCAGGTAAGGTCCCAGGGCACATTAGTAGACCACTGTTGCTTATCTGTTTTCATCTGTAAAGTATCTACATGCATATTTCAGATAAGATAGTCTGTTGCTGCAGTGTAGTAATGAACAGATGTGCATAATCTTTAGTATTGTGGGTTTGTACTGTTGATGTGCTGAAATGCTGCTCCCACCCTGTGCCAATACCACAGGTGTGCCTACTGACATTACATCTCTCACACAACTATTTATGTCCCTCTGGTATACAACTGGAGCAGCAGCCTGCAGCTGGTGAGTATGGAGTTGTTTGGTTCAGGTTTGCCAATACACCGGTCATGTTATGGCCATGCTATTTGCCATGCACACCTTTAACACAGTTACCCATAATGCATACTGTACATGTTCACTTATTGTTGCTGTTAACTGAACTGCATCACAGTGGTCACCATGGTGGCATATCTGAAGGGTATGTAAGAGTCCTGCAGTATACCTAGCAACCTGTCAGTGCAAGATGTGTGGACAGAGATGAACATAATGGTGTGACAAATGGCCTACAGTAGGGACATGTCTGAAACATTACCCTTATACAGTGGATACAACAGTGTATACACCACTATTACAATGACAACTGCTCATGATATAAACAACAGCAAATCACAATACCACATTCCACACCTTTTACAACCTGTAATGTGATCCTAACATGAGCAATGAATGTGTAATATGGAATCCTATGTTAGGACAACAAATATAGGGAATACATACCTTATAAACTGGAAGCATATGTGTACACACACTCCAAATAACATATTGTGGAAGCAGCTTGTGAGGTACTAACAGCATTCACTCTTCTTGAGTACACACCTTCCATCATGTACAGGGCCTCAATGTCACACCAAGTAATGGTCTGCTGTCCAAGAAGTATGTCCATGATATTTGCCCAGTCAGCTGCAACACAGGCAGCCGTGGCTTGCACACATCTAATAAACCATGAAATATATCCCATATCAAAAAGGTAGCACTCAGGAGTGGGAAAAGTAACCTTATCTCACCATTGCATATACCATGGCAAACAGTGCAGACAGTCATGTATGTGTGTATGAAGTATGGGACAACATTCGTGTAGAAAATAAACAGATGCCCATCCAAAACAGATGACAACACATGTTGCAAACTGGTTATGGAGGTGGCCCAGAAACATGCAGCAACACTGAGGGAGTTGCAGGACTGTCTAGCAAGTACTGCCTGTGCAGTACCTGTGTCAGCAATTGCCTGGAATCTGCATAAGTTTGGCCTATGGGTTAGGGTAATCAGACGGAATAGTTGTTCCACAGGCAACATCATCCAGGACTCTCTACAGGTAGCATATGCATAATGTCAAGTCTCCCAAAGGCATGTGTTGTAATGTGTAATGGTGTCATAAGACCAAGGCTGAAACCTACAGACAGTATTCATTAGGTACATGTGGTGCACAAGCAACACCTCACTCCACCTCAGGGCCACCATCCCCATTTTTACCTTGCTGGTGCCAGTGTACACCTTTAGGTTTGCTATTTATTAGCAGGAACTAGGCCGGTAGACATGGCATTTGGAATTTGGAGCACTGCAAAATCACACTCATGTGTGGCCCATAGTTGTCAAGCATCTGCAAAAAGGTTGAAGATGGAGAGGGGTATCATCCTGAAACACAACAGCGAACTGAAGCATACATCCAAAGCTCACTTAGAATGGCTGTATCTGAACACAGTAAAGGTCATGAATTGTGTCAGACATAACCCTGACTCCATGGCAATTGTGAAGCCACTGTGTGACCTCCGAGGGCTGTGCACATGAGCTGACCTTGCAATCCAGCAGAGTTGGGAGAGATTTGTAGGGTGGAGTGACCAAATAATGGCAAGTGAAGATGGGCCATGCTAGAATACCCCTTCCAGGAATAGTGACTGCTGTAGTTCACTTAACAGGTGCTGCAAGAAAACATTGTGTTAAGGGTGTGCACACTTACACAACCCACATATTGTATGCATCTAATTCAGCATCTGCATGACTAACACAATTGTTTGATACTGCATTGGATTGCACAGGTCATATGTCACATATCAGGTGTGTGTATTGTTAACATATGTAGTATCGTGGCCCCATTGCATACCATGGAAGAGGCTGGAATTTCAACAAGGGTGTGTACACTCCTCATATCCACATTAAGCTTTAAAGGTTGTCAGTCTAATTGGATTTTATTGCCCATACATGCATTGCTGATGATGAGATATGCAAATCAGAGGTCAGGCAGTAACTATTGACATCAGTCCTCATATCATCCCAGGTATGTATCAGACAAACACATAGGGGCTGTGAGCAATAGAGAAAACATAACTGCCACACATATACACATTCAGCAATGGCGGGTACACTTGTGAGGTATGTTACACAGTACATGCCAGTGTGCTGTATAGGTGCACAGCAATACTGTGTACATGAGTGCAGTGTGTTTTAGGGGAAGGGGCATCATCTACTAACACAACGCATGCATCACAGAGATGTATAATGTTGGTAACAAGGACTGAGTATAGCTGCAGTGCATACTGTTGAGTGTCATATGTCATGCATACTGACTGTTGGGTAATGAGAGGTCTGTGTAATATCTTTGTGCCACCTCACCTGTAAGTGTGCGTGATTGCTTGTGTGCGTATGTGATGTGTGTGTGTGCGTGTGTGTGTGTGTGTGTGTGTGTGTGTGTGTGTGTGTGTGTGTGTGTGAGAGTGTATGTGTGCGTGTGTGTGTAGAGGTAAACCATAATGTACAGGTCTTAAATTACATTTTCTGTTTGCCCCTCACAGGTGACGAGGTTGGTCAGGGTCCCTCCTGCAGGCAAACTGATGTTAGTGTCCATACAGACTCTGACAATGATAATAGGCATGGTGAGGCACAGGCAGTGTTGTCAGGGGCTGAAGCTATGCCATCGGTTGACATCCCACTTTTATCCACCCCATCCCCGCACACAGTCTAAATGCCTATACATACCTCATCACCAGTGCCCATAGATGAGGGACAGATGGTTGGTGGGTGGTAGCATGGGACAGGAAAGTGTGGGGACTATGGCAAGTGTGTCTGTACACAGCAGCCACAGTCGGATGACTGGCGAGGTACCAAACAGGCAGATGTACAAGAGTGCTCATAGGAGGGCTGCTGGCCATCATGCCCCTGGCAGAAGTGCCACAGCAGGTGCACCAGACGCATGTTTTGGGTCAACATGGAAGCACAGGCACATATAAAATGTTTCACTAGATAGAGTCTGAGGCTCCAGAGGGCTACTCATTCTGCTGTACTTGACAATATCTGTGATTTTGCAGGTGCCCACCATTATTTTGCAGAGGTCCTGGATAGACGGTTGGGTGAGATGGTGGGAATCCTCAGCTGTGTGGTGTCTGTGGTAGAGCATGTGGTGGGATACGGTGGCAGCCATGTGGACGTAGGTCAGAAACACCAGCAGGTGGAGGTCTACATGGACATGCAACAACTCACTGTCACTCCCATAGTGGCAGTTCCAGAAACAGCACTGCAGGGGGGGTTGTCCACTCCACAGTGCAGGAGGCCATGTGCACATGGTCCTGGCCAGTCCAAACTGGGACGTGGATCCAGTAGGCAATTGTCATCATTAGGGGAGCGTGACATATCTAGGCTTCTGCCTGGTAGTGCCTGTGAAACACCTGGCAGGCACAGTTCCCGTGTGCATGGCAGGAGACAGTGAACTATATACCCTGGCATATACTGTCTGCAGCTGTTCAACAAACCTATGTATAGGGCAACCACATGGCAGACATGTGTACATACATATGCACACATTTCACCAACACAGCTAGGACACTTCCATACTTACACACACCATATCTGCACAGCCCATTTAACAAAGAACCCCCTAACCCACACACATGATGTCAACCAAATGGCTCAGCCTAGGCCCCTGGGAAACCCGCAACACACCCTTTGCATATGATTATTCCTGTGCCACATCCCTGTCTTCCATACCATTGATGCAGGGACATGTTAATATGGTTCTGATGCACAGGGTGAATGTCCTAAGGTTTAGCAATGTAATGCTGTTTAACATGTTTTCAGCTGGAATGATTAATGGTTACATGTAAGGGTGTGTAGCTGTCCAACCATGATGCATTATAGCTGTTATTAACACTGACTGATTGTGGTCTCCATAATGTATTCTGTTGGTGTTCTAGGTGTCTACATGTCAACAGGATATTGGTCTGCTGTCCTGTCCTACTAGGGGTGTAGCACTGTGGTGACACATTGACTGTGTCATATTCGAGGTACAGCTTTAAGACAGCTGACAGGCCTATATAGCAGTTACTGTATGTGCCACATGGCTGATAGGTCTGATGGGTGTATACAGGTGAGAGCATGGTGGCTGTTAGCAGCTCTTCTACAGTGACAATTGTAAGTGTACTGTGTGGCACACACCAAATGTCTGTGAATAACACACACACACACACACACACACACACACACACACACACACACACACACACACACACACACACACACACACACACACACACACACACACACACACACACAGGCTTTGGTGTTGATACAATACACAGAGAATACTGTTCACATGGATGTACTTCATTTTGCAGTGAACTCATTTTGGCTTATGTAATTTCAGCCCTACCAAATTGACAAAACATCACATCAGGAAATAACCAGTTCACCAGTTTAATGTCACTGATGATGGTACTGGCAGGGTATATGTCCTCTTCCCCAATGCAGTGCAATCCTGGAGTTGGTAAACATAGGTGTGCTGGTGTGGGTGGCTTAGCCCCCCACTTGGGAGGGTGTGGGGTGGCGTAGAACCACACATAGTGTGATTAACAACTACTTAACCTGTTAATGTAAACTGTACAGTATAACAGCACACTAAACATGGGGATACCCACAACAATAACCCCAATGTGGGTGGATATGGCCACAACAACCACACCCATATATATATATATATATATATATATATATATATATATATATATATATATACCAACTCCTGTATTGCTGTACAGCTGTACAGTGGGGAAAAGGGCATGTACACATCCACTACTAGTTTTGCTTGAATGTATTTCCAAAAGATGATTGCTTTGAAATGTTACCTTCAGCCAGTTAGTTCTCGGACAAATGGTCCCCTGGAACATATATTTTCTGAAAACTGAAGTTGATCCCTTTACATACACACACATTTACTTGGCAACACTGAGAGTAGAACACCTACCTAGGTACTTATTGCTACTAATGTGTTTGGCTTTAATTGCACACACCACAGAGCTTTTAGGGTGAGGTGTGTCCCAAGTTTCCTGTTAAGTGAAGAACATCACCAGGCCTTGTACAGTATGGTAGTGGGGATATACTGGGTGTAAATGAACAATACATAGTATGACATTCTGTTGTATACACATTGACAAACACATACAGTCATAGACACATTTGATAGACCTGGGTTTAGCAGTGCTAACTACCTTGTCAGTGATTCCATTCTGTTACAGATATTTTGCACACAGCACATGCATCATTGGGCTGGATAGTGTAATCAGTTGCCTGTATGGTTGATGGTGACAGTGGTCCTCATACAGTGGACCTTGGGACATGTACCTGGGGTACCATGGTGTAAAGACAGTATACCCAGCACTCACACCCCACATTGGATATTGTACTCACTGAAATCCATGATAATGCTCTGACATACCCACAATCACACATTGACCAGGACTGCAATACAACCCATTGTCTATCTAATCAGTGCTACTACAGGGATATGCATTTATTGCACATGTCACAGGGATTGTAGGGTGAGGGTTTGTCATGGCTCTCCTAATGTCAGCAACATCACTATCTCTTATAATGTATGGCAAGGTTTATTGTATTTGAAGAATGTGGCCTCAGAATGCTGTTTCCAACAAATATGCACACTCACATACATACACACACTTGCCAGGACTCAGATGGTAACCCACACCTATCTTCCCATTTGTAGAACAGTGTTATGCTGGTACTGCAAGCTCCAGGTATCCCATGGGGTGAAGAGTATAACAAGGTACATTTAACGTCAAATACAGCAGCAGCCATTTCTAAGTATGGCAATGGGGGTGTAGTGGGTGGGAAGTCCCTCAGGGCATTTTCAAATACAAGTTTACAAACACAGAGACACTGTTATTCTCAGTAATGTACACTAACATATTTGCCAGTACTGGGGCCCATAGGAGCAGGGGTTCCTATGTGTGTACCAGGTTAATTTCCATGGAGGGGTGAGAAGAGTAGGGCATGTTGTTACACTGGTATCATACCACCAGACATTTGTCAGCAGGCCATCTATCAAGCGATGCCACTTGAGTGATCCCCAGGGTGATCCAATTATCTGATTTTCTCTTGCAGAGGGCCATTGAGGTGCTCCAAATGACATGTATGCAACATATATTACATAACATGGCCAGTGTCTGGGTTAAAGACCTGTACCCAAGCAGGTTATGTTGACTTTGGTAGTCTGGTTGAGGTATCTATGACATGTGGTGCATACAGGATGGGGTTTCCTAGGTGTGGCATTCATAACACAGCTGGGCAGACATGTCAGTGTCAGTCAATCATAGATTGCCTGTAAGCAGCCAAGATGGATACCTGACATCTGCACATCTGTACAGAGGACAGACAGAAATCAGCTAGCTGAAAGGTTATGCATTAGGATTAATGTTGTGAGAGATAGATGTCTGACACTGATAGGTATGCCATTACTACATGACAGCACCCATCAATGACATGTCCTAAACACATAGTAGTCTACAGTTAATATCCACATATCAGATCAATATCCAAAAGGAGATACTTAATAACATACAGCTCACACATCAAGAATACAATAGTCAGTACTCAGAGTCCAGCTTTGCATGCAGGGGTGCATTGTTCCAGTACTACAATGTGCAATCTAATCTTACTTGGAAAGCACTGTTAAAAGTAGTAACATACAATACATGCAAGTGTGACTGCATATAACCTGGGATACTACCCATGTATGAAACACAGACAAGGAGAAAAGATTGTTGTACTAGCCATGCATACTCAGGTGTCCCATACAATATACAAACACCCCTTGCTTCTGTAATGACAGCACATAGAAGCATGTTATGTACATGGAATTAAATACACTTATTAAAGATGTCATTACCCCACTATTTTATTAGTCTGGAATATGATCACTGGTTACCAGGGCTGAGCTACACTTAGCAGGTGTAAGCATTGCTTAAATGTAAATGCTAAGCAGATTTGTGCACTGGTAAGTGAAGTCTACATGGTGTAAGTGACTATTCATTTAACCGTACGTTAGCACCACTTACCATCGTGCAAAACCATGCAAACTTGCTTAAAGCTGCTCAGAACTGCCTTAACCACTCTGTATCCAACAGTCCTTGTTCTGCCTAGCAACAAAATAAACAGCTCTTGCACCCAGGACCCTGTACACTATAATCACAGCAGTTAGCCACTAATCCATGGGAGCTGTGAAGATGTCTGTTGTTTTTTCAAATACAACAACCTCTCTACTCTTTTTCCTATTACTCTTGGGGTCCCACAAGGCTCCATCCTGGGACCTCTTCTCTTCTCTATCTTTATCAATGACGTACAGCTAAATATTCCACAATCTACCTGCATACAATATGCAGATGATTCCACATTAGTGTGTTCTGCCACCTTAGCATCCGAGCTCCAATCTATCACCCAGTCAGTATTTACCTCAGTTGAAAAATGTTTTTTACAACGTTGCCTCCTACTAAATGCCAAAAAAAAAGTTACTTGTTTTTACTCCTTCACAGAAGTCCCATCCAATAGACATAACAGTCAACTCAAGCAATGGTACTATAATTACACCTAATCCAACCACCAAGCTCTTAGGGGTAACTATAGATCACAGTCTCAACTTTGACACACACATTAGCGCTACAATTAAAACTGTTAACAGAAAACTGGGCTCACTGTACCAGATAAAGTCCTTCCTTACCCCTGAAGCCAAAACTATCATTTCCCATACTCACCTGATGTCTACTCTCCTCTATGCTTTATCTATCTATAAAAATCTTTCCAAAACTAACCTAAACAAACTAGCAACCTCCTACAACAACATTGCCAGATTTGCCACTGGTTCACCATGTAGAACTCATCACTGTTTAAACCTCAGACAACTAGGCTGGCTTGAACTCCAAAACCAGCTACTATTTCGGCAACTTACAATTACCCACAAGATTCTCTTTCACACCAATAGGACTCCTGTTCTTTGTAGCATTGCAACACCTTATAGAAATCTCACTACCATATGCTCAACAAATAAACTACAAATATCCACCCTGAAATCCCTCAATAAAGCTGGAGACTCCCTCTTTGCAAATTCTGTGGGTATGAGTTGGAACAAACTCTCCAGCAACCTACAATTACTTCCATTCTTATCACTATTCAAACAGTAGCTAAAACTACACCTTAAAGAACATCGGTTATGCCCATGTACTAATCCAGATTAACACATGCCAGCTATCATATTTCCTTTCCCCCCCTCTACTACCCATTAGAGCACAATCACATCTTATTCGTTCATAGTCAATAATGTAGTTTTTATATTTCCTTCTAACTTCATTAAACTTACTCTTCTTTTTTCTATAATCACTATCCACCTACTGATATTGTTCTACATCTATGTTAACTCCTATGCTGCCATTGACACTTCACACTTCCTGATATTATTCTATGTCTTTATTAATACTTAGGCTACCTACGACATTTCAAGCAAACCTTGTCTAACAAAACAAACAGATGTTACCTTTCACCCCTCCACTCTTTTTTTCTTGTGGAAATAATGCTAATCCTTATTCCTCTTATATATACTGCACTTAATACTACTGACTCAACACCCTAAATTTTCCTTCTCTATCTTGTTACTTCTTTGCTAACCTCTCTTTCTCTAATGTTGTTTGTTACTTCTTTGCTAACCCAATCCTTCTTTAATCTTAATTGTTTCCCTTGTACCATTATTGTTGTATTTTTTTTATCTGCTTGCTATTGGAAGCTACCTTAGTTCATTAATAGACACCCTTTAACTATGAACTGCATTTATTCTCTGTAATAATTTACTGTTCACAATTTTACTTTTATTTGCAATCCTGTTATATTACCTTATATTGGAGCTTGCATTAATTCTTTGTAATAATGTACTATTTACAATTTATTTTTATTTTTAGTCCTGATACATTACCTTAATGTTGGAGCTTATCTCCCTGGGCCTCTACTGAAAATGGACATGTATCCAGTTAGAGTAGCCCGGTTAACAAATGTAAAATAAATAAAAATAAAATAAATAAATCATTCAGTACATATACTGAATAGTAGTGAACAAATGCTTTGACTACTACAATTGTTTAATATTTGTAAGTGAAAATAGTGTTGAATCAGTCATGTTTTTATATCTAAATATATATATATATCAGATAAATATGGTGTGATACATCTGGGAAGGTATATACAACACTCATGTTTACACAAAAGGACATGGATATATATATATATATATATATATATATATATATATATATATATATATATATATATAGATATATGTATACATGTACATGTGCACATATATATATATATATATATATATATATATATAGATATATATATATATATATATATATATATATATATATATATATATATATATATATATATATATATATATATATATATATATATATATATATATATATATATATATATATATGTATATATAACATATATAACATATGCCCGTAACATGTAGCGGAATCATACCTCAGTACCATAAGACACAACCTCTGCAAGGGAATGTAATATAAGTATCGCAGGTGTAAATGTAGAATGTTGCTACAGTAACAGGGGTTGTGTCAACAGAGATATTGTGTAGGAAGTCACTTCTGATACTGACATGTATGCCATCAGTTACTGACAGACATCATACAATCATCATAGTGAAGTACCACACAAATCACAGTAATGATCCTGTGGAATACAGCAGAAATATGACCAATAAATGTTGGCAGTCTGACACAATCTGGTCAGTTCAGAGGTATACACAAATCTCCTTAATGCAAGACGTGTGGACTAAGCCTGACAAAGGATATATTTACAGTCATGAAAATGGGGATATCACACAAATACTGGAGTAGATAAGCTCACACCATTGATGCATTCACACCCTCTTGTCTGTCCTAACACATATTAACCAGAGGAGCAGAGGTCCCAAGCCCATATACTTCCCACTAGTTAGTGACATACATCTTCACAGCATCCCACTGCTTTTTCAGAAATACACATCACATATGGTGGCCAGGCAACAGTACATCTGACAAATATCTGGGCATAACATCACACTAGGTAAATACACTGAGTTGCTAGGCATGTCACAAAGCCCTGAGTAATCTACAGGCAGACTGCCACAACACTGACCCAAGTTTCCTATGGGGAATACACATGTACTTGCAAATATAGCAGGCACTACAGGCATGTAACAGCATGGAATAACAGACACCAGTGTGAAAGTGCATACTCACAACCAACCTCAACACAGTCACAGTCACATTATGGTAAGCCTAATTAATAGTGCAGTATGTGGATTGTGTGAACAAAACCATCCTCATATTTGCCACTCACACACTAACCCTACATATACTGGCCAAATGCACAGTGCAGTTTGATGCCTGACTGTGGTATGGGACATGTTTCAGTCTGGCCCTACAAACATATATGCTGATAGGGTACCAGAAACTGGAGCAGTATGCAATGTCAGCTAGAACAGGACCGAGAACACTGACATCTACCACAGTCTGTACACAGAGCAAGTAACATATTCACAATACACTGTTACACAGTACTGACACTTTGTCAAGAATCACCATAAGTACACAGACCTTACTACTGTACAGACTACAAGAGAATGTCCAGGTTTTGTCCTCAGATATAAGGCCTACTATACATCACATGTCTAGCAGTCTGATATATCACTGGCTTGTTATCAGGAATGATGTCAGTAAATAATGACATACTGTACATATGCACCTCTTACTGCATGACATATAGACAAAGGGTGACAGGCTTGGGGACAGAGGCACAAACACAGGGCCAGTATTAACATATTGCTGTGATAAACTGAGAAAAATCCTAGTGTAACAGGGTTTGTTGTGACATATCTCTTCTGAGGGATATGAAGTCAGTAACTCATATGGATGTCACCTTGTATTGACTGCAATCATCAGAGTATGCTACTGCATTTCTAAAGATAGGGTATGTGTGAGTAACACACCACATCTAATACTCCAAACTCTGGCCAGTCTGCAGATAGCCCCACAGGTGAGAGTTTCCTCAACCACATAACACTGTCATGGCAGACTTTAAACCATGTAGAACAGCCATATTTACACAAACCCTGTTAAACCAACATTACTTCAAATGTAGAACAGCAATACTTACATTCTGTCCCCATGTCTGGAACATCACCCTACTGTTTGTTAGCTTGTCTCCATAGTGTATGTTGTAAGAGATATTTCCAACTATCCTCTGTGATGCTGTTTTACAGACACCCACATGGAGTCCTGCTCACAGTGAAGGAAAAGGGCCAACAGTCACATGCAGGGCTTAGTTATAGGAGTGTGTTTCCATACAATTGGCTATAGGAATGATACCACAGCTGTTCTACATGCAATTAGCAATTTGTGCCAGGCCATCAATTGATCATGAGCAATACCTACAAAAGTCAGGCTGCTACCTATGCAAAACATATGTACTTTTCCACATTCACCAGAGAGGGGGAGAGAGAGAGAGAGAGCAAGAGAGAGACATAGAGAAGAAAAGAAAGGAAGGGAGTAAGAGCCAAGCGTGTTTGTGTATGATCTGTGGGTGGAGAGTGGTATCTGGGTATTATAACGGTTGCCTAAATTGTGTACTAATCCATATTGTCACATAGTAATTGCACACAACTGTACACATTTATGGCTGTGGACTGTCTACAACAACCTCTACAGTGTTTGAAAAGTTTTGGCCTTGTAATGCAGACATTGGGACATATTGGTCCTCAATATAATGATGTAGCAAAACCCACACCGCAATGGATCTTGTCATTTCACAATCACCCCAACACCCACACAGGATACTGATGACACACACACACACAAACACACACTTCCTAGTACTGAGTATCAAACCCCTACCTGACTATGTATTGCTATTACAGTGTTACGCAATTATTGCACGTGCCACGAAGCTTACATGTTGGAGAGCTGTCCAAAGGTATCTTTGAAGATGAGTGACATCAGCAGCAGTGATAAAGAAGGGGTAAGGGAAGCGTAGTAAGTGTGAATGTCCACAAGATAATGTGTCAACAAAGACGTACATACACACTCTCTCACAGAAACACACGCATTATCACAGTTAGCAGAATTAGGATTAGAACTCCTACCTAACTAGTTTGCTACACTACAGTATTACATAGTTATTGCAAGCACCACAGAGCTTATAGGGCTGAAATGTGGCCAAAGGGTTATTTCAAATTGACTGACATCAGCAGGCATGTTAAAGTAGGGCAATGGGAGGCATAGAGAGTGTGAATGGCCTTAAAATCATTCATCTCCAGACACACACACACACACACACACACACACACACACACACACACACACACACACACACACACACACACACACACACACACACACACACACACACACACACACACACACACACACACTTGCTGAGATCCATAGGTTCATTGCTTCACAGGTGTATAGTAGGTGAATGGGCCTGAAGGATCTACAGGGCTAGGCCAAGGGAATATTTTGGCATCAGGCCACATGACAATAGTCCCCAGTGTGTCTCAGGGGTGTAGTCCATGGAGTGGTCCCCAGGGGTGGGTACTGTATTCACCATCTACTCATCTGGGTTACTATTGTGGGTGGCCAGTGATGTGCACTGCTTCCCATTTATGTGATCTATATTCCATACCATGGACAGTGTCTGGGTTGTGCACATGTCCCACACACATGTTCTTTGATGTGTGGAAGTGTACTTGAGATCTCTAGGACATGTTGTGTGGACAGATTGTTATATTCTGATGTAGCATTCCTGACCTCATCTGGTGAGACCTGGCTATGTAACTGAGGTTGTGCTTGCACCTACACTGGCAGTATGATATGGGTATTCAGTGGAGTTAGTGGCATCTGTCCATACAGGACATGTCTATAAGGCATGGCATTCCCTTTGTGGGTTACATTTGCAGAATCTACAGTTGTTGCAGGCGTCCAGTAGGGAACATGACAAAAGGGCCATTGTACACATTTATTTCCCTACTGAGGGGATAGAACAGGGTGCCATGTCCTTTTACTTGCTGGATAACACACAGTCAGGCGATGTAACACATCAAAGTACTTTCTGATGTCAGTGGCACTGTTGTGGTCAACAGGCATGTAGTCCACTGCAATCACACAGTAGTTACTATTTGTGAGGCAATATGCTGGGAACTACCAATATAGTGGTTGTTGCCTAGCCAAGTGTGTTTGTGTATGAGACGTGGGTGGTGAGTTTTCTCTGAGTAATAGAAGGGGTGCCTATATTGTTCACCAATCCATAATGTCACATGTAGGGCTGTGGATTGTCTACAACAACCTCTTCGGTGTCTGCATCTGTTGACCTTGTAAGGTTGAAATTGTGACATATACTAGGTCCTCAACATAATAATTTAGCAAAACCCACCCCACAATGGATCCTGTTATTACACAATCACCGCAACCTCCACACAGGATACTGATGACAGACAGACACACACACACTTGCCAGTGTTAAGATTCAAACGACTACCTACTATAGTGTACCGCATGTATCACATGTGCCATAAAGCCTATAGGATGGATGAGGTCCCAAGGTAATTCTAAGGTGAAGAACATCACCAATCCTTGTAAATACTGGCATTGGGTGATATAGTGGGTGAGATATCCCAAAAATAAGTTTACTCTACACACACATTTACATTTTCCAACGGTGAGATTCAAACTTCTATCTAACAATCTTTACGGACCATTATGTTATGCATTTGCCACATGCACCACTGACCTTACATAGTTTAGTATTGGCAACAGGTACATCTAAGGCAGATGATATTTGCAGGACTGCTAAAGTCAGGCTCTGAGATGTGTACTGGGTGTAAATGGGGCCAAAATATTTAGGTACAGACATACATATGTACACACACTTGCCACACATGAGATTCAAAACCATACCTATGTAACTACTGCTACTACATTGTTCTGCATTTATGGCATGCGCCATGGAGCTTATATGTTGGAACTGTGCCAAGGTAACTTTAAAGGTGACAAACATCAGCAAGAGTGCTAAAAGAGTGGTAAGGGGAGAGTGTTAAGTGTCAATGTCCATAAAATCAGGTATCATCAAAGACATGCACACTCTCTCACACAAACACACACAGTTGCCATCTCTGAGTAGAACTCCAACCTAACTAATATGCTACAGCATAGTATTGCACAGTCATCACAAGTGCCATGGAGCTTATATGTTGGAGAATTCTTCACAGGTATCTTTGAAGGTGATTAACATCAGCAGCAGTGCTGGAGTGAGTACTAGGTGTCAATGTCCATAAAATCAGGTATCATCAAAGATACACACACTCTCTCACACAAACACACACAGTTGCCACATCTGAGATTAAAACTCCTACCTAATTAGCATGCTACACTATAGCATTATGCAATTATTACAAGCACTACAGAGCTTATGGGGCTAGCATTTGTCCAAAGGGTTATTTCAAGGTGACTGACATCAGCAGGCATGCTAAAGTAGGGTAATGGATGGTGCAGTGACTGTGAATGGCCTCAAAATCATTCATCTCCACACACACACACACACACACACACACACACACACACACACACACACACACACACACACACACACACACACACACACACACACACACACACACACACACACACACACACACACACACACACACAAAAACACAGCTTCACAGTTGCGATGTCTGGGATAAGAACTCCTACCTTGTTTTCTACACTGCTATATTACACATGTATCACAATCACCACACAGCTTACAGGCCTGAGATTTGGTCAGAGGGTTATTTCAAGGTGACTGATATCAGTAGATGTGCTAACATGGGCAATGGGAAGTGCAATGTGTGTGTGAATGGCCATAAACCATTCCTCTGGAAATACACACACACACACACACACTCAGTCACACACAACTTTACATTTGACAGAATTGGGTATGCAAATGCTAGATAAATACCGATTTGTACTATCGTGTTACACAGTTATCACTAGCACCACAGATTCTCTAGGGCTGGGGGCTACCAAAATCAATGTCTACAGTGATTGACATCAGTACATCATGTGATATTGGCCAATTGGATGTATGGTGGGTGGGACAGGCCTCATGATGGAAATCTATCTGTCACTGTCTGTCTCTCTCTTCCCCACATCTCTGTGTGTGTATATTGGCCATGGATATGTATGAGTATTCCTATTCAATGTGTGTGCATAGCATGAATGGTGTACAATGTGGTGTGTGTGCACAGACATCTGTGACTGGCAGATGTGTATAGTCAACTGTGTTGTCAGACGTGGGCTTAATTTCTCTAAGTGTAGGAGCATTCCTGGTATGACCTTTTGCACTGAGTGTGTGAATCCATTCCAGATAGGTTGTACTCCAGCCCAGGGTTTGGGGTTCTGCACCTACAGCTAGCAACCTGTTTCTCCAGGATATCTGTATATAGGTTGACAATATGGAGTCACAATGGGTGACAGATAGAGGGATACTGTAACTATTGTGTCTGTGCTGCTTGTGTTATATTCATGGTGTTAGCAGAGATATTCAGACATATGTACTGTTTTACACTGTGATGTATTATGTCATCACCTACTGACAGATATACTTATTTGCTCACAGTTATTTTCTGGGAAATACAAGATGAATGAAGTTGTGTCCAGTATTGTGGTCTGCAGCCTACATATTCTTGCACACTCATGCCATTCTGGAGGGGTAGCTGCAGACACTTGCTGGTGGGTCTGTGTAAATGGTCCAGCACCTTGGTACTGTGGTGGCTGAGGATCCCCTTCTTGTACATATATTGACTTGACAGAATGGTCATATCCTGCTGTGGCCATAAATCTCAGCTGTACAGATTCACCCAGGTTACCCAGAGGCAGGGTTCATGTATCTGGTCAGTTCCCCTTCACATTGTGGTTTACAAGCAGGTTTGTAGCTACCCATTACTGGGTTTGCAGACAGGGGTAGTATGAGGACACATCAGAGTTTCAGACTTCACACACTCCATGGCATCAATGCTTCTACACCCCACACTCAGTTATTTTATCCTCTTCCTAAAGTTATGCAAGCAATGTCTGAGAAGTATACCTATAGTTGTCCCTTCATCCCAGTGATATTTAGATGTTGGTCCACAGTTCATGTAGTAGGACATGGTGGGCATGTTACTGGTATTTGTCAACATGGCCTTGCATTTGTGTTCTGTTAACTGTGTTATGTTGTTAGTTGGGACCCCATGAGATAACATACATTGGCACTACGAGTGAGGCACAGGCCTTTGATAAAGGACTGTAGGCCATTTGGCAGTGATGCAGGCTATCTGTAGCAGGCCAGTACATTCTATCACTCCTACATTCCCAGGCTACGAGCCACTGGATTTCCCTGGGGTGACAGGGTAAGTGTGTGAGGTGTTAATGGCAATAATTTCTGTCCATATTAATCCATTTGTCTGAATGCTGACAGGGTGCTGCTTACAACTAGGGACACACCTGCATGGGACACCTCTTCAGCATGCTGCATTCTGTGGGTATTCCCATACTGAAGTGGGGAGGTCATACTGTACTCATTCCCAACAGCAAGGATATGACCTGTGATAAAGCTGTGGCTGATGGTGGGGTGAGCTGAGTGCATGTGTGATATGGAAGCTTCTTGCAGCTGACTCACAGATATACTTGGGACATTCCCCTTATGCTGCCTTGTGCAGGGACATAGGCAGTCTCTCATTATTTCACAGCTGTGCCTTTTGTGGTCTGCCACTGATTGGCCAAAACTATCAGTATTCCATACTACACAGACAACTAATGTGCTGCTAACCTGTATGTACAATTCCAAAGGTGTGTGCAGTTGACAGTTACATTTTATGTACTCTGTCTAGGGTACTTCCACCTGTGTACTGTGTGTATGTCTGGACCCACATTCATGGCATATCCATCTTTCAGACAGTGACAGATATTGACATCTGGACAGAGCGTATGGATGGCTGCTGACATGGGTATTGCTGAGAAGCATTGTGGTTGGCACTGCAGTAGACATAACATGGCCCTGTTATCAACAGTACTGGGCATAGGCCACCGAGATGCAACTCTCCATGCCTACATGATGACCACCTCCAGGCAATATTGAACGCACAAAAACCTAACACATGGACCTCTGCATATTGTACACATGCAACAATCTATCCTGCAAATTGGGCCAGGTCAGGTAATCTGTGCTCCACTAGTATTAAATCTAGATGTACATTTTACTGCATTTCTACATAGGATTGTGTGGGGGGGGGGGGGACACACTTGACGACTTTAAACATTTGCTATGACTGTACTGGTATTTCAGGTACCCTGTTGGCTTCCATTTAATTTTTTATTCTGAACTATCATGCAGATTGGAGGCATATCAGTAGAGTACAGATCGTAGGTTTTATTGACCTACATTTCAGTTTCAGACTTCTTACCCTTCAGAACTAACATACAGCTGCCAGACCTGTTGTAGTCTGTCTGCTCAAGTCTGGAGGGGGGTTGTTCACTATTGCCATCAATTGGAGGCCTTAGCCCAGCCTTTCTTTATGGTCATCTACACCTGTCCTGCTGGCTGAGGCTTGTGTTGGGTATGTGAGCCTCACTGACATGCATGTGTGTGTCCTATGGACACACATTTGGGCCACCACATGTACTGCAGTGGGATCTGTCACCATGTCTAGTACTGCCTAGTATGTTGACACGAGTATTTGTTATGGATTTCATGCTGCCCATATAGGTGTCCACTATCTACTGCCATCCCATTCAGCCACCCAATTCCCTTGCATGCTCACTTACATACCATAGATACAATCAGAACATACTACTCTATTCAGCAATTGATAGGAAGAGTGACTTACCTTGCGGCTGTGCCAGTACTGAGGATGGTGCTGGAGGACTGACTATGTCGGATGCACATAATACACTCCCTATACATGGTAAAGCACAGGTAGTGTCATGTTTGGCATCCCATTTACTGTATGTGCAAGTCAGAGACAGGTGTCATTCCCTGGGTTCCTACCGTGTCTGTGTATGTGCTATGCATTGCCTCTTTGCCAAAGCCTGGGCATACTGTGCACACCTCCTTCTACCTACATGGGAAGGCTGAGTTTGTTCCTCCTCTGAGTCCCTCTGTGCCTGTGATGGCCTTGGCAATGGTGAGGGGGCTGTGTGGCCTTGCTCTGTACTGTTCCTGCTGCAGCTGTTTCCATAGGATCATATTATGTAGCATGGCACATACTATGAACATTTGTGTACATGTAGCTAGAGAGTACTGCAAGGCTCCACCAGATATGTCCAGGCAGCGGAGCCATGACTTGACCATCCCAAACACACTCTCTAGTATGATTCTGGTTTGTGCGTGTGCCTCATTATGGAGTTCTTGTTCGGGTGTGTGTGCATTTCTGATGGGAGTGATCAGGCACGGCTCCAGTGCTTAACCAGCATCCCCCACTAGGTGGCCATATGGGATGTCCCCACTGGCAAATGACTGGTACAGCTGTGTCATATGCCAGATGTGGGAGTTGTGATATCTTCCAGGGCTGCCAGCACATGACATGGTAGTTGATGGAGGGGAAGCCCTTGTGGTTTATGTAGACCCTACCCTGCTTGCTGGGTGGCGCTTTGATGTAATGCATATGTGCATGCAGTCTATAGCACCTATTACCTCAGGGTATTCTGCTATATGATGGAAGAGATGCATATTGCTGGGCAACGCCTCACAGGTGTTAAGAAAATATATGTGCTCACTGGCATGTGCTGACATGGCATCCAGGAAATGGTGGAGTACCCTTCCTTACAGATACTGCAAGAAAAACTGTAGCCACTACCTTATTGCCAATTGTCTTATATGCTGCTCCTATCCTAACAAACAAACAATACTCAAAGAAAGAAACTTGCCTCCTGCTACAATAAAATAGCTAAATCTGTCACCAATCCCCCTCATAGGACCCACCACTGTCAAAGCTTAAAGCAGTTTATTTTATTTATTTTACATTTGTTGATCGGGTATGTCCAACTGAGCTGAAGAGCCCCTTTTCAGTGGAGGCACAGGGAGAAAAGCTTCATACATTAGACAGCTTACATTTAAAAACAATTGATAATAATAACATAATATATAGTTTATACAATAGAAAAAAACACACAATTTTCAGAAATGTTCAGAATTGTATTGAACGAGAAATAATTAGTACGAACTTAAGACATTACTAAGTGAAAGAGAGATCATGTTAAGACATCTTGAAGAAAATTTTTTGGAAATGTACCTACTAAGAGAATAAGATGCATAAGCTTAGGACTTTATGTAGTGTATTAGGGAACATATTTAAAAGTTTTGTCAGAAAGTGTCACCCGGATTCACAAAAGCTTGCATGGAGGGCAAGATTGGTGCAGGAGCCCATGCAGGCAATATGTCTGCTGTGCGATCCAGAAACAGCCTGCATGGGTGTGCACGAGCGCTCCAGCACTAATCCTGCATAGACTAAGCCTTGGTATGCAAATCACCTCATTTGCAGGTGAAATCCATGCAAATGAGGTTATTTTGCAATCCAGGAAGCTTGCAACAGTCCGTGCAAGACTCGTGCTATCCGCAGAAATGTACTCGGTTTGTAACTGAGTACATTTCTGCAAAATCCAAAACGGAGCTATGAAAGCTCCAAATAAAAACTGCATATCATTCAGGAAGCATACAAATGGCCAAGTATAAGGCCATTGGCATTGCAAACAATACAAAAAATAAAAAAAACAACTTTTATTATTTTTTCTCCGATGGCTGTTTAAGCATTGGGCAGCGGCACACAAATGGGATCAGGGGAAAATAAGAAAATAAACATAAAATAAGCATTCTAACTAAAATCAGTATTCTGCCATGCAAGTCAAAGGCAGGCAGAAGACAACCTGGCCAGTGAGTAGTGGTTGCTAAGGGGGAGGCTCAGTGTGAGATATGTAACTATGTATTAGCAGGCAATCCTATGCAAATGAGGGGAAGGATAGTGAATCCCAGTTTTCCCCAGCATGTGAGGCAGGTCCCAAAAGTGTAAGGGTATGAATAGTTGGGTGCAAGACTAGGAGATAGGTGACATTATGGGTGTGTGTGTCAGGCATCCTGTAAGTGGATTGGAGGCCTGTGGCTAGGGTTTACTCTTAGCTTAGCACAGCTAAGCTAGGGGTTGTGTCTAAACCTGCCTAGCAGTCTTTACAAAGCATAAGTGGGTGTGCATGCCACGCACCGGGTTTTACAGGAAGAAAAAAGAAGTTAAATCAGGAAATAGCAGCTCTGTGCATATTTGAGCACTGTGTTTGCACGGCATACATGGGTTTAAACAGGAAGGCAATGGGAAGGGAAAACAGCAGTAGGAAGGTAATCAAGGAGAACTAGCTTTGGTGGCAAGTGAAATGTATCAAAATCAGACAATTACATAGGCAGCAGGTTAGCCCAGCCCAGAACACTACTATAAACTAAGCAAACACCTTCCCCTTTGTTATTTCCCATACTCAACACCACCGGTGTATACAAGTGGGGAAATTTTAACAAACAAACCTACAAAATAGAAGGGCTGCAGCAGGCAACATACAACAACATGTGCAAGAAGCTGAGGGTGGTGAGGATGTGAATGCTGCCAAACAACCCACAGTGAGGAGACAGAGAAGAGTGTACAGACCCAGGGTAACCTACCAGGGGCTACATGAGCTGGAGATAGTGGAGCACTATAGGGTGGACAGAGACCTCCTAAAGCAAACTGTTGAGCTGTGCAGTTCACACCTGACACACCAAACTGACCGAGGGGAACCCATCCCAGTACATACCAAGGTATGTGTACGCCTAGGTGTACTAGACACAGGTACCGCCCAAAGAACAACTGGGGATATCATGGGATCTCAAAGGCATCAGCATCCATTATATGTTGGATGTCATGTCAGCACATGCCAATGAGCACATATATTTCCTCAGCCATAAGGTGTTTACCAGCAATATGTGTCTCTTCCACATAATAGCAGAATACCCTGGGGTAGTGGGTGCTATAGACTGCATGCACATACACATCAAAGCACCACCCAGTGAGCAGGCTAGGGCCTACATCAACCGCAGGGGCATCCCCTCCAACTGCCAGGTCGTATGTGATGTCCAGGGCATTATAATGGATGTGTGTGCTGGCTGTCCTGGAAGCTATGACAATTCCCACATATGGCATCTGATGCAGCTGTACCAGAGATTTGCCTATGGGGACATCCCCTATGGTCACCTAGTGAGGGATGCTGGGTACACACTGGAGCCGTGGCTGATGACAACCATCAGAAATGCACACACACCTGAACAACAACACCATAATGAGGCACATGTCCAGGCCAGACATATAATAGAGCATGTGTTCAGGATGCTCAGGTTACGGTTCCGGTGTCTGGACACATCTGGTGGAGCCTTGCAGTATTCACCAGCTACATGTACCCAAATTGTTATGGCATGTGCTATGCTACACAATATGATCCTGTGGAAACAGCTGCAGCAGGAACAGCATGGGGCAGGGCCAGTGGCAGCTGGTGACTTCAAATCAAAGGGGGGCTGTAGGAGACAGTTGAATGGGTGGGGCCAATGGGAAGGGGTGTGACCAACTAAAAACGGGCGAAAATATGCTCAAAAACCACAAAAACTAGGACTTTAAATATGTTGCCCTGGGTGCCAAACTGTCATTATGAGAGTCCAATCAAGACAAAATGAAGTGTAGAAGAAAAAAAATCTTTCAATGCATTGCTTACATGACAGCTTACTTAATATCTAGATGGAAACAAAAAGGTTGTGAGGCATGAAAAAATAAATTCCTTTTTAAATACATTACTGGAATGCCAGTCAAAATCAAGTATAAAAAACAAGCATCACTCAACTCAAATAATTTCTCCTTGCACTGCAGATCTAATTATAATTTATATTCAGCTTTATAAAAGTACAAAGTAACATGCTGAAAGTCGCAATCTCTGTGATATCCCCAATTGTAAAAATGCTTCTTATCCAAAAAAGGCCTGCTGCCTGACAACTATCTGTTTCATGGGTAAAATAAAAAATGAATAGCAAACAAGAAACAAGCTCAAGATAAATTGCTTAAAGGATTACTGCACATGTTATGGACCACACATGATAGATTATCATTCTGTTTAGTTTACTGGTAAAGCCTGCAAAGATGACTGCAAGTCTCCAACAAATGTAGTGAGCTTCTGAAAATACTGTAATCCTGTCCTTTGTTACAAATACTGTCATATGCATTTCAATACCTAAGGCTTATATGTTATCTAGTTATGTAAATATTGTCTGCATGGCAACAACAAAAAGTCATTCAATGTTGGTAATTCTTTAACAGTATGCTTATTAAAGCTTACTTGCATTTTACAATCTCAGACAAGCTTACCTGATGGTCATTAAAGCGTTGCTACTTAAACACAGAGCAACAGGCATTGCAACAACATGCATTTTCTGAATAATAAGTAGAATACATCAACAGTATAAAAATATGACAGAAAACCAGAACATTATGCAAAATCAAGAACAGAGAAAAAGCTACTGTAGTACTTTTGTCAACCTTGGATGGGGGGGGGGGCACTCTGCACACTTTCACTGCATAACTGCTCCTTGCCTTGCTTGGACGCATCCAACGTCACTACATGGGGGAGTGGGTTGCAACAAGCATGTCACAATTTGAAATGTTTCTGGCTGATGATGATGGCCCAGACACATTTAGTTTCATAAGTTCATAGGTAAGTACTAGGCTATCTGCCCAAGGGCATTTATAAACCAGTTTGTCGTGGGCAGTGTGCTTGTTACCAGCATTTATAAGCCTAGCCAGAGTGTGTTGGCTTTCTCCACCCGCTTAGATTAGTTCCCTGTGCCTCTGACCAGCAGAGCCATTAGTTCCCTGCGCCTTTGTCCAGCAGAGCCACTGCAGCGATCCCCTGGGTAAAATTTCTGTTTCCCATCCACCCATCAAGGTTTCTCTTGAAGAGTGCTAGTGAGGGGCTCTGCCTGATGTATATTGGAATGTTGTTCCAAAGCATGGGGAGTCTCTGGGTCAGAATCTATCCCTTCAGCACATCCTATTTATTGTTTATATCCCTAGAGTGTGTGGCTCTTAGGGATTTGTTTTTTGTTAGGTGGAGCATATCCATCAATTCTGGGTTGGACATGGCCTTGTATGTCAAGCAGAGATCACCTCTGAGTAAGTGGCATGCAATTGAGTACAGCTGGAGTATCTTTAGTCGGGCTGCATAGGTCATCTGTTTCAGGCCAGTAATCCTCTTGGTGAGGTACTTTTGTGGTCTTTCCAGTTGTTGCAGGTGTCTTGTAAGGAACATCCCAAATGGGGTGTTGTATTCTATAATGGGTCTAATAAGTGATGAGTAGAGAGGCACAATAACCTCCTTTGTTCTGGATGCGAACCCTTTTGAGATTAGGTGGGCCACATAGAAGGATTTTCTAACCACCGTGGCAATATGATTATCAAAGAGAAATTGCTATCTACTTGGGTTCTCAGATCTCTTATTACTTTTTCTGTAGTTAGGGGACTGCCATCTATGTGGTAGTTCACAGGTACTTTGTTTTTTCCAAAGGAGATGACTATGCACTTTTTGGCATTCAGCTTGAGGTCGTGATTTTGACACCAGGTATCCATCTCAGTGAGAACCTTCTGGAGGGTATCTGTATCAGCCGGAGAATCAGTTATGGCCCCTAGTTTGCAGTCATCTTTGAACTTTGTCAGCCAAAGTCCTCCTGTGCTTGCCTGTACCTCTGAAATGTATATACCGAACAGGAGGGGGTCCTAGGACTGAGCCCTGGGGGACACCATTTGTAACCGGTTTAGAGTTGGACCTAGAGTCTGCAACTCTCACCATGTGGGTTTTGTCCATGAGACAATTTGCAACCCATCTCGTGACATAGGGGATAATGTTCAGGTTGGTGAGTTTGTCTATAATACCAGAATGGGGAATGGTTTCGAAAGCCTTTGCAAGGTCTAGGTAGGCTGTGTGGACCTCCTTACCCTCATCTAATGCCTTGGTAGTTGTCTCAAAGAAGTCCACCAGGTTTAAGAGGCATGATCTGCCCTTAACAAAGCCAAACTTGGTGGGGTCCAAAGTTTGGAGGTTCCCAATGTCTCTGTTAATGAGTTCCATGATGATGCATTCCATAGCCTTGCAGACCAGGCTAGTCAGGCTTATAGGGTGATAGTTCCCAGGGTCCATTGTGGTGCCACCTTTGTGGAGTGGGATAACTGTTGCTGTGCACCACTCTGTGGGTACATAATCTGTAGAGAGGCTGACTTTGAACAGTGTGTTAAGGTGATGGGTTAGTTCATTTTGGAGCTCTTGTAAGACAAAGCTGGGACACCATCTGGTCCCATTGAGGTTGTGTTTTTGAATTTGGATATGGCTGTTTTAACCTGTGTGTTGATGATTGCCGGGGCGTTACATTCTTCTGGTATGGTTATGGGCCCTTTAGGGGGTGAGAGGGGTGTGAAGTTTGCACTGAACCTGTCTGCCAAAATGTTGGCAATATCAGTCAGTTCAGTGTATTTTGTGCCATTCTGCACCAACTCAGAGCAGATCTGAGAGTTTCCACTTAGGTTCTTGAAGAATGCTTTGTGGTTATCTTTGGAGTCCTTGGCAATTTGTCTTTCGAAGCTAGCCTTGGATGATTTAATGAGGGATCATAGTTTCTTGCTGATACTGATCAGGGTTGTCTTTCCTTCGATTTTGCCCTTATCTGTACTAGTTTCCTCCTTCTGTTGTAGAGCTTGTTTATGGCAGGGGTTTACCAGACTGGTTTCCTTTTCTTGGAGGAGTGAGTCTTGGTTTTACTTGGGATAGAATGATCCATGCATTCCTGCAGATGATCATAGAGAGCTTTTGTATAGGTTTCAGCAGCTTGGAAAGCATTATCCGTTGGCGTGGGGGCTGTGAACCTTTCCACCTCGATCTTAAGTAATTTGAAGTTTGTTTTTGAAATGTTTTTCATGGTAGTTTCCTTGATTGGTGTTGGGAGCGGAATGTGAATATCCAGAGTGATTAGTCTATGGTCTGATCTAACCAGTGAGGGGTTGACATCAGGTATAGAACACCAGTCACCCATGTTGGTGATGACCAGGTCCAATATGTTGTTCCCTCTGGTGGGGGTGTTGACCAGTTGATCCAAAGCATTCGAGTTTATAAATTTTAGGAAGCATTGGGCAAGGGAGTTAGTACTTGAGTAGTTCTCCCAGTTAATGTTTGAGTAGTTGAAATCACCCAGTATTAGGGTGTTTGGTAGGACCTTCATATTTCCCAGTGTCTCCAGAAATGCGGAATGGGGGTCCTGGGTTATGGTGGGTGATCTGTAGCAAGCTACAATTTGGATTGCAGTTTTGCCCATTGTTCGTTGCACTTGGATGATCTCTGATGCATCGTGCTGTGCCACTAATGTGGAGGTGTGAGTATCCTTGATGAATATGGATACACCCCCATCTTTTGTGTTTCTGTCCGGGTTCTGTGGCCGAAAGGTATGGTATGAGTTATAGCCTGGTAGTGCTGGGGTGCTCTCTGGAGCCTTAAACCAGGTTTCTGTTACTGCACAGATATTGATGTTCTCCATACTGAGGAGTGCCTCAAGTGCATGCATTTTGAGGTTTAGACTTCTGGCGTTGAGTAGCATTACCCTCAGTTTTTGGTTTCTTGTGCTATTTACGGTGGTGGGTTTGTCTTTTGAGCCTTGCCTAAAAAAGGCACTATGGGGTGGCAAGGGCCTTTGCCAGTATTTGAAAGCCTAAGGGGGGCAGGTGCAAGCCATCTCTTGCGAAGCAACGTGGCTTGTTGAGCATGTCATCCCAGGCAGACAGATACTGGATCCCCTTTGAATGACACCAGAAACTTAGCCAATTGTTGAAGTTGATCATTTTTCTTTATACTGTGGCATCATTCTTGGTGAGGGCAGGATGCTACTCAGGATCTGGGTCATACCTGCCTGGGCTACATGATCAGAGAGCTCTTCCATGTCTCTTTTCATGTAGTCCAGGGAGGTACGTCTCAGGTCATTCACACCAACATGTACAATGACAGAGTCGTATTTGTACTTGTTCTGGAGTGACCTGAGTGCTTGTGTTATGTGGCTGACCCTGGCGCCCGACAGGCAGCTAACTGTAACCTTCTCCTTGTCCAGCCTTGTTAGTGGGACATCAGTGTGCCTGACTATACAGTCACCTATCTCTAGTGTGTTGGGTATGTTATTTTGCCTTACAGGCTGTGATTGCATTACACACTGATTATGTGAAGTATGTGTTTCACGGTTGGTGATGGGTTGTGGAGGTTGCTTGGATGTCTGCTTTGGAAGTCTCTGTTGCTTTTGCAGATTTTTATTTAGAGCCTCCGAGTATGTGTTCGTGTATTTATGTGTGTTATTTGCCTGTGTTGGTTTGTTAGGTCTATGTGAGACTGGTGATGTGTTGCAAGTATTACCCTTCTCCTCTTGACAGTCAGTTACAGTCTGGGGTTGAGAGAGCTTTGCCTCCAGTCTGGCTGCATAATTGCATTTCTCGCATATATTAGTGTTTGTTGGTAGAAGGAGAGGGTTGTCTGTGTACATGAGGCAGTTGTAACATTGCCTCAAAATGTCCAGTTTCACCAGTTGAACTGGAGAGTACACCAGAAACTGCCCTTTGGACATGCCTGAATAGGTAGAGTGAGCTGTTTTTCTGATTGACTGGTGGGGACGAATAGAGAACCTTGTCCTTCTGGACAGTATAAGGGAGTTAGTGCTAGGGGTATTTAGTGCTTGTTATGAGTTTTAAGCAAGTGCAGGTCTGTAAAATGAATGGTATGAGTGCTAAAGTTGAAGGTTTGTCTAGTTCCAAGGGGAAAACTGAAGAGTAGACTTCATGGAGTCGGGAATAGTTTAACCGTAGCTAACCAGCAGTGCCCGGTGCGCAAAACCGCACAAATGCATTTTTCATATCAGAAAGATTAAAAAGATAGAAATTAGCCCAAAATGGCCAATAAAACTACAGTTTCTGGGCAGAAACCACTCCTCCAAGGGCAGGTAGGCTGTTCAGAGCTGCCCACCTTCACTGGTGAACAAAGAAACTTCCTTTTTGCCCAAATAAGTATGGCCAAACACAGAAGCTTAAACACAGTCCAGGTATCTGAAACTGGACTTTTCTAGCTTAGTAAGGCAGGAAAATAGCAAGTTTTTTTTCTTATTTTTCAAGGAAACAGTAGAAAGAAATTCAAAAACATTTCTATAGTGCAGTAATGGCTGTCGCACCTTGAGTGGGAAGCCAGTAACAGTTAAAAATACAATTTACAACAAAAAACAAATTTTAAAGTGCAGGCACAAATAAATGCAATTACAGTGTAAAATGAGCATTCTGAGAAGCAATAAAAGCCAGAAAACGAGAGTTTAGATGGAAATAGCACTAAGCAACAACAAAAAAATGGTACTTAAACACTCCAAAGTCTCTCCTTTTGTCTCTCTGGCATTGTAGGTCTCTGCAGGACACCTGGGCAGGATCTGTTCAGCTTATATAAACACAAAAACTGCACAAATGCAGTTTTTATATCAGAATGATTAAAGAGATAGAAATTAGCCCAAAATGGCCAATAAAACTACAATTTCTGGGCAGGAACCACTCCTCTAAGGGCAGGTAGACTGTTCAGAGCTCCCCACTCTCACTGGTGAACAAAGAAACTTCCTTTTTTCCCAAGTTAGGTATGGCAAAACACAGAAGCTTAAACACAGTCTAGGTATCAGCAGGTATCTGAAACTGGACATTTCTAGCTTAGGAAGGTGGGAAAATAGCAATATTTATTTGTTTTTTTTTTTCAAGAAAACAGTAGAAACAAATGCAAAAACACTTTTATAGTGCAGTAATGTCTGTCACACTTGAGTGGGAAGCCAGTAACAGTTAAAAATACAATTTACAATTTGTCATACCTCTCAACCTCATGGCAAGAAATCTAGACAAAGCCTTAAATAGAAGTGGGACAAAGGCCCAAAAATAAGGACAATTATTAAATATTTCTCTTACAAACTTATTAAGATAATATAATAGTAGGTCCTGCATTAGTATGAATTTTCTGAAGGGTATGAAATCTGAAACTCAAATGTCTGTCATTATTTTCTAACTTCAGTCCTTAATGATTTTCCACTAATTTGCCAGAAAACTGCAATTTTATGAAAAATGGACTAAAAATATGATGCAAAAATATAAAATAGCCACACAATACAGCTGGGAACCTGTCAAAGAAATGACATATTTTTAATATTAGTATTGTTAAGTTGAGAAGATGACAAAATAAGAGAATGTATATGCCTTTCTGAAATAAAAGTAATCTATAACTCTGATCATTACAATTATTTAATTGTAAACCCTCCACATTGTCTTCCATTTTGTGGAAGGATTATTAGGGGAGAGACAAGGCCAAATATATTGGGGGAACATGCAAACAGTAATACAAATTGCTGTTGTATAAACATAGACAGTTGATAGAATAACAGGTCTTGCTTTAACATGCATTTCTCTGAATGGTACAAAGTCTGAAACTCAATGTCTGTCATTATTTAGTGATTTCATTCCTAAATGGTTTGCCAGAAAACCACAAATTTTATGAGGAACAAACAAAAAAATAAGAAGCAAAACTCTATTAATTCTGTGAAAATCTGGACAGTTGAAAGGTATAGTTCAGCTGGGGCTTTCTTTGAGTTTGCCGCCCTTCCCTCCTCACAGAATCATGGTCGAATGGGGTTTCCCCCTGCAGCCATTCCAATGTCTCATTACTTTGCGATTTCACCCCATTTACCACAAAAACTGTAATGTGCATACTGCATTACTTCTACAGTGATTTGGGTTTCATTTAAAAGTTTTATTTTACATTTTACAGCACAAACACTAATAGACATCTCATAAACAAAGCAATGTAGTCTCACAATGAAAATAGAATTAGCATTAAAACTTTTCTGCCCTTGAAACTCACATTAATTGAAACAGCATTGAAACACACATTCAAAGAAAATACACCTGGCCAGTTGCAGATAAGGATTAACTTTGGACTGTTTTCAAATCATAGGCCCCTTGCAGATGAAACATACATGTGTTCTTTGATACACCTTCCTGATTGTTGTTGTGGTTGTTGTTGTTGTGTCTTTTGGCTTTTCCCGGTTAGGGGTCACCACAGTGGAACTCCAGTCATTCCTTGTATAATACAGTACATTTGTTGAAGGACATTTTAACTGTATTGTTTTGAACATTTTCCAGTAAACAATTAAACAAAATGCACAGACCAATAATGACAAAACTGCCCAATTCAGAACATTTCCATCATAAAAGTCTACTCAAACTTCGGCATTCCACCAGTATCAGTAATTATGCACAATCACTGCAGAAGTGAAAGTCATCTAAATAATTCCACATTAAAGATATCTGTAACTAATGAAGAGGTTGCTGCTAGCAAACAACTTTATATTTCATTGTTTAATCTACAGATAGTGCCTGCTGCCCTTCAGGAATTAATTGAGCATGTTACAATAAAAATGATAAGCTAGTGGTATTGCAATAGGGAATGGATGGCAAACTGATAACAGGTTGATAGTTACTAGGTATCTCCACCAAAGAGGATATCAGGGCTGTAGCATCCACCCTCTTTAAAAGTGCAACACAGTACAGTAAACTCACAGCCTTCTGCTTCAAAAGAAAGTACACTACTTGTTGTGCTATTAACAATGCAAGCAGACTCAGCATAAGCAGTACTAAACTTCTCTTCACCTGAAGCTCTTAGCTCCTTATAAAATCCACTTGGCACTCAACTGTATCTCTCAACTTTGCCGCACATGAGCACAAGAAATCTGGAAAAAGCCAAAATCTATTGGGAGGGGAGAAAATCCCAAAAAACAGGGACACATTTTAAACATTGCTTGTATAACCTTGGAAAGTTGCTAGAATAAAATGCTGTGCTACTGCCATGCATTTCATTCACAAGTCTTAAACCCAGGACCATGTGCACTAGTCAGAGCAATATACCACTATGATAAATTAGCTGTTTCTTAAAAGTCAGGAAGACTGAAACTTAAATGGCTATCATTTAGTGAATTCAGTTCTCAACATAGCTCTCAACCTCTTAGTACAAAACAACTGGACAAAGCCAATAATTGGGGAATACAGCCCCCAAATATATTCAGTGAATTCAGTTCTCACCATAGCTCTCAACCTCTTAGCACAAAAAAAAAACTGCACAAAGCCAATAATGGTGAAATACAGCCCCACAAATAGGGAAACATTTCAAATATTGATCTTATAAACTTAGAAAATTGCTAGAATAAAATGTTTTGTGTTACCGT
This sequence comes from Protopterus annectens, assembly GCF_019279795.1. Lineage (NCBI taxonomy): Eukaryota > Metazoa > Chordata > Ceratodontiformes > Protopteridae > Protopterus > Protopterus annectens. The sequence continues at coordinate 537,199,122 of NC_056739.1, forward strand.
GTACTTTCTGAAGAATATGAAGTCTGAAATTCAAATGTCTATCATTATTTAGTGAATTAAAAATCCAGAAAACCACAGATTTTATGAGGAACAGAACAGAACAAAAATAACAGGCAAAAATCTGAACGCTTTTCAGAAGTGGTGGTGGGTAGGGAATTCAGGTTCTTGCTACCTGCACCCAAGGTTGAGGGTTTGAATCTGAGTTACTCACTCTAGCCACCAGTTATAATTAACTGGGGCATTACACACACACACACACACACACACACACACACACACACACACACACACACACACACACACACACACACACCTAGTTCTAGCAGTGAAAAAGCTAGTACCTGGAGATTGCTCCAAATAAGCAGTGAAAGTCCATGTGCTCCCAAGCCAGTAGTCCCATTTCCTCCATAAGCAGTTCCTCAAGCTCCTTTCAAAGCAGCAGCTCTATTTAAGTCACTTCTCCATAATTTCCTCCATATGCCAGTTTGTTTGGTGTTGGAATGCCAAGCACAAATGTGTGTATTGCCCTTGTGTGTTCCTAGCATGCACAGACTGCAGAACTTGCAGTCCATTCCCATTTGAGTCTATGCAGTTGTAACCACATAGACCTCTGGGGCATCTGTAGACTGCTGCCTTCTTCTGAATCCAGACTGGTTAAACAGCAGTCCAGATTTGAGTTTCCACACATGCTCATGCACATGTTCTGTTTTTTTTTTTATTTTGGTTTTCTTTTTGTACATCTGGGGGGCTGCAGTCCTGCAGTCCAAAAGCATGAGCCACCACTGGGCAGGGCCACACAGCCCCCCACCAATGCCAAGGCCTGCACAGGCACAGAGTGACCTGGAGGATGAACAACCTGAGACTGCCCCAGTAGGCAGAAGGAGGCATGCCCAGCATGCCCTGGCCTTGGCAATGAGGCAATGCACATACACTGACACAGTAGGGACCCAGGGAATGACACCTCTCTCTGACTCACACATACAGTAAAAGGGATGCCAAACATGACACTACCTGTGCTCAACCATGTATAGGGAGTGTACTATGTGCATCCAAAATAGGCAGCAGTCCAGCACTATCCTCAAGTCTGGCACACCCTGAAGATAAGTCAATCAATCTACCAATTGCCAAATGGAGTAGAATGTGTTGTTACCTGTAGCTATGGTATGGATGTGAGCATACAAGGAAATTGGGTGGCTGAATGTTATGGCAGCAGACAGTAGACACTCATAGTGGCACCCTGACATCTGTAACACATACTGGAGTCACCACTGTAGCCAGTACTACACAGGGTGACAACACCCACTGCAGGAAATGTGCTGAGTGACATATGTGTCCATATGACCCACACATGCCAGTCAGGATGGTTCCCATACCCAACTACAGTCTCAGTCAGCAGGACAGATTTAGACAAACCCAAATAGAGCCTGTGCCATGGTCCCAGAAGGATGGCTATGGTTAACCTCCCCTCCAGGCCAACACAGACAGACCACAGCAGGGCAGGCAGTGGGATGTTAGTTCTGAAGGGTAGGAAGTCAGACAATAATATGTAGGGCAACCAAAGCCACGATCTGTAGTACACTGGTATGCCTCTAGTCCGCATGATAGTTAGCAATACAGAATGAAATGGAGTACCTGACATACCAGTGCAGTCATAGCAAATGTGTACAAGTGTCACTTTTGCCCCACACATCCTACATAGTAATGTAATAACAGTCAGGTGTGCCCCCACAACCCTGTGTAGAAATGTAGAAATAGTCAGGTGTGCTCCCCATCCTACACAGTAATGTAATAACAGTCAGGCGTGCCCCCCCAACCCTGTGTAGAAATGTAGAAATCGTCAGGTGTGCCCCCCATCCTACATAGTAATGTAATAACAGTCAGATGTGCCCCCAACCCTGTGTAGAAATGCAGACATAGTCAGATGTGCCCCCCATCCTACATAGTAATGTAATAACAGTCAGGTGTGCCCACCTCTCCTGTGTAGTAATGTAGAAACAGTCAGGTGTACCCCCCCCCCAGCTATGCAGAAGTGTAGTAACAGTCAAAGCCAAATGATCGATGGATACACTGCAGAGACAGCATGCTACCAGTTGGTGTACAACACAAAGGTCAGCATTGCTGCACAAACTACCTGGACATGATCCACACACTCAATACAGACAGCTATACTGGGCATGCTCACACACTTAGAGAAATGAAGGTAATGTCAGTCAACAACATACTGAATGGTCATACTGGGCATGCTCACACACTTAAACACATGAAGGCCATGACTGCAAACACCAGTGGACCAGGCATATCTGGCAGTTGCAGTTGTTAGTGCAGACACTCATCAGTATACACCACTCATGCCTTGCACACACAGTGGATAGGAATACAGACATGTATGTCAGGACAACACACTATATTAAGCCAAAGGTAGACCTACATAGATGTGTAGAAGAGGGTGACTGTGACAAGGAGCCATCCTGGCCTGTCCCACCCAGTGCACAGCCAAAGGGCCCCAAACACATGAGGTGCAGATGTCACTCACTGCAGATACTACCCATCAGTATCTGTCAGCATTACAGACTATGTAGTGCACGTGCCAGCTGTGCAACATGACTGTACAAGGAAGTAGTAATCTAGCAGCTGTATACACGTACCTGTGACATATGACCGTGTGTGTGCCCGCATGTGGCATGTTAACCCGTATATGAATGGGTTATGGCCCATGCACACACCACCCTCTCCACAGCCATACTATGACAAGCCTGCTGAGGTCATCCAATGTGAAATACACCTTTGGGAGAATTATAGCACAGTAATCTCTCTGGCGCGTTCTATAACTGCATACTGCTATAGCGTGATAAACTACATAGGTAGAAATTCTAACCCCAGACTTAGCAACTGTGTGAGTGTGTGTTTGTGTGTATGTCTGACTGTGTTGAGAGCAATGCTTTTTAAGGTATTCACACACCTTACAATTCATATACTCAACTTTGGCAAAGCTGCTGATGTCACCCACCTAGAAATACACCTTTGGGAGAGTGTAGCCCAGCAATCTTTGTGGTGTGTCCCATAACTATGTACTGCTGTAGTGTGATAAACTAGTTAGTTAGGAATTCTAACCCCAGACTTGGCAACTGTGTGTGTGAGTGTGTGTTTGTGTGTATGTCTGACTGTGTAGAGAGCAATGCATTTTAGGGCACTCACACTCCTTACAATTCATACAATTCATATACTCAACTTTGGTAAGACTGCTGATGTCACCCACCTAGAAATACACCTTTGGGAGAGTTGTCACCCAGCAATCTTCATGGTGCGTCCCATAACTGCGTACTGCTGTTGGGTGATAAACTAGTTAGGTAGGAGTTTTAACCCCAGACTTGGCAAATGTGTGTGTTTGTGCGCATGTCTGTTTGTTTCTGACTGTGTAGAGAACAATGCATTTTAGGGTACTCACACGCCTTACAACTCATATACTCAACTTGGGCAAGGCTGCTGATGTCACCCACCTAGAAATACACCTCTGGGAAAGTGGTAGCTCAGTAGTCTCCATCACGTCCTGTAACTGCGTACTGCTGTAGTATGATAAAGCAGTTAGGTAGGTGTTCTAACCTCAGACTTGGCAACTGTGTATGCATGTCTGTCTGTCTCTGATTGTGTAGAGAACAATGCTTTTTAGGGTACTCACACTCCTTACAATTCATATATTCAACTTTGGCAAGGCTGCTGATGTCGCCCACCTAGAAATATGCCTCTGGGAAAGTTGTAGCCCAGTAGTCTCTGTAGCACATCCAGTAACTGCATACTGCTGTATTGTAATAAAGTAGTCAGTTAGGTGTTCTAACATCAGACTGGGCAGCTGTGTATGTGTGTGAACGTATCTGCCTGTCTCTGATTCTGTAGAAAGCAATGCTTTTTAGGGTACTCACACTCCTTACAATTCATATATTCTACTTTGGCAAGGCTGCTGATGTCACCCACCTAGAAATACACCTCTGGGAAGGTTATAGCCCAAAAATCTTCATAACACATCCTGTAACTATGTACTGCTGTAGTGTGATAAAGTAGTAAGGTAGGTGTTCTGACCCCAGACTTGGTGTCTGTGTGTGTGTGTGTGTGTTTGTGTGCATGTCTGTCTGCCTCTGATTGTGTAGAGAGCAATGCTTTTTAGGGTACTCACACTCCTTACAATTCATATACTCAACTTTGGCAAGGCTGCTGATGTCACCCACCTAGAAATACACCACTGGGAAGGCTGTAGCCCATTATTCTTCATAACACATCCTGTAACTATGTACTGCTGTAGTGTGATAAAGTAGTTAGGTAGGTGTTCTAACCCCAGACTTGGCAACTATGTGTGTGAGTCTGTGTGTGCATTTGTGTGCATGCCTGATTGTGTAGAGAACAATGCTTTTTAGGGTACTCACACTCCTTACAATTCATATATTCAACTTTGGCAAGGCTGCTGATGTCACTCACCTAGAAATACACCTCTGGGAAGGTTGCACCCAGTAAGCTCTGTAGCACATCCTATAACTACATACTGCTGTAGTATGATAAAGTAGTTGGGTAGGAGTTCATACCCCAAACTTGGCGAGTGTGTGTGTGTGCATGCATGTCTGAATGTGTAGAAAGCAATGCTTTTTAGGGTACTCACACTCCTAACAATTCATATACTCAACTTTGGCAAGGCTGCTGATTTCACCAAAGTAGAAATACACCTCTCGAAAGGTCGCAGCCCAGTAATCTCTGTAGCATGTCCTGTACCTGCATACTTCTGTAGTGTGATATAGAACTGTGGTAGGGTTCCATCCCCACCCATGGCAGTTTTGTATGTTTTGTGTGTTTTACAATATCTGTGTAGTCACACACAGAACATTTCAAATGTCCTACTTTGGCAATCCTGCTGATGTCATCCAATGTGAAATACACCTTTGGGGAAGGAGTTCTCTAATAATCCCTGTGGTGCATCCTATAACAGCTCCATGCTGTAGTGTGATATAGATCTCTGTTAGGGGTTCTATACCCACAAATGTCAGTTGTGGAAGTTTTGTGTGCGTGTCACTGTCTGTGTAGAGAGCAATGTATTTCAGACTAGCCACACACAGTACATTTCAAATATCCTACATTGGCACCTTTGGGGAAGAACTACTCCAGTAATCTCTGTGGCGCGTATTATAACTAGGTAGTGCTGCATTGTAATAAACTAGTTAGGTAGGGGTTCTACTCCCAGACATGACAGGTGCATGTGTGTGTGTTTGTAACACATATCCTGGGTCGATGTGAGTGTGTGACAGCTGTGGCCAATGTTGAGTGGGTTTTGTATATTTCATATATGGTGGCCTTACTATATATCACAATTTCCACTGTACAGGGATAACAGATGTGGACTAGCTGAGAGTTTGGGGTGCAAAGCCATACCCATACATCTGACATCAAGGCCAGGCAATCACAGTTAGCAACCCCAGTATTACCCAGATCACACTCTCAACCCATGTCTCATACACACACACACACACACACACACACACACACACACACACACACACACACACAAATGCACACACACACACACACACACACACACACACACACGCACACACACACACATGCCTAGGCAACAGCCAGTATGTGGGTAGTACACTGCATATTGGCCACTGATAGTAACTATGGGGTGATAGCTGTAGGCTACAGAGGGCATGGCACCCTGTCCATCTGTCCAATGTGCATGCACATGCAGACACTGCACCCTCTCCATGTTCCCCAATGGACACCTAAAACCCCTGTGGTGCATCACATATGACCCACAAAGGACATACCATGTCTGACAGCATACCCTGTATTTACAGATGCCACCAACACCAAGGAATGCCATTAGCATGCTATCAATGTAGGTGCAGGGTAAACCTGCTTGCCATTACCAGTTCCCACCACAGATGGGCAAGACTGGCAGATCTGATGATAATCTGTGTTCACAACATGGGCCGGACACCTCAAGTATAGTTCCACATGTCACTGTACATGCATGTGGGAGGTGTGCACATCCCAGACACCATCCATGTCATGCACTAAGGAACACATACATGGCAAGCAATGCACAGCATTGGCCACACACAATAGTCACCCAGATGACTGGTTGTGGGATACAATACCCACCTGTGTGGGCAAATGCAGACACTACAGCCCTGAGCCACAATGCAGACCATCATCATGTGGCTTGATGCCAAGGTATACCCATCACCTAACCTTGTACAGCCATCTGGCACAGTCAACCATCACACACCTGTGCAGACATGCACCCACGCATGCCAGAACTGGCACCCTGTGTGTTTTGTGTATGTTGTATGGTGTGTATGTTCACATCCACACTCCCTACAACCCCTATGTGCATACTGAAGCATGCTGTCTGATGTCAGACACCTCCCCATACCCTTTGCACATACAACCCCCATATGACCCTTGTGGTGCATGTGATACCTGCACAGTGATGTGTTGTGGCAATCCCACTACTGATGAGTTGTAATTCTGGCCCTGCCAAGTGTGTCAATGTGTGTGTGTCCCTGTGAGAGTGTGGCTGTGTTGATGCTGGCACCTGTACATGTGGACAAGAATGTGTACGTCACCTACCATATAGCTACCGTATCCCTGTTGCAGATGTCAGTCACCATCACATATATGTTCTGAGAGCTCCACATCAGGTAACCCATGTGATGCATCCAATGACTGCATAGAACTGTGATAGCATTACATAGTTGTCAGGGGTTTGATACCCTGTGCTGGTAGGTGTGTGGCACAAACATGCTTAGGTTTTACTCTCCCAACACTCCCTGCCTTGTCCTTGCCTCTTTCTGCCTCTCCCACTCCCTCTCTGGTAGATGTGGAGACCTACACCTGCTTTGCTTGGCAGAAGCATGTTTATTTTAAGTGATGCTCATGATCAGCTGAAGGCCTCTACATGAATTGCAGCCTGCCCCTAGATGATTGCATGTGGAACAGCTGTGGTAACATTCCCATAGCCAATTGCATGGAAAACACTCCAATATCTAGGAACATCATATTTTTGTTGGCCCTTTTCATTCACTGTAAGCAGGAACTAGATCAGTTGTTTGGCAAACAGCATCTCAGATGGATTGTGGATTTACCTCTAACAACATACACTGTGGAAACAGGACAACACACAGGAGGGGGATGTGCCTGACCTAACTACAGACTATAAGTGCTGCTATACTGCATTTGGAGTACTGTTGGTTTAACAGTGTATGTGTGGCTATGGCTGTCCTACATGACTTAATACCTGCCATGTCACTTCCTGGAATCTCCATCTGCAGGGTCATCTGCAGACAGGGCAGTGTGTTGTGCCTTTGGTGTCATGTGTTACCAATGGAGCATCTATCTGTGGACTGTAGAAGGTAGTGTGAGGATTTCAGTCTGTAGATGGTGAAAGCTGTGACAGTCACTGGTTTCTTATCCCTCATAGGACATATGTTGCAACAAACCCTATTACAACAGTAAACGTATGAGGTTATCACAGCAGCATGCCATTATTAGCCCTGTGTATGTGCTTCCAGCCACAACTCTGTCAACCTGTGTACATATGTCACGCATGAAGTGGTACATATGTGCTGTACACCATAATTACTGTCATCATATCTGATAACAAGCCAGTGAGATATCAGACTGCTACACATGTTATGTACAGTAGGGGTTATATTTGATGACATAACCTGGACGTGCTGTGGATGTTTGTACAGAACTTAGGTCTGTGTACTTATAGTGAATGTCGGCAGTGTGTGTGTCTATTGTTAATATGTACTTTAGCCTGTGTACAGATTGTTGTAGATATAATTGTTCTAGGTCCCATCCTATCTGATGTTACATGCTGCTCCACTGTATGGTACCATATTGGTGCACATGTTTGTAAGGCCATACACACACATGTCCCATACCGGAGACAGCCATCAGACCAAACTATGTAGCAGCCCAGTATATGTAGGGTCAGTCTGTGAGTGACACATATGAGGATGGTGTCGAACAGATAGTCCATATACTGTAATATTATGCTAGCTTAACATATGTGTCTGTGGCTGTGTTCACATTGGTTGTGGTTATGCACTTTCACACAGGTGTATCTTACCTTGTGCTGTGAAATGCCTGTAGAGCCTGCTGTATATGCAGGTACATGTGCATTCTTCCATAGGAGATGTAGGCCAGTGTTGAGCCAGTCTGCCTGTAGCCTGCACAGTGCATTGGTACATGCCCAGCAGCTTAGTGTACTTACCCAGTGAGATGTCATGTGCAGATACTTGCCAGGTGTACTGCTGCCGGGCCTCCCTTAACAGTCATGTATGTCAGACAGAGCAGTGGAATACTGTACATATGTATGTCAATATCTAGTGGGTAATATGTGGCCATGGCACCCCTGTACCAGTGATTATTATGTGTGAGGCCAGACAGGGGTGTGTGAATGCATAACCTATGGTGACAAATGTATTCCAGTCATTATGTGTTATACCCATCTACATGGCTGTCCACATTCATATTGTCAGGCATGGCACACATGTTTAGCACTAAGGGGTTATGTGTATACCTCTGGACTGTACAGAGTGTATCAGAATGTCCACATATATTGGCCAATATCTTTGCTGCCGTCCACAGGGGCATTACGTGCTAGCAGCGGTACTGTACTATGATGTCCTTAGGATGTCTGTTAGTAGCCAATGGCACACATGTTATAAGCAGATGTGACCTCCAATGCACACCATCTCTGTGAATACAATCCCAATGACAGTAGTGGAATTCTGTTTGTTGAGTGCTATCAGTACATGGCTACATCCATTTGTATTTCGATGTTGTATTCCTGCATAAGGGTATGTTGCAACAGATCCTGAGACACCAGCAATTTCCAGGGTATGTAACAGCAATAATGCAAATATGGCCATGTGCTCCTGCCTCTGTCCTCCACATATATGCCAGTCTTTGCCCTGCTGTGATACAGTAAGGGGTTGTTGGGTAATGGCCTATCATTATTTACTGCTAGCATTACTGCTATCATCCCAGGCATGTCATGGACTCCCACAACAGCTGTTTGGCAAGGTCCATATATATATATGTATATATATATATATATATATATATATATATATATATATATGGGGGCAACAGTTGGACAGCACATATGTGCCCTTGTACATTCCAGAGGTCAGTGTGTGGTACACAGTGTTCCTTGCCCTTGTACAGCCTTTTACGGGGGGGGGGGGGGTTCAATGCCATTAACCTAGGCTGTGACACCTTTTCAGGAATATAAGTGTTAAGACACATTGAGGTGTATGGCTGTACACTTTCATACATTCCTCCATGGGAACAGTGGTTGGCTACAGCTTACAGTGTTACACAATGTTTAGTCAGTCAGTGTGATAGTGAGATGTTAGGTTAAGCAATGGTATGTATGTGATACAGTGACATTACTACAACTACTACATTCCGCCCCGGGCTTGACTACAGGCTGTAAATGGAGGCTGCTGACCTACATCTGTGTTGCTTCTCATCTTGAATGCGAATATTTTTTTTAAATGTTGTACTAATTGCAGACCTCAGCCTGGACAGCATAGTATGTTATACAGGGTCTAAATTATTAAACCAAAAAGACTTTACCGCAAACACTCACATAAGTGAAAATGCCAGTAATCTAAGTTGTTATTGTGGGGGGCTGCGCCCCCCCACCCCCCCGCTAAATATATATTCTAACTCCGAGGTCACACTACAGTGAGGAAAGGGCAAATATCCCACTCCTCACTGTAACACAACCCCACAATAACAGTTTCGATTCCCGTCATTTTCGCTCATGTGAGCGTTCGCGCTAAAGTCTTTTCGTGCATCTAATATAGACCCTGTTATATATCCGCAGTGCTTGCATCTACTGTATTGTGTGGGCCTTGCATCCATCATTGAATATGTAGTTGGAAATCTATGTGCTGTCACAAATGGCATACATTATTGTATTGTACACAGATTAAAGGTTTTCTGAGTATGCAAACCTGTGTGCGGTGTCCTGAGCTTTGAATTGTGAGTGGGTATATGTTGACTGTTACGTATTCTCATTTGTGGGAATGGTTGCCACACTACACTTTTCACAGGTGCCACTTACAGGGGTTATGTTTCTGAGATATACTGTGCACCCAGTACGTTTACAGTACTTCTACATATGTATGGCTACTAATATGTTTTGTCTGTGTATATGTGTATATGTGTATATATAAATATATATATATATTTATATATATATATATATATATATATATATATATATATATATATATACATATATATGTGCATATATGTATACACACTGTGTGCATATCTGCAGCATTGTAATGTGTAGTCCTTCCACACTGACATTCCCTACAGTTGAATGACTTGTCTGCATGATATGTTACAGATATTGCCCTGACTTTGTACAGTTGTAGTGGCTTACTGTTAAACCATTGTAGCTGTGTTATGGAGGGTCCTGGGGTCAAGAACTGCATGTGCTCGATATTGCATTGCAAAGCATATCTGTTACGTCTTTGGTGGGGGGAAACATAGCAGTAATCACCAGGTGTCCCTCATTTGAGCCCCCCACCCCCATTAACAGTGCTTATGGTCAGTTATTCTGTGGTGGGGGTTCCGGTTGTTTATTCCTATTTGGAGATGCAATACACATATCTATCCGTAGATATATCTATCTATCTATCTATATATATATATATATATATATATATATATATATATATATATATATATATATATATATGTGTGTGTGTGTGTGTGTGTGTGTGTGCGTATCTATATATATCTTTATATATATGTGAACATATTTATCTATCTACCTATATACCATTGATGTGATATGATTTAAGTCTGAGTCATACATTTATATGTAGCTGTGTGACTCTCTATATGTACAGATCTATAACTGTCCATATGTCCATGCATGTTTGGCTCACAATTTTGGCCTGTCCCACATTCGTCTGGCCAATTGACGTGGATGATGCCAGGAATGAGGTCAGTCAGGAATGATGATACATTAGAGTTTCAGACTTCATGTTGTTCAGATTATGTGTATTACAGCAAATCACTGTTTAACTAGCAAGATTTTACATGTATACGAACAATATTTTACATTTATCCCTATTTGTACCCCACTTCTGTCACACTGTTTCCAGAATGTTTGCAATTAGAGGTTGAGTGTTATGATACTAGTACAATTCACCTTATGCAGATTGACTGTGCTGCATGATATGTCTGAGAATAATTGGGATTTGTGTATATCCAACATGATGTAGTGGTAATTCACTATTATTGTGGTATGTAGGCTCCTGAATTCAAGCCTTGCAGTGGCTGTTAATTTTGTTGCTGGGTAGAACAAGGGCGGTGGGATACTGGGTGATTAAGGCACTTTTAAGCAGTTGTAAGTGTGTTTGCTCGATGGTAAGCATTGCCAACTGCAGGTAGCATCCAGTTACACCAGGTTAGCCTCAAAATTAATTACTTTGTGTAAGCAGTGCTTACCGTCACGCAAACACAAACCTCCGGTTACATATGCTTAAATATAGTTTGCGTCAGATTTGCTTAATCTGTATGTGCATTGCTCTCCCCCATGCATACGGCCTTAAACTCGCTTACTAGTGCTGACATATGCTTACTACTTCTTATTGCTGCTTAACCTAACTACTGCTTTATGCATTATGATACTGACACCTCAAATGTGCATTTACTACAGTACTCTAGCATATATATATATATATATATATATATATATATATATATATATATATATATGTGTGTATGTTATTTCGTGGGTTATGCAACATACATATTACTCATAACATGCTTTGCCATGGGAAATGGTATGTCTCAGCGCCTTTCCTGTCCCCCTCCTCCTTTCTCATTTATATCCACGAGGTGGTCCCATTAGAATGGGTCCATCCAACCCCAGCATGCCTCAGTCCATAATGTTATACCCATCAGTCCCCCCCCCCCATTCCTCCTCCACAGCAGTCATCATTCCTACACGTTCCAGCCAAATCTAACCACACCACTACACATTGCCCACTCTACACATCTTGGGACCCATCACATAAGTTGTCTCAACCCATGGATCTTCAGGCTTCCCAAACATTTAGTCCGCGAACATACATACCATTCTTTGCTTACCTTTGAGGCATGGTATGTTACTCCAAAGACTCTTTTTAGCAAACATTTTGGGGTCGACCCGCCAGGGATGAACATGCGTTTGTTTCCAGATTAGACTTAGCAGGTTGACACTGTTTCTCCCACTGGTAGAATCCTGTCAGTAGTCTGGGAAGCAGTACTGTGCAATGCTTAGTGGTGCTTAATATTTGATTTGTATGAGATTTGCCTTTTGGCATTGATTTCTTCTTCATTACATGTTATATATGTGTCTTGTATCCTTAATTCATGTGCACATGCACTGTATGTGGTCCTGGGAGCTTCAACACTTTATTACAATAACACTTTACATTTGGACTTACTGCAGTACTCCAGTTCACATATTTAAGTTATGTAGCAGGTTATACAACATCACACTGTATATAAATTGCTTTGCGGTGGTGGTGCTGCGATAGCGTTGTCGCCTCACAGTAAGACGTTGTCCTGTTCGATTCTAAGCTAGAGCGTCTTCTGTGTGGAGACATGCGTGAATGGGCGTACCTTCATTGAAGGTTGTGCATCAGGGCCGGCAACTCGGCATGTAAAAATTTACTGCCAATCATTAGCGGACAGCTGTTCTGCTGTGGCGACCCCTAACCAGGAAAAGCTGAAAGACACAACAACTGTATATAAATTCCTTTCACATGTTCAGCTTGATTTTCTTATGATGAAGATTTGTTTGTTGGTACTTCATTCTTACTTACTGCTGTGATGGCTTAGTTGTTAACTACTGTGACTGTAGTGTAGAGGGTGCTGGGTTCACATACTGCACAGGCTGGTTACTTCTATTTCTGGCCAGAACAGCAGCTGATGCATACAGAGAGATTAAGGCACTTTTAGGCAATTGTAAGTGTGTTTGCGCTGGTTTGCATGAAGGTAAGCAATGCTAACCTCCGGTTACATATGCTTACAGAGAGTTAGCTTCAGAATTTCTTAACCTATGTGCGCATTGCTTACCCCCATGCAAACAGGCTTACTAGTGCTTACATAAGCTTAGTACTGCTAACTGGTGCTTAAACATGCTTCCTAGTGCTTTTTTCATTATGACACTGACACCTCACATGTGTGTTTAATGCAGTACTCCAGTTCACATTTAAATGTTATTTAGTCGGTTATACAGCAATAAAATATTCAAATACAGATTTCACATGGAAAATGGCATGTGCTGGAGTGTGACTCGAACCGGATATGCCTGCTTGTTAAGCGGATGATCTGCCCACCAGACTATTGCTGTGCTACTTCATTTGCATATATCTTCCTTGTTATCTTCTTCAGTGTTTTAAGCTGCTTTAACCATAGCTAAGCAATGGGCACATCCACACACCTACGGTTAGCTGTACTCGGATTTTTATAAAAAAAGGGGTTTCCCTCAGTTTATTAATATGTACTGTTGCTGTTCTACACATGGGGGACTGTTGGTGGGGATATGCAGACACCTATGAGAAGTCTCGTTCATTTATTTCCACATTCTGCTGTTCAACCTTGCAGGGGCGTATTTATTCTGACAGCTTTGCTCTTAGACATGCCCCCTGCACTCATACACGCTCCATGTAAGCCTGGGAGGTTGGGCAGAGCGCCTTCATTAATATGCATGGCACGCTGCCGTCCTCATCCTACACGGGCGCTTCTGTGCAGGACTATGGTAGTCCTGCACAGAAGATTAGTGAATCCGGGGGTATGTGTGTCATCAGATGAACCACAAAGTTTTTGTTAGACAGTATGCGTGTAATCCAAAGAGCCAGTAAGGTGTTAGCAGATCAGGTGGAGAAGTTCAGTTATTAGGATTTGTGAGGGGGATTATAGAGCAGGGGGTTTGTTTTCCCTTAGATGGGGGAAACATTTAGGGGGGGTGAGTACAGTGGCAAGTCCAGTGACACTTTAGATATTCCTTGGTGATGCTCTTAAATTGTTTTGGATAAGTGAGGGTTCTGATTTCAAGAGGGAGCTTATTCCAAGCCATAGCAGGGTGGTTGCTATATATGTTGCAACCGGATTTAATCTTAGGTTTATAGATTTGTAGTATGTCTTGGGTAGAGCTGTGAAGGGATCTGGTTGGAGTATAGTGGGAGATTAGGGGGGGATAGAACTGGGCAGTAGGAGGGCTGGTATAGGGTAGAACGGATGATCTAGAGCTGAGAGAGGAGAAGCTGGTGGTGTAGTTCTAGCCAGTTTAGGTGTTTTAGAGGGAGACAGTGATGGGATTTGTATGGTTGTTGGGTAGCAAATCTGGCTACCTTGTTGTAAGAAGACTTTAGTTTTGTTAGTAAGGATGAGTTGAGATTTGTGAGAATTTGGGAACTGTACAGTAAAGTAGGTAGGAGGTAAGCATGAGAGAGAGTGATCTTGGCTTCAGTAGTCAGAAACTTCTTGTTTCTGTACAGGATCCCTAATTTCTGGTATTGTTTTCTGATATAATTCTTTATATGTTGGTCAAACTTAAGTTGATCATTGATGGTGATGCCAAGGAGTTTTGTGCTGGATTTCACCTCAATTTGAGAATTATTAATGACAGTATGGAGAAGGAGAATTTGATGTGGTTAACAATTTTAGGAAGAAATAGCAACCGTTTAGTTTTTTTTTTTTGGGGGGGGTTGAGGATGAGCTGATTGTTGGAGAGCCATATTTCAACTGAATTAAAGGATTGCTGGGTAGCTGATAATAGCTGAGAGGAAGAGTTGGCAATGGTGATGACTGTAGAGTCATTAGCATATTGAACTAGGGAAGACTGAAGACAAGAGGTATGGAGTAGGTTGGTAAAGATATTAAAAACTAGTGGCCCAAGAATAGATCTTTGGGGGACCCCATTTTAACCGGGAGAGGAGTCGATAGTACAGAGTGCCATCTCCCTGATTGCAACCTGTCAGTGAGGTAGCTGGAGAACCATGCAATAGTATCAGGGGAGAAATTAAGGTTATACAGTTTATCCAACAGTAGAGAGTGAGAGACCATGTCAAAAGCCTTTTAGAGGTCTAGGAATAAGCAAGAGACAAGTCTGTGGTCATCTCTGGCTAAAGAAGTAGTGTTAAGGTAGGATAATAGGGCTGTAGTAGTGCTATGTTTTGGTGGGAAGCCATGCTGAGTGAGTGTGAGATTTTCCTGTATAAGCTATTGCATGGATTGTTTGTGTATGCATTTTTTGAGAACATTAGAGAAAGGGGAGAGGATTGCAATAGGTCTAAAATTAGTTATGTCTGTGGAGTTACCTCCTTTATGTATAGGGAGTGTGTAGAATTGTTTCCAGATAGAAGGAACTTTAGATTCTGAGATGGAGCGATTGATTAGGATAGAGACAGGGAGTGCAAGAGATTCAGCTGCTATCTGAAGGAAATATGAAAGAATGTGACCAGCTGATACTGAGCATGGTTTCTGCTTGGAGAGTAGAGATTTTATATAGCAGGTAGAGACTGGTTTAAATAAAAAAGTTGGAGCAGGGTTAGTAGTTAGAAATTCAGAGGAGATCTGAAGGTTTGGTTTAGAAGGGATAGGATTAGGTTTGATTAGTTTAGATATAGATTCAATAAAGTTGGTATTGAAGGTGCTGGCTGTTTTTTCAGGTGTTTTGGCTGGACAGGGATTAGGGGAGCTTGGATTACCGGGGTGTATTATTTGGTTTATAGCATTCCAGAATTTTTTTGGATCTGCTTTTATTGCTGTTGGAGGATTAAAATGGAAGGGTTTTTTTTGTCCTTATTAATGAGTTTTTTTTGGTCTGGTTTCTGAGTTCTTTATATCTTTGCAGGTGTATAGGGAGCTTAGTTTCTGTCCATTTTGTCCAGGACCTGTCCCTAACTTTCATAAGGGTGTGGGTAGGTTTTGATAGCCATGGGGATATGTTAGAGTTTATGTGTACTTTACAGAGGGGGGCAAGTGAGCTTAGGATGTTAAGGAAGGTTGAATTAAAAGTTATGACTGCTTCATCAAGAGGAAGTTGGGAGAGCATTTTCCAGTTAACTTTAGATAGGAGAGTATTAAAGTTTTGGGATGGAAGTTTGATAGTTTGTGGCAGGTGATAAATCTGTGTGGGTTAGAGTAATGGGGAGTATAGCACTTTTATTGGGGAGTAGTCACTCAGTGTCTTTGATAGGTTTCTGAGTTGTGATATTTAGAGGGATTAGAGACTAGGATTCAGTCTAAAAGGGTGTTAGATGTGTGTGAGTTATTAGTGTTGGTTGGTTGACTGATGAGTTGGGAGAAGCCATATAGATTGATGTGATGTGGAGAGTTAGAATTACTAAGATTTAACCAGTTAATGCTTACATCCCTAAGAAGGATAGTTTCATTGGGAATGTGAAGGGAAAAGTAGGAGAGGATGATTTCCAGTAAGGGAATGCTATTTCCTGGTGGAATATAGATGGCTGCCACAGTAATAGTGGTGTAGTTGTTGAGTTTGAGGTTAGCTGTCAATATTTCAACTGGTGGGAATAGCGGAATAGGTTGTGTGGTATTTGTAAGTGTAAGGTTGTTTGTTTGAGTAGACTATAGCTACTCAACCTCCTTTTTTTTCTTTTGGTGATCCAGGTGAAGTATAAACTGCTTGAACTTTGCAACTACCTAACATACTCATAACTAACTACAACACACAAAGTCATTCATCATCCAGAAAAATACCCTGCAGTACAAAGCTTATTACTACCCTACTGTCCAGCAAGGGAAATCCTCCATTCTAGTAACAAATTCTTACTACTTACAAATAAGTCAAATGATGTTGCAGGAGACTCACTCTACTCCCAATGCACTGCTAAACTCTGGAATAGTATTCTCACACAAATAAAACTCTCCATCAAACTCAATAGTTTTAAACCACTTTTTAAACGACATATTAACCAATCTGGCCCTGCAAATGTTCATTGCCAAGTTAAGACTTTGTGCTCACCATATAATACTCTACAAATACTCTCCTTAAACAGAAAACTTTCAACCTCTCACTGAAATGACAAAGCAATTTTTATACATAACTGCTCCCTATACAATGCACTAAGTTGCATGTGGGCTTTCTCTTTAGTAACTTCTACCTCTGTAAAATCTTGGAATGTATAAATGTAACTACTGTATGTGTATAAACGTAAACATAAATGTAATTACTCTGTTTAACTGGAACTAAGTATAATGCAATGTAAACAAATATAGGTTTTGCTCCCCTGGCCTCTGCTGAAAATGGGCATTACTGAGTCACACTTTCCTGGTAAACAAAGGCAAATAAATAAATTCACTGATTAACATTTCAGATTTGCTGTATTATTTTGAATTGTTACTGGAGGAAGAATTTTATATCCGAAATATAAGTTATTTAAGTATTTCATGTCTACATACATAAATACACACACACATTCTGAAACACAGACAGACAGACATACAACACACATACACACACACAAAACAAAACTAGCGTTTACAACCATTTTGTTGAGTGAATGTAAATGAAATGTCTCATTGTGAACACATGCATGAAAAAAATCATAGAATTCCAGGCACTACAAACACCCCACCACAACCCCATGGCCCTTAACTGTTCCTGATTTTGCACCATTGCTCTGTTATGTTCTTTTTAATATCTGCTGGCAAACCACTGAGAATTAAAATCAGTCAGTAATGCCGAACATTAGACTTTCATTCATCTTATTGTTAAAGAAATGCATGCTTAGAAATGCTGGTATGCACTATCTATGCATCTTTCTCACTTACTCTGTGTGCGTATGTGTTTCTATGTATATGCTTGTGAGTCTGCATGTCTGTCTGTGATGTTTGTGTGCGTGTGTGTGTGTGTGTGTGTGTGTGTGTGTGTGTGTGTGTGTGTGTGTGTGTGTGTCTTTTTCTGTCTCAGACACACACATCTTTATTCTTTTTTATTTATATTTTTAAATTTTACACTTGCTAAACAGCAATGCCACATTTTGAAAGCATAAAAAATGGAGTCCATTTACTTTTGTGTCTGAGCTTCACATCACTTTAATATGCTGTTGTAAAGCAGCAGACTTTTTCTTCAATGGGCATTACCTGTGTAATAACATCCTACAGAAGACCATTTATTCTCTGTATAGGGTGAAGATGTACAGGTCACCTACTTTATAAAGAAGTACAACAACTTCACATTCTTGAAACAGGTATGACATTTATAAAGTTAAGCATTACAACAAAACAGAAAAAAATGGAGGTATGAACAGATGCTGCAAGTTGACAGTTTAAATACCTCCCTTTATAATGCATGTAGATATGATTAATGGAAGCATGTCCAAGCCATGCATCTGTACTGTGTTGATTTATTTATTTTTTGGTTTGTTTGTTCTGTTTTTAAACATCTTCATTAGATTTTCACTCATAAACTAATAGAAAAGAAAACAAACCATAGTGACATTTTTCATATTCATGCATTATATAGTTTCTTGAACCACAAAGATAATTTGAGAAAAACATGCCTGGTGAGGATTCTAATGGGTAACCAATTGCAAGGAATATGTGCCCTAGAAAAAAGGCACATATCAGGCATGCCATCCTGTATCTGCAAGTTGGCATAAACCCTGCAGTGGTTTAATAGTAACAGTAGTAATAATAACAGTAACAGTAACAATAATAGCAGTAGTAATAGTGATAGTAATAGGCCACCAAATAACAAAATCATAAAACATCAGACTGAGATTTAGAAAGTTGTTTGCTTAGCTGTTAATGAATGGCACTAAGTGCAAGGAGAAACCATGAATTTTTATTAAAAAAAAAGTGATTATCAAGGAAGGGCAGCTTGTGATGTGGCACAGTCTGTGCTCTTCAGTATCCTACAATTACACTGTGTATGTTTAGAGAAACAGTTAAGTAATGCTGACTCACAAGGGAAGTAGCATAATGACCAAGATGGACACTGTCCCCACACAGATAGGGGAACCCAGAGTATGAGCAGCACTGGAGGGCTGTTTCTTCAGCTGATCTGTGTAGAAGCAGCACATAACGCAAGCTGTCTTATTATATTCTTGTTACAATACTTATAAATAAATAATTGATTTGCCCATCCACTGATCTGTTTGATAAATGCCATCAACAGCTTGATTTAGTATGCTACCACTTAACTAGAGTAATAGTATTTTTAAACATTTCTTGATGTTTGCAGTAAAAAACAACAGCAAACAGGATAAATGGTTCACTCATTTCTTGATGTTTGTTAAGCTCACTGGGTCTCTTTACAGGGATGGCTCACGAGTGCTGCCTGGTTAAACGATTTGCTCAGAGTCACACAGCAGGCAAACAGAGGTGGAAAGAATCAAACCATGTACCCAGCAGATCATTAATAAGTTAGAGCCATAAACCTCTGTGTTAACTGCCAGTTCAATGAGCAAAGGACAGCTTAGTATCTTACCAAGCTACCTAATTATAATTCTGTTCAAGTATTCTTTCTAAAGGACATTTATTGGTAAAGCTGTAGATAGGTAACCTGCCACCCAGCAAGCATTTGATTCCCAGCATTTATCCATCATTTTTTATTATGTATGTTTTTCCTAGTTTGGTCACAGCTGTTTTTATTTTTCTTAGTTACTTATTGGTCATTTCCTGTACTGTTTTTCTACCTAAAGCTCATCTAGATTTATATTTCTCTGTAGTTTATCTCAAAGTAAATTAAATGAAAAACAGCCCTATTTTTGTTAGAGAGTATAAGTAGCCAGTATGCCATGTAATGGCCACCAACTGAGCTTTACAAATCATTTTGTATTCAACATCTCAAGCTGTAAATGCATGCCAGAAACAGGACATGTTAAGTTTCTCATTTATGTTCTCAGGCAAATGTAACAAAGTAAAAAATGCAGTGAATATTTAGGATGATACTGAACCACAGCTGCTTATTTTTCCAGATTTTTCTGTTTGTTTGTTTCATACCAAGTGTTATTTATTTTTACATATCCATAATGTAAACATTAATCATGATCCACAGAGGCACTGTGTTTAAATGTTGAGATAAACTGAGCTTAAAACAGTTTGACAGCAAAGATAGGGCACCAGATGTGCTCAAAAATGTAAAATATCCTTTTTAAGTGAGTTACTGTCATCTTAACTTTGCATTGTTTAACATCATATACAGCTGGGATACAGCTATCTCAAACAAAATTTACTGAATAGTAAACATTTGCTGGAAGAAATAAAGACCTCATTAAAAAATCGAGAGGTACTAAAGCTGTTAGTACATTTGTTATAAAAGCTCATGTAGCAGCATACATTAAACTCATTCCACCGTGACACAAATTTCATAAAGTACTAGCTCCAGGAAATACTGAAAACATTTTTGAGACAAGGGGCCTTTTCTTATTGTAGGTTTATCAATGCAAACAGTTCCGTTTTTTTTCCTCATAACATAGCATTACTCAGAACCATTGCACAATGAAGTTTTGTCAGACATACAAGTATTGCTTAGCAGTTGTTATAAGTTACAGTTGTGCTGATAGCACATTTCACTCAGTTTTAGCAGATGTAACCTTATGAGCACCTTCTGTCAAAGTCTATATGATGCCAACTCCTTGTATATGCACTTTACAAACAATGAGAACACTATATATATATATATATATATATATATATATATATATATATATATATATATGTGTGTGTGTGTGTGTGTGTGTGTGTGTGTGTGTTTAGTACTGAAGTACAACAGGAAAATGGAAGATAAACTTTGTAACAGCCTTGCAAGTTCATGTGACATTTAGTTAGCAGAATAAATCAGCATATAATACCTGAAATGAGGAATTATGACCAAGGACACTGATTTTCAATTTTCTAAAAAAAAAATGAAATTCCATTTTCATGAGGTGAAATCTGAGAATTATACCTGTGATTTTCAAATGTAATTTCCAGTCATTACAGTGATTTCATTATAATGTTCTACTGCATTAATATAGACTGAATATTAAAGCAGATTCTAGGCACAGAACACTTAACATTGCAAGATGACATTATTGTGATAAATATGAGCAAAAATACATCTTGTGGTGAATTAGTTCCCTAGCCTAAAATGCCACATTCCATGAAAGTCACATTTTTTTTCAATTCTCAAGACGTTCCATATTTGGAATTTGCCAGTATTTTCCCAGAAAAATTGAAAATCAGTGTTCCTGAGAAAGGCAGATTCATCTCAGGAACATTTTTAGTGGAAATGGCTATGTACATTTATTATATGCTGTCAGGCTTGACTTTGTGTCTAATGTGTAGCCAAGTGCAAGGAATATAGCACCCAGCCCTATCGCCCTCAGCCACATAGAATAGTGCACTTGTTCCCCTAATGTACAAACTCCTACATACATTCAGTACTTCCGTTACCATCTATGAACCTTTTTTATCCTTGTTCTACAGCCATTAAGAACGCAGATACAAGGAATGTGGGTCCTCTCATATCCAAAGCTGCATAGGTAAGCACGCCCCTTCACCAACGTCTTTTAAGATGGCTAAATACCCTGAATACCTGATGGGTGCTTATGTACTAACAATATCATGGGCATAGCTTTCACCAGCTCACAGTCAGACTCAGGCAACCCTTTAATTTATTGGCACAACACCTAACAGAGCAGCGCCTAGCCAGGGGCTGGTGAATATTTCCAAGCATGTCAAGAGCTTCTCTAGGGGGTCAGTTCCAGAGAAAGAAAAAGACTACTTCATTCATGAAAACTAGTTTCAGAGCCAATGCTATGCACACTGGTAAGAATAATTAAAACTATCTGCTACATTTCATCCTCCTGGATAAGTTCTGGCTTGTTCCTTATTAGTGAGGTAGGAGTCCTTGTCTCAAGCACCAGTTACCATCAACAGAGTCTAGTCTATATTAAATGATCTGGCACCTGCCTGCAAGTTTATTGCTACTGTAGCTGACTTCCACAAATTACTTTTGAGTGGTTAGCCCACAAAGTCTCTGCATGCATCCTTCTGGACTGAACTCAGCCAGTCTAAGTGGTTCATCCAGCCACCAGGACCTTGCTAGCTAACACCATGCCAAGTCTTCTTCCTTGGTGAATCTCTGTATCCATGTTCTGGAAGTTCTCAAATACTTTAACTGAACCATAATGGGGAGTTGATTCAGATTTAGTATTGGAATTATTTATATCTGAGGAGGACAATCTTGAATCAGAGAAGTTCTTTTCTGGGTACCCCTTCTTTTAGATTCTGTTTTGAAATTATCACTTCTGTATATCTTAAAAAGACTGACACTAATGAGATAGGCCTGACCAAGAGGTCTCTTTTTATATTTTTATTTTATTTTTTATTTTATTTTACATTTGTTTATTGGGAAAGTCCATCTGGAACAAGGTCCATTTACAGCGGAGGCCTGGGGAGAAAAGTTCCATAACATAACAGTACAAATGCAACAAATGACAAAAACATTTCTTTACAGAGGCATATATACAATCAGAGCTCCATGTCTTTATATGACAACATATAATTCACGAATGACAGAAAATTTCTATACAGTGGCATATATACAGTCAAGAAGATTTTTTGTACCTTAGTTTGATTTGAGCAACCTTGGTATATAAATGGCATAACTTTGAATTCCCTATTGGTAGTACAAAGCATTAAAATGAAGGAATGGAATCTGGAAAATAAATGCTATTCGGGAGATATGTCATAGCATGAGAAATAGGTTGTAGGATAGTAGTTCCTGATAGGGAGTACAGAATAGCTGAGGTAAGCAGTGAGGAGATGAGGTGTGACAAGTTAGGAGGAGAGCAGAAAAGATTTTATGTGATACAGGGACAGAGCCATGATTGCAAGAGGTGTGACTTTAGTGATGTCTTGAAAAGTGAGATGGATGGTGCAGAGGAGATACTTTGGGAGAGGTTATTCCATTCCCTAGCAATGGTGTGGGAGAACAGACTTTTCCCTGCAGTGTTATTGGCCTTGGTTATGCAGAGCAGGGTTTTGATGGATGAGCATAGAGGGCGATTTGCACAATATTGGCTTAGAAGTTGGTTTAGAGCTGGGGTTTTCTGAGGGTACTTTATTATGTTGAAGGTGAGGACTAATTGGTGATAGCTAATTAGCTGAGGGAGTTCTAACCACTGTAGTTGCTTCAAGGCAAGACAGTGATGACTTCTAAAAGTGGAGTTGTTAGCGGATTTTGCAGTTTTATTGTAACATAACTCTAGTTTGTTCAGGTCTGTTTTCTTGATATGAATTAGGATTGGTAATGCATACATTAGGGTAGACAAGAGGTGGGTTTGTGCTAAGAAGATTCTAGCTTGGTCCGATAGGAACTGTTTGTGTTTGCATAGGGTTCCTAGTTTCTTATGTACCTTTGTGTTGGTTTGTGAGATATGGACATTAAAGTTTAGATTGTTATCTATTTCAACCCCGAGCAGCTTAGTGTGAGGGGAGGGGGAGATTGTGGTCCCATTTTTGGAGGTGATAGTGAAGGCAGGAGGTATGGATTTGAATTTATTGGGGGTAAAAAGGAATAATTTGGTCTTGTTGGGATTTAGAATGAGTTGGATATCGGAAATCCATTGTTCCACGGAGCAGAAGGATTCTTGGGTAAGCTTTTGAAGAGTGGTTATGGATGGGGCTGAGCAGATTAGGGTGGAGTCATCTGCATACTTATAAGTGATGCATGCAGGGTGGAAGTATGTAGTTTGTTAGTGAAAAGGATGAATAGTAGAGGACCCAGTATTGATCCTTGTGGGATGCCTATAGCAGTTGGTAATAGAGGAGACAGTGTACTATACCATTTAACTGATTGTTTTCTGTCATAGAGATAGCTTCTAAACCATGAAGTAGTAGAGGGGGTGAAGGATAAGGTTGACAGAGTTTCTAAGAGTAGGTTATGGGAGACCATATCAAATTCTTTTGATAGAGCTAGGAATATGGCTGAGATTAATTTGTTGTTGTTTCTTAGATGGTTAATCTGATTGGTAAAGAAGAGTAGAGCAGTGGTGGTGCTATGGTTTAGGCAGAAACCATGCTGTGTGGGGGAGAGGAGGTTATGTGAGGATAAGAAGTGCATTACCTGGGTGTGACTACATTTCTCCAGAAGCTTGGAAAGGGGGGACAAGATAGCAATTGGCCGGTAGTTTGATAGTTCATAGGAGTTTCTTCCTTTGTGAAGGGGAATTATATGTGACACTTTCCATAGATGGGGTACGTAGGTTTCTTGTATAGAGTGGTTTATAAGAATTGAGACAGGGTAGGCTAGTGATTCTGCAGCTAATTTTAGAAAATTTGTGGGTAAACAATCTGCTGCGTGTGTGGTGGGTTTTAGTTCAGACAGTAGCTTTTTAACTGAAGAGTTGGTACAGGGGAGAGTGTGAAGGTGGGTATGTTAGTTTGTTCTACAGTTGGGGTGGTTTTAGTGTTCTTGTTGGATAGTTGGCTAGATAGTGCAAGTTCAGATTCTGTGAAGCGATGGTTGAATTCTGAATCTATGCTATCATTATCAGAATTGTTGTTGGGAGATGGGGTGGTGGTTTTGCCTGGTTTTAGAAGGGTATTGATGACCTGCCAAAATGTTTGGGGGTTTCTAGAGTGCTTGTTTTGGATGTTTAAGAAGTAGTTTTTTTTATCTACTTTTGTTTGGGTTTTGGCCTTATTTCTTAGTTCTTGATATTTCTGTCTGTCTTGGTTATTGTTATTCTTTTTGCAGTTTTTCCAGGCATTGTCTCTGGCTTTTATTAAGGCTTTTGTTGTCCTATTTAGCCATGGGGCATAGTTAACTTTAGTCCTGAGTTTCCTAATGGGAGCTAGTATATTTAGTACATTCATAAAAGTAGTATTAAAAAAAATCAACTGTCTGGTCTAAAGGTAGAGGTTTTAGTGGATTCCAGTCATGTTGCTGGAGCATACTGTTAAGAGTTTGTGGATTGAAGGGAAACATCTCACTATAATCCCTTGATGTGGCAGGTTTTAATGAAACACGGAGATAACCAGAATTTCTCTCTAGTTGTATTTTTAGCCATTATCAGTAATATGCTGCGGTAGCGTTGTCGCCTCACAGTAAGACGTTGTCCGGTTCGATTCTCAGCTAGAGCATCTTCTGCGTGGAGACATGCGTGAATGGGCGTACCTTCGTTGAAGGTTGTGCATCAGGGCTGGTAACTCAGCATGTAAAAATCAACTACCAATCATTAGCGGACCGGAGTTCCGCTGTGGCAACCCCTAACTGGGAAAAGCCGAAAGACTCAACATCAGTAATAGTAATACATATATATCTGAACTCAAAGCACCACAAAGCTCTACATAGCCATGGAAAGTTTTTTTTTAAGTTTTACAATTATCTGAGCAGTTCTTGACCAAGCCTGTCTTCTACTATAATAAAATTAAATAGAGATTTAAAGGGAATATAAACTGCAAGATAATCACAGCTGTAAAATGGTAAAGCATATACTTGTAATATTGATTACATTAACTTTTACTGACATTACATAGACGCATGCCTGCATTAAGTAACTTAATGAAGCATGTCACTTTCATGCATGACAGTATATAATCACTTTCAAATCACTTTGAATCACTTTCAAAGGGGTTCCTATTATATAATCAAAGACACAATCCTTCGAATGTGTCTTGATCGAAACTGAAAGCATGAAACAACAAAATAGCGAAATGGCATATAAGTGATTTCTTTCCTTGGAAAAGAAATCACTTGGCCCCCTCCGTTACTTTGCCGTTTTCCTCACTGTAGTGGGATCTCAGAGTTGCTATGTTTAAGTAGGGGGTGGGGGGAAAAGCATCCCACTTTATGTAACGTTTTGAAGTTTTTATTTTTATTTACTTATTTTTTTTTTTTTTGTGGAACAGCGATTTTTTTCCTTTGGAAAAAAAAAATCACTGTTCCAAGTGTTCGAGATTGTAAGCTTTTGCTTAGATGGGTCGATAAATCAGCATTCACTTATTTAAGCATTAGCTGGTTTAATATAGACCCTTTTCAAAGCCCTCATACTAATAGGACTGTATTTATGTCTTTTGGTCAAGGCAGAAAAGTAGGTTGTATATTGTTCCCAAATTTCAGCTTCTTAAATTATTTTTTTAAACTGAGGAGTGGTGGTTAGAGCCATTGACCAAGTCTGTCCGATACAGTCAGAAACAGGATGTAAATGCTCAGGCTTATTGGAGAAAAAAATGTTAATAGCACCTCAGTAATCACGTTCATCAAATTCAACTGACTAAGGATACTTAATTAACAAATAGTATAAATAATTTGAAGTAAACAAAAAAAATACAATAAAATACTGGATAAATACCTAAGCTCAGTAAAGCTAGATTTGCTGTGGTAGTCTAGAGGCTTAAATCTGAGGCTTTGTTTAAGCCCAAGGGGGAAGTAGAACCTGTAGCTTCCTCAGTATTTTGAGGGATAGAGGTGTTATTAAAATGGTGCAATTCACAAATGACTAGAGTATTTCTAAATGCATGTTTATTTTCAGACAACAAGAAGCCCTTCTTTTAGCTTCCAACTGTGAATTTTCATTTTGTTGTACTTCACTTTTAGACACAGGAATACTGCAGAAAAGCATCATACTCACTGTTAATAAAACAGAGCATGCAGCTTTTCCAAGTTAGCAGCAAAGTGCATTTAGAAGCAATATGTCTTGTTTCACTTTCTCTCAGAAAAGCATATAAATCACCTGGTCCCCTCTTTAGATTGAATGTCCTATAAACAGAAAACATACACAGAGCAAGTAGATGAAATTGAATGTTCAAATTAGACTCCTCAAACTGCCTTCTTCAAAAGTACAGGACAAAAAATACTTTTAAGTGATTTTTTTTTTTTTTGCAGCAGGGCTTAAGGACCCCTACCACTACTCTAAACCTGTACATACCAACTTCACAGCTGCACCAACTTGAAGAGGGGGAATTCCTTGAAAAGAGCATCACTGCCAGTAGAACTAGCCGACAGGGATTTCCTATGGAGAAACTCCAGTCATCAGCTGGTTGAACTTCTGGCAACTGAAGCTCCAGAATTCAGTCTTCATCTACCCAAAGGTTACCCGAAGATGTCCGTTTAGTTCAAAGTCAGCATCAAGGAGAACTACTTACTACAAATTTCTGCTCTCTTTTTGTGCTTTCCAGTAAGTGATACACTGGGAGACATAGAGGTAGATGAGATATGAAGTTAACCAACACTAAAATATGCTTTTTTAACATTTTTAGAAATGCTTCTCTAATTTTATTGTCTTCTGTATTCCACATGAAGAGCTCTACTCTGACATGTTGTCATGCAAAGCTCAATTAATTGTAGGCAAACAAATGCAACGAGAATATTAGAAAAGGAATTTCTACTCATGCACTGCAGGGGAATATGTCAGACAATCTGAAAAATACATTGTTCTTCAAACTGTAGAAAATGAGCATGGAGATATTTATCAAGGACTTTGCATGGTATTGAATGCTCCCTTCCAGATTAGTTGTCATCTGCTAGCATAGTTTGCACTACTGGAAATCAATGTAGACTACTGAAAGCTAGCCACAGATAAACAGAATCCACTGCTGGAAATTTCTGAAGCTTGTTTGCGAGTCATTAGCAAAGCTTGTTCCCATTTGTGAAGACTGCAAATATAAATGATTGAAACCATAAAAATAAAGCAAGTCTTTACTGTATTGTATAAAATCCTTTGAAGTTATTTCCTAAGAGATATCACTGTGGACATCGTTACATAATGCTGCTAATTAACTCTTAATCTCATTAAGAGTGTCTCCAGATATTTACAGCTATCTAGCAAAAAATTTAATAATTTTGAAGAATGGAGTCCACAAGATTTGGAATCCAATTATAGTGCATTTTGCAAATCTGACCATAGTGTCCACTTAAGATCTTCTATTTGGATGAAATCATTTGAAGATTTGTAACAACAAGAACTATTATATGTGAGAGTCAGCAAAGGAACATCAAGGTATGCTGCTTCCATACTGACCTGCAAAACACAACTGTGTTACATCAATAAAAACAGTATTTACAGAACGAGTTGAAATGCCATTAATATGTATATATAAAAATGAAGAATTAATTTCAGAAGGCACTATGAGTCTCTATAATGAACTAATCAGATAATGCTTCTGCAACCTGATGTAGGATGCTTTTTGTATGACTTTTGTTACACAAAATTAAAGAAGGTAGTCTAAAAAAGAAAGAAAAGGAATGATAATTACCAGAGTTCAGTGCAGGTCCATGTACTTTGTAATCTAATATCGCAAAATGCTATGCTTGCTGTTGATCAGTGTACTTTGTAGTTACGAATTCCAACAAACTAAAGAGCAAAGTAAATAAAAAAAATTAAACTACTGGCAGGTTAGCTTCCATTATGTTAATTGCTGATATTTTTTTTCAAATGGAACTTGTCAGTCACACTAAGAACCAGATGTCTGAGTACCACATTTTTTGTCTTACCAAATCTGTTTTCCATTCACCACTTTTTATGATTTTAAACAATAAAAAAATTGTAAAACCAGGAAACAAACCATTGCTCTGCAAAGAATAACATGGAGGTGCTTTGTTTAGCTCTGTAAACTGCTATTTGTTATTTGTTGGCCATTGTATTCTGGCAAATGAAATATTAATTCTTAGTATTAAAATGGGATTAACCTTGAGATCAAAGCACTTTTAGACTCATTAACTTATGTATTTCAACTGGTAAACTAATTTCATAGAAGATCATAAATTAGTTCAACCTTCTCTGTATACAATTCAAGAAATGCTAATATGCTCTCATTTTTAATTCTTTAATCTTTTTATCAGAAGTGGGAAATGTCTGCCATTACTGAATTTATTTTTAAAGTGCAGTGTGCCTCTTCTTAGTCACAGCATGACTAATGGTCGATCATTTTCTCCAAATAAACATTTTAAGAGAAAACCACTCATCTCTAATCAGTTTTGCTTCTTGAAAAAAAAAAAGTGAGAAAACATATGAACTGCCTCTGTAGAAATGGTGACTATAAATTACATACACTATAAATTACAACCAGGCCAGAAAGGAGGAATGAGTATTGATACTTGAAGCAAAATAATGTGATTGCAGAGTGCTTAAACCTATAATAAATTTGTTGCTGACTGAGAAATTTCATTTTGTATGACCACATTGAAATAATAGGTAATGATAAAATGACATCCACAGCTTGATCCTTGCAGATCAGGGAAATTCTCTCTATTCAAAATATTTAAACTGTATGGGGTTTAGATAGTGTTCATTATATTAATTACTTCTTGCCTTCACCACATAGTGGTATCCCCTCTTGCCTAGAGGTTCCTGAATATTTAAGTGTAAAAAATGTGATACAGTTATACGGATAGTTTCCAAAACAATTTGTGCTCGGGGCAAGGAGCTGCCCCATGCTAAGCCTCAGAAGAAAGATGACCGTAATTCCAATGCAATGCTTGCTGGCTTCATCAAGGGGTATATATATATATATACAGTTTACAGTCAAAATGTCGACATTCAGTTGAATGACAGCCTCCTCCTCCTCGAACATGGTAGTAACGACAGTCAGAATGTCGACGTTCATGTGTACATCCATTCAGAAGGATGTACACAAGGCAGAGACTCAAAGCATGTTTGGCAATGGGAGTTGCTAACAATAAGATTGACAGAACATTGTTGATCTTGTTGCGTTGACCTTACAACCTACTTAATATGTATGAGTTGAGGATATGCGTCATGGAAATCACCGTTCGCTGTTTTGATTTTCATTCTTTTGATAGTAAAGCTATATATATACACACACACACATATATATATATATATATATATATATATATATATATATATATATATATATATATATATATATATATTACAAGCCTTCATCTGCAGTAGAACAGCTATACCTGATGCAAAAAAAACAGGTTCCTTTCACTTTTCCACTGCATGAGAGGGGTGTAAATTGACAGCACACCCTATATAACTCTGTAGTGCATTGTAACAAGCCTTTTTATTTTTTGTCATAATGTTATTTGGTGCCATTTTGCAAATCAGAATAAAATCAAAACACGCCACAAGCCAGAAAACACAGTACTGAGTATGATTTCTATGTATGTCATATCATCTACCATCCTGACACTCTGTACCACTTAGGCTTAGTGGATAGCACTGCCGGGTGTCATGTTTGGTGTCCAGTCTGAGAAGTATGAAAAGCTGCTGCCTATCAGTGTATGCTAATTTACTGAAACGCAAAAGTGTCAAAGCACAGGTGACAGGTTTTAGTATTAAAGTATTTTGAAAATCTACTAAAAAAGCAAATAGAAAAGAAAAACAGTTTTCTTCTGTGATTGGTTAACCAAAACGCTACCACTGAACTGAGACATACTTTGACAGAATAGTGGAAGAGTTACGAAAAGTGTTGTTTAAGACAAGGTGTAGGGTTGGGTCAGGCAGGGGCAGGGTTAGTGTTACACGTGTTAATAAGGAAGGATGGGTAGAGGGACATATATGCAGTATGTATATACACACCATATATGTGTGTGTGTGTGTGTGTGTGTGTGTGTGTGTGTGTGTGTGTGTGTGTGTGTGTGTGTGTAGAGAGAGACACAAGCACACACACACACACACACACACACACACACACACACATATGTGTGTGTAAAGAGAGACACACACATGCGCGCGTGTGTGTGTGTGTATGTGTGTGTGTGTGGAGAGAGAGACACACAAACACAAGTACGCACATGCACGCACACACACACACACACACACACACACACACACACACACACACACACACACACACACACATTGAAAGAGCACATGCTTATTGTTCATTATAATACATATATTCATATCATTCTTATCCCCGGTCCAGGAGATCTTCACTGTAGTATTTCAAAAACCAAAGTAACTAGAAAGTGGTACTGAGTACTGTTCTGTCCAGATTTGTTAATTTCATGTTAAAATCCCCCACAGACTGACACTAACTACTGCAATGAAGAACAACAAATAAATACATAAATAAACAAACAAATAAATAAATAAATATAATCTTAGTTGGCACAATGGCTGCCTGAATGACAGCTCTGATCAGTTGGATCTTACTCTGGTGATGGGGAATAAATGGGCCAGTAGGCCAGAGATGATATGATTGGCTTGTAGCAAGATTAAAAAGGTAAACAAGGAAAATACAATACACTAATGAGGCTAACTGACATTTCTGAAAAACAGCATGAATACAAGTATGCAATGCATGGCTCAGTGGGTAGATAAGAGTGGTACACTATCAACTGAAAGAGATACATATTTTCTAATATATATATATATATATATATATATATATATATATATATATATATATATATATAATGTATTCATGTAGGTCTTTTATTAAGTTGCAAACTTGTTGTTGTTGCTAGTTTTCACAGCTGATTAATTATTGTTACTCAGCATAGCATTTTTTATTATTCTCTCACATTACATTCCTGGACCTAGCTCCATGTTATATTTTGAATAAGGACATCTGAAATTCTAAACAACAACAGCTGTCAGAAACAGACTTTTGGAGCAGATAAGAGATATTTGTAATAAGTCTGATGCCAGCGCAGTAGCACATTGTGCCATAACTGAGATCTCACAATTGTAAAATTTTCATTTTCTATAATTTTCCTGATGTTAACTTGTACTTTGTCCCAGTTTTAATGTTGCAAACTGTATTAGCACACTGTATTTTTACACTACAATCCTAATGTCCTAAAGGCATGAACAATTAATTAAATTCTAACCATTAATTGTGAAAAATGTTGAATATACTTGTTTTCATTGGTTTATATGCTAAGTTTTGTCATCTCCTGATTAGTCAAGCCTTTTCTTACAGTAAAGAAATATTCAGTTCTCTTATTAAAAACTAGTGAACTTCAAGGCAATGTAAGCTGATGCTCAAGTTGCTTTCATGAATATTTTTCTGCTACAAGAACGAACCTCAGGCAGATTCATAAAGAGCACTGAACAGCTGGTCATTACCTATTTACAAGACGCACACATGTGTCTTACATCAAAGGTTAGCCAGAGAAAGAGTGCTCCCATGACCAGTGAGCTCATCATTCTAAATCACAAGGTAGCTTAGCATGACACGTGGCACTCCACTAAAGAAGCCAGCCTTACAATCATGTCAGAATGAGCATTAGTGCTTGGGAACACATGAAGCACTTACAGGTAAATTGCTATGCATTATATAGTGAGATACTGTTGCTGAAACTAATTTCAGCAGAACACAGAAGATGTGTGCACTCTTTTCTTAGGCTGGAGAAGTGAGGTTACATACTAAAAATACTGGTGTTATAATGCAGAGTCACAGGGGAGAATACCATATAGCTTGCCATTGTTTTAATGGCTTTCTGAATTACACATTTCAACTGTATTCCTGTTGAGTCATTGGGTGTAAAGATATCACAGATGTGCCTCATCATTGTGATGTGACCAGTTTCTCCACTTATGCTATGATTTGGTAAGTTAGGGAGTATGGATGGTAAATCCCCAGTATCCCCACAGCCAAATTTTACATATTGCAGAAATTACACAAATTGTTTTGATGTGTTGCATGTAAGATGAAATCTGACTAAATGAGTCAATATGAAGCAAATTCAGTCATACTAGATGTTGTGCAAACCGCTTATTTTGATTCACTTATCCGTTACTGTTTTTGTGTATCATCAACATATATATATATATATATATATATATATACATATATATATATATATATATATATATATATATATATATATATATATACACACACACACATATGTTTATTTATTCATTTATTTGGCAACAACATCACCAAACATACCATAGCACACAAAGTAGTAATGTCTCAATATCTAGCTGTGCAAAATCTAAAACACTTCTTTATTCCCATATAAATGTTACAGAGAAATGACCTGTCAGCACAATGTACAGCTTTACACAGCAATTAATTAAATTAAATGCAAGCAGGATTTAGATGGGTTGTACTGCATGAAATACTAGACACCCAAGTAAGTAGCCACACAGCACTTTTCCTGTAATTCTGAGAAGAATTTGAATGCAGTGCCTAGTCTTTTTTTTAAAAAAATACATATGATTGCCACTCAAGACTAACTTTGGAGTCAGTATGGTTTATTCATAATGTACTACACCTTCTCTGGTTGATAAATATGGGTTGTGAACAATAAGGTATTTGAAAATTGATTACATTTATTTTTGTCGATGCACACAAGCACTGACATTGCATTCCTCAATCTGAAATTGCTGAACTTCTACTTCATTGTGTATGTACTCCACTAAAACACACATGATCGCAAAAGCATCAATGAACTAATACATTACAAGTGACTAATACAGTACTGCTTTTGGGACTGTGCATTCCCAACTAATAGAAAATGGTAAAAAGTGTTTTATATGTGAGCTTTTCCTCACACCCCATTACTTACATATGCATCTCCATAGCTGCACAAATGTGACCAAAAAGAAATCACCACTAGTGTGCCACAGACAGCTCAGTGCGAATCAGTTATAATGCAGCTTGTCTGACTCTGATTCTAATACAATGTGCTACCTACCCAACCTACTAACAAGATGTCCTGTAAACAAAACACATCTTTACTCCAAAAATGGCCTATTGTACATAATGATAAGGGATCCCTGGCAGTTATTCTTTCATGTCACATGCCTTATATTTAGCATGGTGGAAGACTTCCCACCATCGCTCACCTCCAAATGTGAAAGTTTCTGTGTGTGTGTGTGTGTGTGTGTGTGTGTGTGTGTGTGTGTGTGTGTGTGTGTGTGTGTGTGTGTGTGTGTGTGTGTGTGTATGTGCGCACGCGCGCGCGTGTGTATAGCTACATGCATATGCATTATCACATTTTAATATAAAAATGCATTCAAAACTATTGTAACATAACACACTAGTCAGTGCACCAGACTTTGAAATTAAAAGTTAGATTTAAATCCCATCAACAAAACTTTGAAGTCAC
The DNA here is from genome assembly GCF_019279795.1 of Protopterus annectens. NCBI lineage: Eukaryota > Metazoa > Chordata > Ceratodontiformes > Protopteridae > Protopterus > Protopterus annectens. Next base: position 537,233,203 of record NC_056739.1, read on the forward strand.
TTAACTCTGCAATGTTTCAGTCAGGCCTGAAACCAATATCTTATAGTTTTTATGTAACTGCTTGGTTATCTTGATCACTAACTAAATAAATAGCATTTTTTTTTTCACAGACGGTATGTCTTAGCCAGTGTGTCATACTAGACTTCATAATGTCATGATGGTTTATTTCTTTTTTTTCTTAAAAGAATGTAGTGAGGTTTGATTTTCAGTATCCTGTTTTTAAGAATGAATGACAAAGACATAAGGCTGATTTTATCACATTATTTCAGGTATCAGAATTCAGAATACCCAGATTCTACTCGCATACAAAGAATATAAGATGCTCTATTATATACATTGACTATTTCACAAGGAAGGAATGCTACACAATGTATGTCTTCAGATTACATGTGATAAAATGGCAGGCTACAGTCTTTATAACACAGGATGCCAGACAGGATTAAAAATGTTATGGAATTTTGTGATGCAGAGCAAAAGAAATGTCTCTACTATTACGTCAAGATTTGTCAGATTTACTGCAAACACCAAAGACAGTCCAGACTAATCCAAGCATGTCAGTTTGTATTTGCTATCTTCTTTTCCCTACGTTGAGTTAGCTTGTAAATAGATTTATCTCCTGTTTCTTCATACTCACTGAAAAGTGAATAAAATAATGTGCATAGTTCCTTAAACATTTTTAACTCATCAGGACTAGTCCAAGATATTTGCATTGTCACGAACGTCTTCTAATCTCATTAATTTCAGTCGGATCAGGAGTATGGAGATTAGGGACAAGGAGCACCATTATGGTTCTGATCAATGAAAACAAAAAAAAGGGTACAACTGGTCATAATGCATAGTGACAGTGTTGTTTAGATTTTAGTGAATCCCCATATAAGTCTTGCTTTCTACTTCTAATGCCCTCCCAAAGACATTGTTTGCTTTGCATGCTCTGTGTTAAAATGAAATACTGTCCTTTTAATGCCTTCAACCTGCTGACACTGGAAAGATTGAAGTCAAGAAGAAAGAAAATCAATACAAATTAAAAGCAAATAAAAAGTACAGCAGACCAAAGCAGAGTGTTGAAAATCCATTACCTGCTGATTTACAGTTTGTTGACCTGTGGTTGTTTGCTGTGTGATAAAAGTGAGCATGAAATCCTCAGGCATCTTTGGTGAATTTCCTAAAGCCTAAAACACCGAAACTAGCTGCCTTGTTTAGACCAAGATGAAAAAAATGAATGCCTTCCACAATGCTAATGCTGCCAATAGTTTTTTTTTTTCTGCTGTCCTCACTGAAGCAATATTCAGTTACAGAGTTGTTGTTTCAGACTACTGGTTATTGCCGTCTCATTTTTTCCCTCATGGAACAAGTAACAAAAATGTTGCATAAGCACCTTAAGAATTGTTTCAAAAGGTCTGTTTGGGGAAGAAAAATCCTTTTAAGAGGCTTTGACAATGATTTAGTATCTGTAGGTCACTTTGATTTATAGTGAATAATATTTCATAGTGATTAATGTTGCCAGTGTAGAAGACTGGGTCTGTATCAGAAGATTAACTTTTCGGAAAGTCAAACTCCATGTAGTTGAAGCCATATGATCAACTTTCTGAAAAGTTGAACTCTTTGTACTGAGATGTCAGTGCAGAAGGGATCGGAAAATTGCCCCGTTCCTCACTTGGAGTTAGTATATATAATTTACAGGGAGTGTGGGTGCTGCAGGGGTGGGTGTTGCAGGGGTGGGTGTGGGCTGGGTGTTGGGTGGTTGTTGGGTCCCCCCCCCCACCAAAACACACATTTTTTTGTACGTTTTGACTTTCCAGAAAGTCGATCATATGGTGTCCATCATTTGGACTTTGACTTTCAGAAAAGTTGATCTGATATAGACCCAGTGAAACACATAAGTAAACAGCATGATACATTTCTATTACAGTTTGCTAATCATAGTAATGTTCTTTTGTGGAAACATTTTAGAAAACACATAACTGATAGTAGAAGCTGTGAATTCAATTCTGCCTACATGTTACTACTAGTGTATTCCATATTTATGGATCACATCTGTGTTACAATCAGATATTTTGCTTTAAAAACCCTGTAGCAATCCTGATATCTATGCATACAATAGCTGTAGCTATTACATGTCCATAGAAAATGTGGTGTTAATTTTGGAATGTATGCCAAACAGTGGCAATGAAGACTCAATCATGCATTGGAAAAACATCCTGTAAAAACAGTGCTGTGGCTAAAATGGAAACATAGTATTTTAAATTGGTCAGCATGAAGCATGCACAATATTACAGTTGAAGGGCTATACATTCAAAATATTGTGTCTTAAGGGTTGGACAGCAGTTCCAATACTTGTGAAGCAGCATAACATTTAGGGATCTATTGTTGTATCAAAATATTTTCTTAATAATCATAGATTATATTTTCTAATGCACAGTTTGAATTTTGCCACTGTACTTCCACGTAACATGAAAAAGAGTTTGAATGTGCACTGTGTTCAATCCAGCAGCCGTCCTGGCTTTAATTACCACAGCCTCCATATGCTTTTTCTATGAGTTTAAGAAAATAACCTAACCATATATTGCACCCTGAAAAAGGAATTATGTGTCCAGTATGATTACCTGGTTAATAACTTTTTATTTAAAGATGTACTATTTCCTTATTTGAATGTATGACAGCATTTGTGGCTATTTTGTTTTGTTTTGTTTTGTTTTACACTACCAGACATTCTAAACATATCTGTAGAAACACAGTCTGTATTTTCTTTTTTTTTTCAATAATAGTTTTTATTATTTTCTTATATTCCATACAAAATTAAAACAATACAGAAAATTAAGAAAAAACTACCAACTAATGTAACTAACACTAACTCCATAACATATATACAATATTTACATAAATGCTTCCAAGTAACACATTGAATTATACACAAAGAGTATAAAAGTGGTTAAGATCAATTCGAGTAATGAACAGTTGCTGTTACAGAGTCTCTTAAAAGTGTAAAAATTCTTGCTAAATTCAAATATAAGATGTTACGCTAATGCAATATTAAGTACGTGTTCCCATATTTTTGGATTGTTAATATTTTTATTATGTTGGTTCAAAAGTAATTTGTGAGCTGCTATATGCCTTATTGCTAGTACTCTAAAATTATTCCATGATGTTTTGGATGGGTTTAACCAATTAGTAGCTATGTATAGCTTCATTAATAAGAAAATATTGATTAATACAATACATTGAGATTTAGAAAGTTCTTTTGGGGGAATATGTATAATCATGAATTCCCATGACAATGGTGTACTTTGGTAACCCATCTTCTGAAGTTGTATCTTTAGTGAGTTCCAAAGTTTGTATATGCATTTGCAACTCCAGAACATATGAAGAAGATCAGCAGATTGATCCTTGCAGTATGGACAAACTGGTGAATTTTTGGATTTAAATTTATGCAGGCTAAGGCGTCTATAATACGCATTATTCCATATCATCAACTGAGTATACATCAGTTTTTGAAGAGAAATAGATTTTATAGTCAAGTCGATTGCTTTTATCATATGACTGTCTTCTATCTCTTGCATTTTCTCTTTCCAATATTTTGACACAAGAACTTTATCTTGGAATTTAAACTCCTTTATAAAATTATTTGCTGCTGTTATAAATTTAATATCTTGTTGGAGAGCTTGCCACAAATTCGAGCATTTAATTATATTCTCTTCTCTGGGTTTAAAATTTTTAAAGTAACTTATAGAAAGTTCCCTAATTTGTCTTACAATAACGAGATAATTTTTAGGTAAATTTAATTATTTTCTTATCTGATTAGCCGAGAGTTTAAGAAGTGTATAAATATCTATTAAAGTTAAATTGATTATTAAGGGGAAGTCTTTAAGATCAATTAATTTATTATTTAGTCTCAGGTTAGGGTTTCTATGAAAGGGTTGATAAGCCATCATATATTGAGCAAGATCTAATGATTGAAATAAGGTTTGTAGGGGTGTTACATATAGTTTAATGTGATCCATTAACCCATATAGTTTCAAAGTTTCTTTACCTAAAAAGGGTATGGCTTTAGGATTAATATTCAAATGTAAAACATATTTATAGTTCAGAACTACCCAGGTAGGAATCCATTTAGTGGTAGTTATATTATAATTAGCGATTCTTAGAAGCCTGTTTGAGTTTACTATAAAATAGTAAGTTTCAAAATTTGGTAACTCCAATCCACCTCTATGTTTTGGAGTCATTAATTTTTCATACGAAATCCTTGTTTTCTTTGGCTCCCAAATAAATTTAGCTAATTCTTTGTGAATTTGTTTAAAAAATGTTTTTGAAATGACTACCTGAGCAGATCTGAAATTATATAATAATCGTGGTAATATGTTCATTTTAATAACTGATACTTTTGATAATACTGGTAGTCGTAGCTTCTTCCATCTCCCCAAATCAGATACTATTTGATCCCAAACTGTTTTAATATTGGTAACATAAAAATCCTTATCATCCATAGCGAAGCCAATACCCAAGTATTTACACATTATTTGTCCCACTAGAGGCAACAGTGAAAAGGGTTTGGGTGTTCTCAATGGGAAAATACTAGTTTTTTTTAAGATTAATTTTATAGTTGGAAACTTCTGAAAAATTCTCTATCACTTTTAGTATCTTTTTAGTGTCTGAGACTGGAGTTGTACAATAAATATTCAGGTAATCTGCGAATGCTGCCATTGATATTTTTGTTCTGTAAACTAGTAGGGCATTGTGGTATATATTCTGCTTAATGTATAGGAATAATGGTTTGATGTATATATTAAATAATAAAGGAGACAAAGGACAACCCTGACGTGTTCCATTTTTGATTGATATTCTTTTAGAAAAATTTCTATTTATATACAATGTGATGTAAGGATTACTATATAGAATTTTTAATACTTCAACAAACTCATAAGATATATTAAAATATGGTAAAATTTCAAACAAAAAGTTTATATCAACCCTGTCAAAAGCTTTCTGTGCATCAACCATAAGTGTATACATGTTAAGGTTCTTCTGTTTAGCATAAGCTATTAAAGTATGTAATGTAAGTGTATTATCACTAGTTTGTCTATTTGCCATAAAGTCAGCCTGTTCCCTAGACACGATATGATGCATAACTTTTTTTAATCTATTAGCTATAATAGAGGTTAAAATTTTCATATCTACATTTATTAATGAAATTGGTCTATAATTGTCAGGGTTTTGAGAATCAGAATTAGGTTTAGGTATAAAAATAGTTTTTGAAGCATTGAGACGGGGATAATTAATTTTGTTCTTCATTATATAATTAAATACACGTGAGAGTATTTTGCCAAAAATATTGTCAAATTTCTTATAGAATTCCACCGTAATACCATCAGGACCTGGTGACTTATGCGATTTCATATATTGAATTGCATATATCACTTCTTCTTCAGATATCGGTTTAATCAAATCTCTTTGAATACTGTCCTCTATTTTCGGAAATTTCATATTTTATAAAAATTCCTTGCTAATTCTACAGGGGGATAAATCACTGTGCTCACCATATGTACTAGTATATATCTGCTCAAAGACATTTATGATATCTTCAGTTTTTAAATAAGTTGTATTTCTAAAATGTATTTCTGAAATTTGTACTGCTGTTCTCAATTGATTAATTATACTAGCTAATGCCCTTGATGGTGTTTGCACATGATTGGCATACCTCACTAACATCCTATGTTCCTGAAATGTCAAGTTACTATTTTGTATTAAGAAGAGATCCTTTTGACATTTAAGTAATTCCACCTCTCTTTAAGTGTTAAAATTTTGAATCAATTCTTGATCAAGTGTCTTAATTTTAGCTTCCAATTTTTGAATATCTCTATTTTGTATTTTTTTATAGTATGAAGCTTTTTGCAAAAAGATCCCTCATATTTGTGCTTTAACTGTCATCCACTCAATGTCAGGTACACCTTGTTGTTTCTTTAATCTATCTAATAACTCTTTAAGATGACCTATAATTTCATGCAATATTTCCTCCTTATTCAACAAATTTGGGTTAAGAGACCAGTTAAAACCTCTTTGCCGCTGGGCCTCCATTGGATCTTTAGCAAAACTTAATGAAATTTTTGAATGATCTGACAAGTAACGTGATTGTGTAACAACAGTCTATATTTTCATGAAGACAATACTGGTCAAAGACCATTATCAGCTGGATTCTTTGACTTTGAGAAAGTTGTAGCTTTAACCTAAATAAGAAATTGTTCCCCAAATTAGTGGAAATTTTAATAAATATCAGTAATAATGTAATGAAAAATAAATCATATTTGTTACAAATGTATACAATTCTTAAGCTAGATTTCACATATTTAGACAGTTCCTATTGGTACTATTCCTCAAAAATTAATAATAAAAACTTCTCTGAAGAATACAACAAAATAATATTAAAATATACAAATAAAACCACATCTTCATTATACTGGAAAATTTTCACTTGAAAATTCTTGCACAGAACTTTTCTCATTCCTAACAAAATTACAATTATGTATAAATGAAATACAATTACATGCTGGAGATGTGATTCTGAAATAATAGCTGACTAAATGCATACTGTATATGAAAGTGAAGCCATCTCCCCTTTTTGGAAAGAAATTAATAACTTCAATCAAGCTCTGTGGTCAGACAGATGTAATATTTCAAAAGGAGATGATTCCAAAAATCCAAGTGCCTCTTCTTTGGTCTATTCTTGCTATAGCTAGAAAAGCAATTACTAAAAATTGAAACATTAAAGTTACCCCCTCTAGTTGTAGATGCATTTATTAGTATGGCAAAATTGTTTGCAGCACTGAATTGCATACTATAAAGATGAGAACTTCTGATATTACACATTTATATAAATCTTGGCTTAACCTTAAATACTTGCTTGAAAAATATTGAAAAATATTAATTGTTGTTAATAGATATAACTTTCATGTACTGATCAGTTATGGACCTATTTAAACAGTTATTTGTTTGTTTTATAATTGATTTGCTTATCTATTATTTTAAGTCAAATAGAAAAAAAAGAAAGTCTGTAGCAAAGAGAACGAGTTCATCTTATAAGTTATGTATTCTTGGTGAAGTCTCATGGCTATTATATCATGCATGTTCAAGGATCCTCACATACTTTTATCATATCATGAAAGCCTAACTCCCTGCTGTGTATCAGATATGAGGAAGTAGGCACAAATGTTTTCATCAGTTACACTCATGGAAAGCTATACCACTTTCCTTGCTTAAATTTTCAACATCTGAAGTTCATTTGATAATAGGATTAGGGTTAGCACCCATTACTAAAAGGGGCAGGGGGGCTCCGTCCCCCTGCACCACCTTAATAATGGGTACTAACCCTAATGCTGCCTCTTCCTTCAACCATAACTCCACACCTTACAATCATCAAAACCTTCCCATAACACTGACACTACACAAGACACACTCTAATAAACCTATATTCACAAACACACACACACATAATACAATATATATATCCCCTAACCTAACCACGATCCTAACTCTGACATACACAAATTCGCACACTGACATACAACACCTGTCCTTCACTCAGTCCCAACCCTAACCCTGACTCACACAAAATGTTCAAGCACTTTCACCCCTCCAACATCACTTTCCTGTCTCAGCATTACACACCATCATTATTTCCACTGCTCGGCTATCTGTACCATCGACATTAAACCACACCCACTGTGTTTGTTAAAGAAACATTCAACAAAATGGAGGGGACCCATGCACACACACACACACACACACACACACACACACACACATATATATATATATATATATATATATATATATATATATATATATGTGATATATATGGGTCTACTTTGAAGCCGTGGTAATGCAGCGGTAGCGTTGTCACCTCCCAGCAAGATGTTCACCCATTTGATTCTCGGCTGGAGAACTTTCTGTGTGGAGTCTGCATGTCCTCCCCCGTGGTCGAGTGGCGTTCAAAAGTCATGTGTGAATGGGCCTGCCTTCATTGAAGGTTAGGCATCGAGCTGCCACCTCAGCACCATAAAAATCTACTGCCAGTCATTAGCAGACCGGAGTTCCGCTGTGGCAACCCCTAACTGGGAAGAGCTGGAAGAAGAATATGGGTCTACTTCATAACATTGAAATTTTATAACATTGAAATTTCATAACATTGAGACCAAAACATTGAAACCTAAAACACTGAAAACTCAGAACATTGAAAGTGTGCTTCATAACATTGCACAAGTAAATAAGATCCCCTCCACCTGCAGCAACACCTAACTAACAAATACACTTTCTATTAAGTTTCTGTAGGGGGGCAACCTTCAGAACAGTGAGGTTAGGAAATTAACTTTTTTCCACTGTAGTGCGATCTTGGAGTTGGTATATTTAATTTATGGGGGTGTGTGGGGAGCAAACCCCTCACATGGGGGGCTGCAGGGGGGCTTGTCTCCCTGCAGAAATGAGTAGAAATTGTGTTTGTTAGGTAGGTGTTGTTATAGGTGGAGAAGATGTTATTTACATATGCATTATAGTTTTCAATGTTATGAAGTACACTTTCAATGTTCTGAATTTTCAATGTTTTGGGTTTTCAGTGTTTTGAGATGATTTAGTTGTTTTGGTCTCAATGTTATGAAATTCAACGTTATGAAATTTCAGTGTTATGAAGTAGACACACACATATATATATATATATATATATATATATATTTATATTTATATATATATATATATATATATATATGTGTGTGTGTGTGTGTGTGTGTGTGTTTGTGTGTGTGTGTGCGTATGTGTGTGTATATATATATATATATATATATATATATATATATATATATGATTCTATTTTGAAAGAATGAGTGTTGAATACTCAAAAGAGGGAATCTCATATGACAGAAAAAAAACAGAAAATCTCAAAACACTGAATGACTACTAAGAGTGAATCACAAAACTCTGAATACTTCTTTCCCACTAAAAAGCCCTTTGACAACTACAAAACTGAGATCCGAGTTTTTATCTTGCTAGTGATACTGTTTAGGAAAGAGTTTCTACTAACATAAGTATGGTTAGGTTATGGGCAGTGTTAGCACACATGATTAAGGTAGATGGGGTTCAAACAGTACCACTAGACAAGGTAAAAGGACACAAAACACACACAACACAAAACATTCACAACACTAAATCTATCCCCTTACCTAACCCTAACCCATGGACCCTTGTACATATACACATTCTTATGAACCTGTAAGAAATATGGCTATAAAACATACTTGAACAGTTTTTCATTCAGACACTAATGTTCCTCCGTACTCTTACTTACCCACACTATATAAAACTGAATTCAGCTTTATGAGATTTACACAGATGAGCATTCATTCATTCGTTTGTACATTGTGTTTTTTTGCACTTTTTTTATACCCACACAAATGTTTCAGTCTAATTAGAATTCAAACTTTTGACTTACATAGATAGAGAGGTAGATATTGGATTATGTCGTTCAATATTATGGAGTAAGCTTTTGAGTACTATCAGGAGAAGTTTGAATTTAATTTATTTCAAAATAATCTGCTACATAGATGGGGAATTAGAAAAATATCACATAGGATTTCAGCAGTCAAGATTCTTAAAGGCTAGTGGGTTGTACATTTGACAATCAAACCTATAAACCTATAAGAAATATGACTATATGTAGACAGTTGCCTATGACTTGTAATATTTATAAAAAGTTATACAAATACATTTGGATTCATTTTAATTATGTTGTGTGGATTTTCTATTGTTATGATTACTATGGATTATGCTGTGTTGTTATAATGTTAAAGGAACTATTTTAGTCTACTTCATCAGTTACTATGTTAACCTTTAATTTTTTCCATGCAAAAAATAAAAAAAATAGTAACTACTGCGTCTCCTGGATCTTTTCATAAGGAGGCTGCACCCACAACACATATGAAACTTGATATAATCTCCTCAAACATCATATCAAATGAAAATAAAAGTCATATCAATATGAGACATCACTTTCATAACCCCATTGAGTCTAATATAAAATAGACTTCCACTCATTTAGACCGCCCAAAGCAGGTATTTACATATTTCTCTGCTATCCTCCAGAGCAAATTGCCATTAGAAGAACTGTAAGCATTTGCATGAATATGGTAGAGCTCAGTCACAGATTATCAGCTATCACTGGCTGTAAAAATAACTGTGGAATCACGCCAGTCATTGTTTCAAATCCAGAACCACATTTTACCACTGTTTATGCACACTGTATGTACACATCTCTGTGTCTACCTGACAGAAAACCGGTTGGCCTCAAAGCATTGCTAAAAAATATTTCACTTCACCATCTAGTGACAGTTTTAAATGACACTGCATTAAGATACATTAGTTAGTGTAAGCAAACATTTCTGTAAAATTATGATCACATTTGTGTCTATATCCTGACTTGGATGATGTAAAACATTCATTTTTTGGTTAGGTAATTACACATATGTTCAAAATATAAAAATTAGCTATTTTTTCTCGTCAAATATGATTGTGATTCATTTGTTCTTTATATATGAATTAATGCTCAAATATATGTGCAACAACTATAAACTACCTGTCTGGGTATGTTCCCCTTTATTATAACTTCTTGGCCATAGGTGCTGTTTTGGAAGCAGAATTCTATATTTTGTCTTTGCATAGTTAATACATTTACACATCACCATTTATATAAATCCATTCAGACTTCCATACTTGTTACAGTGCTATGTGTTAAGTCTCTAAAGATGTAAATACTGGTTATACTGTGGTATGTAAGAAGTCTGTAAAGATGTGCATGTGGGACAGATTGTGGTAGTTCACTTTAAGATATAAATGTTAAGTCTTTCATGCATCAGAATACTGAGTTCTCTCTGTAGCTATATCTTGTTTACAGACTGTTTTAGTATGTACATTTAACTGATTCAATTCATTTAAAGATCTGGGACATTATTATTATATGGTATGTGTAAAAAATTTCTCTGCGATACTCAGCTCATGATGCTGTGAAAAATTGGATTAAATTCTACTCATTCCTGCCACATCCCAAGAGATACTGCAAAGTATAACTAGAACGTTTTCTTTATGTGAATGTTATTTATTGCAGTCATTTTCTGTGTGTATGTTTTCCTTCTTTGCTGGGTAATTTGAGTGTGTCATACACAGTGGAGAATGAATTATTCTTACAGACTGAAATTACATGTGTTTTCAGGATACGTATTGATTTTTATGCTTTACGGGCAGATGCCAACTTAATAGTCTTACAACTCATATATTGTTTGCCAACTGTCATAGAAACAATAGAACTGAATCTAAATGATGTTTCTTAACAGTTCGTTGCCCTATGTGTTAATTATTTAATATGATGAAACCTGACAATTTTGAATATCTAAGCTATTCAGATTTTTGGTTCTTATAATTTCATGCTGTACAGCTTACTTAATAATAAAGGGAGATAAAATTCATTCATTTTCTCATTACCTGCTTAATTTATTTCAGAATCTTGGGAGTGCCAAATTCTGTCTCTGCAGTCAAAGGCACAAGTCAGAGAAACTAATCCTCGGCAGGGTAGCACAACATCTTAGACCAAGCACACGCACACAGGTGCGCATACACACACACACACACACACGCACACACACACACACACACACACACACACACACACACACGCGCGCGCGCGCAAGTGTGCACATACGCACACACACTCAAACGCACTCACACGCACACACACACACACACACACACACACACACACACACACACACCCACACATGAGTGCACATGGCATGAACACCTGTGGGCAATTTCAAGGAATGCTATTTCACTCTCAGGAATGTTTTGTATGTCAGATAAAGCCAAAATAACTTACAGAAGACTCCACACAGAAGGTTGCCCAGATGCAACCTGAACTAAAGAACTAAGCACTGTGAGGCATCAGATCTAACCACTATAGTCATGTACTTCTCCAAAATAATATACAATCTTTCTTATTCCCACAGATGTTCATCATATTGGTCAGTGCTGCAGTAGCCTTAATTAAATGGGTTATATTCTGGCAAGGATATACCAGCCAGTCAGCTTGCAAAGCTTCAGGACAACTTCCATGTGCCCAAACCTTTAGGCAGCTTGAGATGAGCTGACTGTAAGACAAGCTGGGGTTCCAAGCTATTCAGAACTTTACTGCCCTCAAAGAGCACACTTATGTGAAGCTTTCAAAGGCTGAAGGTCAACTTATGCTGTTCCTTTGCTGAGTAGATAAGTTCCCCTTGGGAAGAAGACTCTCCATTTAACATTTTTACTTATTATTTGTACTTTTGTCTTCAGAAAAGTTATTTTAAATCTAGGAGTGTGTGTTTTAATGGACTGTCAGGAAACTGTACTGCAGTTTTAAACAGAAGTGCACTTTTTTCCTGTCAGTTTTAAAGTTGCTTAAAGTAACTGAAAGACATTTTTATGTGGAGAAATTGTGTTTATTTTACTTTGTGATGCTGACAGTTTTTTAAAGTACTTTTTACTGTCTTTGCCTTTGAAAAAAAATACTTTTAAAGACTTTTATTTTTACCAGCATTTCCTCGGGAAAGAGGCATCATTTTTGGCTTGACCATGGAACAAAATATCGGTCCCTGTCTATCCTTCTTCCAGCCACAAAATGAAAAATCTAAGCAAACAACCTTTTCCAGTACAACAGGCTAGCAATTTGCCTGAGCTGCAGGTGGGTCACTCTGCTGTGGCCATTCGTTGCACCTCAGGCCACTCATCTTTTAACCATAGTCTATCATGTACAGCACCTTCAGCCACTATGGACTGTGGGACAGCCACATCCATTGCAGCTGCTGGGGTCTCCTCAGTGGGCAAGGGAGAGATAATCTTCTTGGTCCTGGGAGAGGGAACAGCAAGGCATCCCTGTTTTTCAGAATGTTGTGCCTAACCATATGGAAGCTGCTGCCACTAATAAAACTGTTGGCACCATTATTCTGTCAAAAAGAAGCAGAAAACTATGTAGCTACTTCTTCTCAAATTTCCTTAGACCACAGTTATTTACTGGGTCTGGCTTAGGGTTTGAGGCAGGTTATTGATCCTTCTTCTAAGGTAGTTTCTGTTCAAAAGGAAGAGGGATATTTCCTTTCCTGAAGAGATTCTAGAATCTTAATCTGGAGAGGAGGATGAAGGGACAGATACAGGGTTTTATCTTCAGATTTCTGATTCAGACTCAGAGGAGAGAGAAAGTTTCTGATTCTCCGTGGTGGGGGGTCTCTTTCTCTGAGACTATTTCTGCAATGTGCCATTGTTTTTAGTGGGAGAACACTGAAGTTTCTCAATCCCACAGAAAACACTATGAGTTGTTACAGAAAAAAATGCAAGAACCTGTACCTATTCCTCCAGTTTTGTCTGCTTTGGACAATGTGTGTGTTACTGCATGCAACTTTCCTGACAGTCAGCCAGCTAACCCCAAAAAGGCTAACAGGATGTATAAAGTTCCTCAGTCTTTTTAAATTTTTATACACTCTTCCCAAACCTGATCCAGTAGCTGTAGCTTTAGTTAATCCTTCTGCTGCTAAACACTTAGTTAATTTCAATCATACTATTTCTGTAAGGCTGGGAAGATTATTGATAAGTATGGGAAAATATGTATGACTTCTGCAACTTTGATTTGCATGAATTTTGAATTGTCGGTCTCGTATGTTAAGGTCTGTCCTGACTAATTGTGTTGGTATGAGGAATGTTTTTGTCTGCTGCTTCTTCTTGTGAGGAAAATTCTGTTTAAATAATTTAATTCCTTCTATTGTTCAAGTCACTACTCATTGTACACAGTGTGCATGACTTTGTTGATACTTCATCAAGGGCTATGACCACTGGTACTGTTTTGAGGAAGTTTGCAGGGATGTTTTCCTAGACCCTCCCATATTATGTTAAACATGAGATTTTAAATTCTCCCTTGGATAGATCCCCCTGCTGCTGAGGTGTTAAAAAGAGTGATGAAAGGGGTAAGCTGCTACAGGGAATCTCTTAAGAATTTTCAGCTGCCCTTCTACAAATTTTCAAGGGATTTTCTAACTCCTCATCCAATTTTTGGTGATAAACAAAATAAACAGTCTCAACAAAATGCAGGTTAACAGATATTTAAAAAAAAGTGGCAAGGGGTTTCCAAAAAGAATTCTAGAAACTCCAAAAACCAAGGACAGTCCAATAAGTCAGAATAACTATTTAAAAGACATTGTTCCTCTCTCCCACCCTGGCACATACTGTTGCCTTCCAGAAAGTCTGAATCACCCATTTCCTCTTTAGCAATGGATTGTTTCAGACAAATGTGTTCTGAGGATCATTCTTCAAGGTTGCAGATAGCATTAGGAAGAAATTCCCCCTTTCTGTGAGGTAATTTTGCATCCTCCAGAGTAGACTGTTTTATTACCACATGTCCTTCATCACATACTGTCCCAGGGAGTGATAGAACCAGTTTCCCCTTACCAGGTGGGATAGGGATTCTATTCAAGGATGTTTTTAGAGCAAAGAAAGAAAATGCTTGGAAAACTGTTCTGGAATTTTCTTTCAAAAACCTGTTTGTGATAGTGCCCAAAATAAATTCAAAATTATATCACTTCAAAATCTATTACCTCTTCTTCGTCATTCAAATTTCCTGGTAACACTAGATTTAAATGATGCTTATCATCACATGCCTATTCATCCAGCTTACAGGCATTTCTTAATGTTCTGTGTGTCTGGATCACATCAGTTCTCCATCTTACCCTTTGGACTATCCACTGCACGAAGAGTGCTCACAACGTGTCTAACTCCAATTGCAGGCTACAGGGTATCGACTTATTTCGATATTTAGACAACTTAATTATTTTTGGAGAGTCTTACTCAAAGTGAAGGGAATCACTGTCTTGTTTTAGAGATCTCTCTTACACAAACCAGGATTCCAAGAGACCATTTAAAAGTCTTTCGTAACTCCTTCTCAGAGAATTGTGTTTCTGGGCTGTCAACTAGACACCACAGTTTAAAGAGCGTGTCTTCTACAGGAAAAAGTAGATGTATATCTAGATCTATTTCTAGAGTTTTCCATACAGACTTTAGTCATTTGGAGAGAATAAATCAGGAGTTTGGGTCTCATGGCTTCTAAGATTCTCAAGATACCCCTGGCAAGACTCCAGATGAGAAAAATACAGTAGTTTCTGAAGTCTCTGTGGTCTTAACACCAACACTGTGCTGGAGTTTGTCAGAAAGGAAATCACTTGGTAGAAGCAACAGATATTCCTAAATCCAGCTCTCCCCTTCTCCCATCCTTGCTTCAAAGCAGTCAGTCATCACAGATGCCTCAGGCTTTGGTTGGGGAGCAGTTTCAGGAAGGATAAAATGGTAATGTGTGTGTGGGACTTTAAGGACAGACATAAGCACATAAATATAAAAGAGATGCTTGCCCTGATCAAGGCACTCAACTCTGAATTATCTTTGGTCCACAGTACCACTTCAAGCTGTTATAGACAATACCACAGTCATGTTGTAATAAAAACAACAGAAAAGGAACATTAATTGAGTGGATTCTTACCTTTATGCCTCATAAATCTTTACCTCAGGTAGCCTTCCAGATACCCTAAGTGATCATCTTCAAACCTACATAATAAGAAAACCCCCCAACCTACATAATAAGAAAAACTTAGTAAGAAATATTTTGGAAGACTTTACATTAATCCTGAAAACAGAGTTGACATCTAGGAACAAAATTCAGGCTATAAACCAGTCTGCGCTTCCTGTTCAAACTTAGAGTTTTGAGTGATTGACTGTCTTCAAAAGGTGTTGGATAGATTTGACAGGAAAACAAGAAGGATGCTTCATGCTCATAAAATGATTTATAAAAAACAATACATACCAAGATTATGTATTCCCTATTTCGAAGGAGGTATGGGCCTCTTTGAAATTGATTACATGTATAGATCTGCAATCGTGGGACTACATACATATCTGCTGACCTCACAAGACCCAAACATAGTTTTGAAACATGAGGAGAATAAATCTAAGATGACTTCTCTTCATAGTCTAGTAGAAGCATATTGGTGTCAAGCAGGAATGCAAATCAGACCAGAAGTAGATAAAAATCAGGCAGCAACTGAATGTGCCAAAAACAAAACAAAGAATGTAAGATGAAGGATCAGATGAGAAGGAAAGAAATGTGGAAAATGCATAAACAGTTGCAAGTATAGAAAACTCCTGGAACAACCTCATGTTCTTCAGGATCGGAAGCAGGAATGGTTAAGGGGAGGCAAATTCAAACCAAAAGATGACAGGTTAATATCAGAGGCCCAAGATAGTAGGTTATATACATGTTGGCTTACAAAGTCCATTGAACACATGAGAAAAAAAGACAAAGGTAGGTTTTACAAAACAGAACTGGAAACAGTTGCACACCTTGTTTCTGCTTGTGACATACTAATGGCAGAAGGACTGTACACTGAAAGTTATAATAATGTGTGGCAAGACTGCTGCACTGGGAATTGTGTGAACATTATAATATTGAAGTAGCCGAAAAACACTGAAAAAATGAGCCACAGAACATCATAGAAAATAACGAAGTCTACATCACATGGGATCACCCATTACCAACAGATCAAAAGACAGATGCGAGAAAACCAGATGTAGTGGTCCATGAAAAGAAGACAAAAGTAGCATTAATCATTGAAATCGCTACACCCAGTGACTACAGTGTCTTGTGTAAAGAGAGACATAAAGTCATAAAATATCAGGATTTGCAGGCAGAAACGAGAGCAATGTGGAAGAAAGATACGCAGACAGTCCCAATAGTAGTAGGAGCAATGGGTCTTATAAAAAAGAATCTACAGTTGTATTTAGATATGTTAACTATACATGTATCTCCATATGAATTGCAGAAGGAGTCATTACTGGGCACATTGCAGTTGCTGCGAAGAGCACTTCTGGCCGACATAAATTTTGAAACAATGCTAATTTCACGAACTTTAATCATACTTTGACTTAGGAATGGGGTCCACTCCTGTCTTGATATTAGAATCCCAAAACATTTGGAGAAATTAAAAAAGGAAGAAAGCAAATTAATGTTCAAAAGCAGCCACATTTCAGCATAGCACGTAACTTCCCACATTTCAAGAAAGATTCCTTTATCTCCTATATAAAACTATGTAACTGAATGCTTTAAAATGCATTCCATTAGATGAGGCATAGTTCTTTTCAAATCAGTTTTCGAACATCCTAAGTGAACTTGCTCCACTCGGAAAAAAAAGAGAGTTAGGGCCAATCCTGCTCCCTGGTTGCCTCAAAATACAAAACACATTATGAAGCTTAGAGATAGAGCCTGGAATACACAGCTATTCAATAAAACACTAACAGAATCTCCAAAAATTCAGAGAACACAGAAACCAAATTAAAACTCAAAGTAAGTTATATAAAAACACACTACACTGACCTGCAACATAAAAACTTACAAAAATCCCAAAACATTCTGGTCCTCTATTAACCAGCTGCTCAATTCAAGCTTCACCACTCAACTATCTCTTACACTTAACACTAACAACAACTCTACCGACTGTGCTGATGCTTTTAACACTCATTTCATTCAGTCCCACCACTACTTCAAAATACCAACAACCAGGCAACAGCACCAGCAACCATTCCTCTTCATAACCTCTCCTTCCAACCATTCCTTACTACTTGCATAAAACAACTAGTACATGAATTGAAACCCACTGCCTTAGTGTTTGACAACCTACCTGGTAAATACCTTAAGATGGCTGCAGAGGCAACAAAATACCCCGTCTCAATTCTAATAAATCACTCCATCACTGAAGCATATGTCCCCATCCGCTATAAAAAAGCCACATTCTTCCTCTCTGCAAAGAGAATCATTCAGCTGAGCTCTCCAGCTATAGGCCCATTATCATTTTCTCCCCGCTATCAAAAATACTCAAAAAATGCATTCAGTTACAACTCTTACATTACCTCACAGAAAATTACCTCCTCTCTTCACCTTAGCATGGCTTCCAACCCCACCACAGTAACTCTACCTCTTACTTAGTTTCAGTAATATAGTAATCACAAACAGGAATGATGGAAACCTAGTGTCTACCCTCTTCCTTGACTTATCCAAGGCCTTTGAATCAGTCTATCACTTAATTCTTCTATACAAACTGTATTATCTAGGATTCAACACCACTGCTGTATCATGGTTTCGCAGCTCCCTACCAAATTGAGCTCAAGCTGTCAAGTGATAAAAAGCTATTTCATCCTTCCTCCCCATCCCAGTCGATGTAACAAAAAGATCAATCTTGGGAACCATTCTCTTTGATATCTTCATCAATGACCTACATAAATCCTGAAAACTGCATCCCCAGTACAGTATACAGATGATGCCATAGTTATCTGCATCGCAAAAAACATCAACAAACTACAAGAACGTACCCAAGAGTCCTCCTCCTCTGTAGAAACCCATCTGATATCTGCCCAGCTATTCCTTCCTTCTTCAGTGTCTGTAGCAAATTGAGAGGATAACCTCTGTACAAAACATAACAGTCACATTCTCTAAATCCTTCTCTCATGTATTCCCCACAACATTAGACTAGATTTTTTTGAGGAAGCTCTATCTGAACATCATTTTTTGAATCTTCTGGGACACATCTATTGGTAGACTTGATGGATCTTTTGTGGAGTAATAATTTATTATACTTTGAAGGGGAATACTACAAACAGATGAGTGTTGTAGCAATGGGGGCAGCTTTTGCACCAGGTAATGTTAACTGGGAGAAAATATTTATTCTTCATTCAAGATTAATTCCATCTTGGTCATTTTATGCCACATATCTGGATGACATGTTTTTTATTTGGACAGGGAACCCCATGGAAATTGAACCTTTTTTGATATACTTATCCAGTACCACAGATTTTTTGATGTTTACACACAGTATGATTCTACAGATGACACACTTCTTAGCTGTTCATCTTACAGTATAATCTGGTGTACTAACATCAAGTATATTTAGGAAAGAAATGTCTCCAGCTTATACCTTCACTTTAACAGTGGTCACCCCGTGCACGGTAAGAGAAATCTCGTGAAAAGTCAGTTCATTAGGGCTGCTAAAATGACATCAAATGAAGAACTTTTTGAGAAGGAGTTGAAGAAAATGATTGTTTTTGGAAAGAGGTTATCTCCTCGATTTCCTACTGACATTGAAGAGGGAAGTTATGGGGAAAAGGGAGACTAAGTTTCAGTGTATCTTGGGTAAATCCCACTTGTGGAATGAAACTGGAACTGGTACACAGCTGGACTTAACCAATTTTCACCATGGGATGGCCATCAATTATGATGGAGTAAGTACCATGTTGAGAAATATTATGACCCATAACTGTGCCATTTTAAAATCGGGCTAGGACCTCTACTGACATTTGGGTAACAGGCCAACTTTTATTTACAAGGTCCACAAAAACATTAAGGAGGTTATGAAAAAGGGTAAACTAAATTACAGAACAGGTTCCACTAGATGTGGCAGGTGTAAGTACTGTCAGTAAATGGCTGACAAGGAAGAGGTCACTTTAAACAATTATTGTCACACAACTATTACATTTAAGAGAAGTGACTGTAACTCAAAAGGGCTAGTTTATCTATCCCTTTGCAACTGATGTTACTGCTTTTACATAGGTAAAACTGAGAGGAAATTAGCCCAAAAGGATTTATGAACATTTGTACCACTTAAAAAGGGCAAATTTGAATAATGCATTATACAGACATTCCATTTTTTGTGATGGTTTTAAGAAATTTTTATTTGGTATCTTAGAAATTGTCTCACCAAATGTCAGAGGAGGAGCTTATGAAAACAGATTGCAATACAAGGAACTCCTCTGGCAACTTAGGTTAGATGCCACAGTTCATCCAGGTCTTAATGACTATGTTTTCTTACAACCAGTACTGAAAATGACAGTAGCTAAATTATGAAGTAGAATTTTCATTCTATAACTATGCACAATGTTACACACATTATTTATACATATACTTTTTTTATATTTCTTCATATTTTTATACTTTCCTTTGTTCTTTCTCTTTTTATTGAAGATTTTTATTAAATAATTTTTAGGGACGGTGATATTTATGGAAAGTGTTATAATGCACAGTTTTTAAGGTTTATTTCAGAACAGTTTGCATGCTCACACAGTGCTTTTGATATGAAAATTTTTATTGATAATTAATTGTTTATAATTATCCTATTAGAACTTTTCAATTATGTTTCAATTGGGGGAGTATATAAGGAGTGAGTTGTATTTGTTTTAACAGTTCTGAAGAAGTCCTAGTGGATGGACGAAAGAGCTTAACGTCTGTTACAATAAAGTGTACTTTGTGGTTCTACTGCCTGCTGTTGTGGATCACATTGACTTTGTGTTCTTTTTAGTTTTGTTGAGTCATACGTTTTCTTGTACACTTTGTTTGGGTTACAAATCCCTACTCTCTCACCACCTTGCTAAATCTTAGAATTCCATCCCACTAGCAATACAACAAGAACAAGAAATCATTTAAAACTCAACTAAAGCCCTACCTACTCATTTGCCAGCTATGCACATGTGATATTCCTGGATAACTTCCAGTCCCTTACTGTCACCACTCTTCTATGTCACTATCATAATACAGCTGTTTCTTCAAGATTTCTAACTATCATCAATCGCTCTCCTACTACTATCTCTCTTCCTTTAACCAGAACCACTTTAATACTCCTTCATAATTTGTAACCATCTTCATCCTATAATTACTTCACTGTGTCATACTCAGGATATATTTTCAGCTGATTCCATTTGATAGTAACTAGACTCTTATACATTTGATATTAGCTAATATTTTATTGTATTCTTCATTTAACTGTCATGTTTTCAATAACTTCATATCATTACAATTCTATGTATGTTCATTTACTAGTCTATCTACGTACATTTATTGTTTTAATTGTCAAATCTTTACTAGTCTATGTACTGTATGTATATATATATATATATATATATATATATATATATATATATATATATATATATATATGTACATTTATTATGTAAATCTTGTATAACTGCCTTCTATTCATTCCATAGAATTTAACATTTCTCCTTGTGCCTCATTCTCATGTGAAATGGTGCCCACCTTTCATATTATGTTATTGAGGGCCTTATAATGCTGCAGTTATTATAATTATTCCATTTATCACCAGTCATTCTGAAAGTCATCCTGAATGCACTGCAATACCCAGCCTGGCTGGCACTGGCCATACTGGTTACATCTCTACAGAGCATGTGATGAGCATGCTCAAGCATGGTTCAGTAGGACCCTAATGCTGGGCTACATCTTGCATCATATGATATCCGGAAGTACATCTGTGTACACACACTGCAATGCTGTTCCTTTAGCAGATTTGTATAGTGTTCATGCCTTCCTCAGGTAAAATGCAGGGTCCTAAATGAAGTCTTAGGAACAGCAGCTTTTTTCTTGTTCTTCTTGCATAAGGGGTTTTATGAATGTAGGCTAGGGAAATATGATAGCACCCTGTGCAAGGTGGATACCTGGTATGAGGTATCCAGGAGGCTAAGGGATACCACTGACTAGTAGTGCAAGCATTGGTATACTGATCTGTGCCATTGCCACCCTGTTCTGCTTGAGCACTTAGAGACAGAGAGTACTTGGCATGTATCATAAGCATTGTTTCCTCCTACTATTGTATTACTTGTTTTGTTTATTACTATTGTATTACTTGTTTTGTTTATTCTGCGGTGGTGGTGCTGCGGTAGCATTGTCACCTCACAGCTAGATGTTGTCCTGTTCCATTCTCAGCTAAAGCGTCTTCTGTGTGGAACAACTAAAAAATGAACAAACGAGTAGCGAAAACTTCCCAAGACAGCAAGTTTAATGCAGTAAAGCGCTTTTCGTTTGCTTATTAAGCAAACTTCATCAGACACACTACATAAGTCAAGAACCATTATATACAATGACATCACTAATTAATAAAACAATTAAAGTAATCAGGAACTCAAGTAATTACATCATTGAATGTGGTTATTGGATACAAAAAGTGCAAAGAACCTAATTAACTCCAAGGCAACCCCTAATACAAGACCTAGACTGAAAAAACATATTGTGTGTCCCTATAACATTTAAAATGTGCAAAAACATTGCATAAAGTGTATATATATTTTTACAAAGTGTATGTTGTCCACTTGAAAAAGTATATCATGTAAACATTAAGAATTATGTTGAATTATTTAAAATTATTTAGAAATATTAAAAATATTAAAAATAATAAAAATAAAAATAAAATAAAATAAAAATAAAATTTCTTCAGTAATACAGAAGTAGAAGTGTATTGATGAAAATATGTGTATGTTAATAAAAAGTGTTGAGAACACTATACAATAGTTTCTATAAAACAACCAATTGGGAAATAAATAAATAAATAAATAAATTTTCGTACAGTTTAAACTGTACCATAGAGATTGTATAAGAAAAATACGTATTTCCAATTCATGGTCCAAATAATCAATAGTAATGTTGATTTAAACATGTCAAAAATCACACTGTGTAAACCTTATAGCATGTATTTGACAATAAAGGATGTATTTGACAATAAAGGATTTACGTTGGACGAAAATAACGTCATCAACGTAATAAAAAATATATATACACTTTATGCAATGTTTTTGCACATTTTAAATGTTATAGGGACACACAATATGTTTTTTCAGTCTAGGTCTTGTATTAGGGGTTGCCTTGGAGTTAATTAGGTTCTTTGCACTTTTTGTATCCAATAACCGCATTCAATGATGTAATTACTTGAGTTCCTGATTACTTTAATTGTTTTATTAATTAGTGATGTCATTGTATATAATGGTTCTTGACTTATGTAGTGTGTCTGATGAAGTTTGCTTAATAAGCAAACGAAAAGTGCTTTACTGCATTAAACTTGCTGTCTTGGGAAGTTTTCGCTACTTGTTTGTTCATTTTTTAGTTGTTTCTTAGTTCATTATTTTTTATCTGGTTTATGTCTTCTGTGTGGAGACATGCGTGAATGGGCATACTTTCGTTGAAGGTTGTGCGTCAGGGCTGGCAACTCGGTATGTAAAAATCTACTGCCAATAATTAGCGGACCGGAGTTCCGCTGTGGCGACCCCTAACTGGGAAAAGTCTAAAGATTCAACAACATACAACATTGTATTACTTGTTTTACTTGTATGCTGAGGTATGTATGCTTTTAAGACAGCGATGGAATGTATGTTAAACATGACAGGATGTTGCAGGGGGCAGAAGCTACTTTCCCAGCTCTAGAAAGCATATGCCATGTGTGGCACCATGCAAATGCAATTGTATGTATGCCAAATGCATGTACTAATGTGTTCTTTTTTCTCATCCTTCTGAAGGTGCATTTGTGATGCAGAGCAATAAGAGAGCCAATGTCTCTGGGTTGTTTTAACAGTGGTTTCCAGATCTTTAGGGCATGTCATGACCATACTGATGGTGACCTGGAAGGATAACTGGTGGCTTCATTTGGTATTTCTCAGGAGAGGGCCATAAGCTCTTCTGTTAGTACCATTCAGGGTCTAACATCATTTCCCCACCTCAGTTGTGGAGGCTGTTGTCATCTGACATATGATAGCAGCTGAATGTCTGCCTCAGCAAAGAGGAGTGCATCCCAGCATGACTAGCAAATCCTGAACTTTTTGCCACCACAGTTACTGATTACCAACAATTTAAGTTATAGGGGTGACTGATGGCTAAGTGTTGTCCGCTAGGCTGGGCTGGCATCAAGCCAGTACCATCTCCATATCCCCATCCAGGTGTTTCTCCTCTCTGTTATGTCATTCCCCCATACATTGTTCATTGCCCAGCTCTTCCCATCATCATTTGTCCTCACTTTGTCAGTCTGTGCCCATATACTGTCATCCACACCTTTTGTGTGGATACCACACCTGTCTGTCTGGGTCTTCATTTTATGTTTGTCTGTCTAATTTCTCTTCTTCCTCTACCACTTTTCCAAATAGTCCTTTTTACCTACCCAACCAATCCTTCATATATTGAAAATGGGGCTTTCTTCCCCGCAAAAGAAATGGCCTTTCTTTCTCTCCACCGATCATACTTTATAGTTACTCTTGAATGTTTCTCACTGTATGCTATATTCCCTTTTCTCACTTTCCTATCTCCTCATATCTCCTCTTTTCCTCTTCATTTAAGTAATGATCTAGAGTTGCACTTTGATGTGCTGATCTCTGTAGGTTATCTGGAATGGGAGCTGTGCAGTTCTTTGTTGCACACATGGACTGGCATGGACGGCAGAACTCTAGTTTGCCTTAGTGATGATGTTCATCATGTCAGCCATGTGACTGTCTGTTAGAGTACTCCTCAACTGTGTCATCTTAGTTCCAATCTTTCCCAAAACACAGTCAAACCGATTTACTATGCAGTCATTTACTGGTATTTCAGCAGCATGCTGGTCTTGCCTCATACCTAATTATCTTTGGACCATACCACATCACACTATCCGGTTCTCCCCATTCAACATTGGGCAGACATGCAGTGCTTGTCTATGAATCCCAACCTATACCCTGAGAATGCACATAAAAAGCTTCTCTTTTTCAGAAATTAAATCAAGCTGAGCCATGCTCATTAGTAGCTGCTATACTCCACACTGCTTAAAAATTACACTATCCAGCATTACAAGAAATAAACATCTGCCTTTTTATGATGAATTACATTATTGTAAGTTTCTAAATTTGTTTAGAAGGAATACCAACTCAGGAACCGTAATATTTTCAGCTTATCTTGGTAACGAGATGTTTAAAGAGAGGTATAGTACATGCATGAATGGCCCAATGTTCAGTTTGCCCTGTAACAATTAATTTCTCTTACAAAACATGTTATAAATACAGTAGCCTCTAAAAAAGGTTTGTAAGAGGTTTAAAAGTTAAAAAAAACTCACATCAAAATACTAATTGTATTTCTGGGAAGGATATACTGAAGTTTTAAGTCAAATCCGCATGCAATCCCATATCCAGCTCATAGGAGACTCCATAGTGAGACATACTGACTAATCACTCATCCTATAAACAGCAACAATCTGAAACAAAACTACATTCACTGACAACTAATCCAGTGTTCCCCTCACCTCCATAGCTAACCACCAACTGAAATAAAAGGAATAAATGCATCTATATAATAAAAGAGTGGGATGAATTCATAAAGGTAACTGAGAGGGGTATATGATGTGTGCACATCAAGGTAACCTTTTGGAATGCAGAGGTAGCCCCACCACAGTGCTATTGCATGATGGTGGACTGTCTGTGTGGCAATGCTAGATGTTAATGAGGAAGCCCATGGGGGAGAGACATTCACTAATTAGCCATATGCTCTCTCCCAGAACTCCCTCTTGGAAGGCATCTGTGTGCCAAGCAATACATAGTATCACTCAGTTGTGTGGATTAGCATGGCCACCACTTGCACCTTGTGGTAAGTCATGTTTATCCATTGTGGCAGAGGTAAGTACTGGGGAGCTTAGTGGGTAAAGTAAGGTTAGGACAAGTGTCTGTGACTGCATGCAAGGAGCTACATGCATGAGTGTATGTGTGACCGCGTGTGTGCTTGCAGACAGCTGTAGGGGCATTGGGTTAAGTTAGGCAAGTGTCTGTCTGTTTGTGTGGGAGGGGTGAATGTGCTGTGAATGTGATTGCTGTTTTGTGTGTTTGTTTATGGGTGAATGGATGTGTCAGTGAGTACAATTGGGTGAGCAGACGGCTGTTGTGTGTATGTATTGTGGATGTGGTTTGGGATGGCTGTCATACTGTCACACACACACACACACACACACACACACACACACACACACACACACACACACACACACACACACACACACACACACACCTTTAACATAATGAACAGAGTCTAGAATATTGAGTGCTGGAAATGCTAGCCACCAATGAAAATTCTTTATAGGCATGCCTAAGCAGCATTTAAACAGTACAGGGATTGGGGGTGGTCCACTAGCATCCAATGGTAACTCGACACTCATACCTGAGGACCACTTAAAGAGTACAGAGGATTGTAAGATAGGGGGAACAGTAGTTACCAGGGACAACTCTATACTCATGCCTGAGTGGCACTTAGAAAGTATGGGGGGTAGTGGGAAGCACTAGTCACCAGACATAAATGTACACTCATGCCTAAGTGGCAGGTAAATGGAATAGGGATTGGGGGTAAGGGGAAGACTATGCTAGAGCATGTTGATCCATCAAGAGTATTATCAGCAAATGTTGTCCGATCAAAGGAAAAAGGGAAAAATGAAATTTTCCAACAGTGGAGTTTTCTTTTTTTTACCACTGTTGATTATCCTTGGAATATGTGTATTTAAGATCAGGAGGTGCGGGGGTGCCTTACAACTGAGAACAAAGTGAAATAGCTACAAGTTATGCTATAGTTAACAGTCCATAAGTTGGCTGTAGCATAGTTTGGTTATTTTAACAGCTGCAATTTATAAAGTAATATCTGTCTACAATGAAAGAAAAGAGTGATTAAATGAAATTCAACTATTTTATAGATGGATAGATATACAAAGCACAATAACTGGATTTACTTACTTTATACAGTCCAGTTTAAACAGTTACCCCATGCCCCCGAATTTATGACATTTATAGTGGGATCTTAGCTAGTCAATGAACTTAATTGTAAACACTGAAACCTTTGTTGATTTTTCTATAGCCAGCAGCAAGTTATTCCAGCAAGATGGTACTGTTCTGCAGAAAGCCTTTCCACCTGTTTTCCTAATAAAGGTGGATCTCTTTAAGCAGAAAATGTGTGCATCATCTGTGTGGAATCTGCATGTCCTCCCCGTGGTCGAGTGACGTTTAAAGACATGCAGGTAGGTATGTGCGTCAATGGGTGTGCCTTCTTTGAAGGTTGGGCATCGGGCTGGCAACTCATCACCATAAAAATTCACTGCCAGTCATTAGCAGACCAGAGTTCCACTGTGGCGACCCCTAAATGGGAAAAGCCAAAAGACATTACTTTTTAGTAGTGAAAAGCTAATATTAATTTCTGTACTGGGGGGTTATTCTTAGCATATGGGGCATAAGTGTAAACGCAGGAATTGGAATGTGGCCTTTCATGTTATTTGGCCACCTGGCTTTATCTTGAGATTCATTATTATGTTCCCTTGCATCAAATATTTGGGGAGTTTAACAATTTTTGGGGCTCTAAGCAAGTTAATTCCAACTCTTTTCTTTTTTATGGTGTTAGGAATCATGTAAACTTGTAACTTTAATCATTAACTATCAGATCAGCAAGAAACTGAAATAGAGAGAAGACCTGAGCCAATGCCTTAATATTTGAAGACTGCATCTTTGTTGAGTTCCTCAGTGAATTATTTATATTAATTTCATTGACTTCCCTAGTTTCCTGTCTGAGTATCTATAAAATATGTTATTTTAGCATTGACTGTTAGTTTTTTAGCCCATAGTAGCTAAAACTTTTCTACATTTCATTTATTCATCTTTTGATAATTCTAAAACCTTTAAAAGTGTCAGATCATTAGACAAGTTAGTGATCTGTAACTTTGGTAAGTGAAGACAAATGTAATTTATAAATAATCTGAAAAAAGAGTTATATGAGAAATTCCTGTCATAGCATAGCAACAGCCAGATTCAGTATACTGTGTGCTAACTACTTTGAATGTCCTATCTGTAAGTTACTTTTTAAAACCATGCAATAGGGGATTTGCTGGGTCCAGTTTCATTAATAGCAGGGATCAGT
This sequence comes from Protopterus annectens, assembly GCF_019279795.1. Taxonomy (NCBI): domain Eukaryota; kingdom Metazoa; phylum Chordata; order Ceratodontiformes; family Protopteridae; genus Protopterus; species Protopterus annectens. The sequence continues at coordinate 537,261,020 of NC_056739.1, forward strand.
CTGTAGAGTCACATGCCCTTTTAAAAACCTGCGAAAATTGCTCGTCAGGGCATTCTTTTTTATCATAAATGATGTCTGTCACACTGTATATGGTAGTTGAAGTATTGAATCACATCCTAACTCCATGCTAGGGTTTGAACAAGTAATTTGTGCTTTGCCACAAGCTAATATTTCAAAATAGACAACTTTTTTAAAGAATTTAACCAAGAGGCAAAGATTGCAAATTGTATGGCAATACTGCACTGCAGAAGTTCAGAGGAAAAGAAAGGGTGCAGAAGGTAAGGGAGGGACTGAAGATATCCATCACAAACTCACCCATAAGATGGGTTAACATCTTTATGAAGACTGGATGAAGCTCCTCATGAGAGTGACCCTCCTTAAATTGAGGTTTTCTAAACAGGTTGAGCACAGTGTTACTGGGCATGTTATAGATCAAGAAATGAGTTGGCAGCCTAGGTTATTTTGTCCAGACTAGACAATTCTTATGTTGGACTATTAGGCTGATTTTGTGAAGGTAAGAAGAAAATACAGGTGACAATCAGTAGAATAGTGAATGGGTTATTAATATGCAGAGCCCGGTGAAGAAATACACAAGGATGGAAGAAAAGCTGTCAGGATACTCAGGACGGTGGTTTCTGTTTCAACAGGTAATTGAGCTGCATGACAGAAAATGACAGAAATTAGTGCAGATAATGAGATTATAAAATCCTGATTTGCCATTGTAGACCAGTCAATGTATGTCTCAGCTAAGGCTACCTATGGAAATGTTGACACTCAAACTGCTGAGTGCATAAAAGTAAAAAAAAAAAAAAAAAATCGAAAACCTGAGAAAATCAAATCTTGAAAATTGCTCTTCTCCTTAAATCTTCTTATTGCAGGTGGTGGCAAGCTCCATTACTCCCTCCCCCCAGCTTATGTATACCATCTCTGAGACCGCCATACCTCAGAGAAAAGGGAATATTCTGAGAAATAGCATGTTGGACTTAGCATATGTAATTCTGTTCTTTCGTCTATTCAGTGTTCGTGTTTTTGGACTTGCTCTGGTGGGTCCCAACATTTCAAATGATTACCCTCAGGGGTTAGATGATATAGAAAAAGACGAAGGATAAATTAAGAAAACTATTATCAGCTCTGTAGTCTCTGACTAAAAAACATGATTATTTGGTCAGAAGATCGGGGAAGGGCAGATTTCATATAATCGTTTGCAAGAGGGCTTGAATAGTCTTGACACCAGACTTTCCACAAAAAAGTCAGTTAAACTCTTTGCTGCAAGATATTCCCTGTTTTGAAGAGTAGCTAGCTAGACCCTCCAGAGTGGGGAAGATGGATATCTGAGTTAATACAGAGAGAGAAACTTAGTTGTAAAATGTCTCTCCCGTAGTACAGAGAACTGGACAGTGTAAAGAGCTATTCTAAGCAGGATTAAAGGAAAGAGTACAGTTGTTCCTGGTGATGTGTAACATGGGAGGAAGGCACTGTGACTCAGCTTAATTACTCTATCTATTTATGGATGATCTGGCAGGGTCGGCAGTATCTGTGTAGATCACCTGATGAGGATATCTTCTTCTATCAGGGTACAAATCACAAACCACAAACAAGTGGATTGATGGTCTGTGAACAAGATGATGGAATAATATATAGACCTCTCAACTCAGATGTAGTGTTAAGCCAAAGTCAGGATTCTGTAGTAAGTGTCAGAAAGGAGGCTGGTTAATGAGAAAAAAGCAGATGCGTGTGTTTAAAGGGACGTGGTTCGACTCAGTAGAGATGGAGAGAATTCAGTAGACTTTAGAGACAAATCACCTCTGAAGTCAAGGATGGAAAGGAGAAGGAACTGAGGTGGCCTTAAAGAACTGGATGATACTGAGCAGAGAAGCAGAGTGTCAGGGATGATTTCCTGGCAGGCATTTCCAGCAACAGCCATCCAAATAGGAGGAACAGAAAGAACAAATCATTTTGCTGGTATGCTAAATCACTGGGATTTACAGAGGCCTAGTTTCATCGGGTGTTTATATCATAAGCCACCAATAGAAGACTAGGACTCTAAGTAAAAGAATTCAAAGCTTATGACATATTTTGTCATTACAGATCAATAAAGGTGCAACTTTTGCTGCATTTAAGGGTAGTCTTGAAGACTGTATATGCAAACGCAAATTTATACCAGGGTTGTCATGCACAACCCTGCTAGATTTATGGGGTAAGCAGTATTAAGTGATTGGAAGCAGTGCTAAGAACTATTAAGTTGTCATCTTAAAGGCATATATGGTTAGGCATCTTATGATCCTTGTAATCCCTTGCTTAGTATTGTTTTTATATTCCTGTTCTCCTAAATAATTAATACAAACTTAGGATTGCTTTCCAGCATGAGACTTGGGGATACATTCAGACAGTAGTCTATCCTTTGATCATCATGTGTTTATGGTAGTGAGGAAATCATTCTATGTTGTGCAACTTATAACCAAGGTATGGCATCTAAGTCCAAGAAAGTCATTGTTCCACTGTATTCAGGATTCATCAACATATCATTGAGTACAATGTCCCCTTTGGTATGTATCTAACCAGGCACATGTAACAATTAAAACAACCTCAGAGATTACTCACAAAAAGAATACATGTCATAAATAACATGCTATACAGACTGACTAAAATACTCTATCACTGTAGTCTGTTTCCTATTGGCTAATGAGGAGATATCTATCCTTGGCATACAAGATATGATGCCCCTCCTCTGTGCCAGTAATCAAGGAATCTCAATCCTCACTACTGACGCTGGTGAGAGGCATTCACTTGGAACAAAAATGGATACACACAGTATTTTCAGATGCAGCTGTCTGCATCAAGCACAATTTCCTTTAAGAGCACACAGGGAACACACTCAGTCTGGGGGCTGGGTTTCCTTCTCTCTCTCAAGGCCCCCAATATGACTCCCCCCTCACACACCTGTAGAGTTGAGTCCTCAGCTGAGTGTTCCAAGCGAAGTCCTCCACCATCCTCTCTGTGAAACCAGTGCTCTGTGTCCCTGATCAAGCTACCTGATGCATACACTCTTTGAGATTTGATTTTCACACACACACACACACACACACGCACACACAAACATGCAGCAGAGAAAGGCTGGCACAGATTTTCCAGCTATGCCCCCTCAGCCCAGACTATAAGTTATATTCACGGCCACCAGCCAGCTACTTTAAGGTTGTTACAAGGGTACCCAATTATACTGAGTAAAATTAATACTAACACAAATGGTAGTGCTTGACCAATGCAGCAAGGATTTCAGGAATGACCACAGTGTCATCAAATAAATATAAGTACTCTCAGAGGTCAAAATATCCTCTAAAATACCAGCTACAATGAACATTTTTCATATATTTAATAATAAATAATAAAAGAACATGAAAATACTAAATATCTATTTACAATAAACACCAGAGTTTAAACCACAGGAAATATTAAAAAATAATGCAGATGGAAAGGTTTGCAAAGATACAGAAAAATAATACTTATATATTTTCCTGACTGATCTAAAGAATTACTGTTTCCTACTTACTTAAGTGAGCTAGGCAGGATGATGTGGGTGAGAGATCCTTCTTTGTCAGGTTACAAAAACAGACTGCTCTAAAACGTCTATCTCATCTAGTATTAAAACATCATTTCAGTGCTGGCTTACAGAATGCCATCACACACATCTGGTCATCTGACTTCTGGCTCCCACACTACCCCCTTTGCTAGAAAGTGAACCAGAATGTAACATGTGTGTTACTATGCACACATATAGAGTTTTGCTAAAATTTTGCTAGCATCTGGAAGCTATAAAACCATTTCAAAACATCCACCCTTCCAGGATAAAAAATAGTTCACCCCTAAGGACAATACAGTAGGATTCCTGGTCCTGGTTTTCATAGACATTTTTGTGTTTAGCTGCAATCAGAACTGTAAGATACAATTTTTATGGCTTAAACCAAGTAATTTAATCCCAGGTTATTTTTTTAGTTTGCTGGACTGAGATTAACCTCCTCTCTTCCAGTATACTCTCTTACAATATATTCATTTCAGCAGTTGCAATACAATCCGACATACAGGTGTATTCCTTTTCTGTCCAGCAGGTCCCACTGTTCCTGCATTTTTAAGACAAGCAGCTTTACAAATACATTTTCAACAAAAGTACCTGTACAAATTAGTTTGATATACAAATGACATATAATTTTTTACAAAACTGCAGCTAGCTATGCTGACATATGGTCCATTTCTACTGCCCTACTTCTCTTGGCATAGCTGGCAATACCTCAAATCATCACACAAGGCATCATCATATCCCACTCTGATGGAAGTCCTGCATATCCACAAAACAAACACTATTGGAATTACCCATTCTAAAGACTTAAACATTGCCTCCGATGTAAATTGGACCTGATGGAGAGACATGTATGTATCCCAGATACTACCCCCTCCTATGGCATAGGCTCCACTTCCATGTGAAGCAGAGTTCCTTCTTAACCCAATTCAAGTGAAACTTGGACAGCTGGACAGGGAATAGAAAATTCATCCCTGGTTTGGCAACTATGTCTCTGATGGACAAAGGCAGCCTGATGGATCATCTCCATGGCCCCACCTTGTAAATGTTTAATTTCCCAAGCCCCTGCTTACACTTTCCATGGGTAACATAACTTGTGAGAGATTTGGGTTGCATGACTAGGCTTAAAAAGGTCCTGGTGGTTGTTAACCTAATATACACATATGAACCTATGAACTTATGGAAGAGCTTCAACTACTAGTTGTATCTCAACTGTCTCACTTCTGTCCCTTTATTGCTGTAATGGTTGAGCACTGACTGTAGTAACACAAGGGTAGAAACTGTGAAAATAGACGCAATGCAAATCTGAGCCAGGGGATGTCAAATCACTAAAAAAGGAAGAGAAGCAGTGTCATCTAAGCTCAGATGTCAAATTTCTGTTTGGCTTTCTGGAAACATGGCTGTGATGTTTCCTGATAATATAACTGCTAAAAGCTGTAACTGATACCTGATTGCACATTTGCTTAAATAGCTACTCAAATGCATCCAAAGGTAATTTGGTGTGGGCTGTTTAATAAAGCCCTTTTTATAACATTGATGTTACTGATGCTTTTTCTCTAAATGTTTTGCAATAGAAGAATTGTTGAATAACGTGTAATTCAACTTATTTTCATCTTCTTCTTTTTTTGGCTTTTCCCAGTTAGGGGTCCCCACAGCAGATCACCCGTCCACTCATGATTGGCAGTGAAGTTTTACAGTGTCGAGTTGCCAGCCCGGCACCCAACCTTCCACAGAAGGCACGCACATGCACGCACTCACACCTAGGGCCAATTTTAGAGTGTCCAATCCACCTACAGCGTGTCTTTGGGATGCAGGAGGAAACACACGCGACCACAGGGAGGACATGCAGACTCTGCACAGAAGGTACCCCAGCAAAGGATCAAACTGGAGAACCTCTTGCTCTGAGGCGGCAATGCTAACGGCTGCACCACCATGGCCGCTCAACTTATTTTCATCTTATTATTGAGTAAAAATACCATTGATAAGCTAGATATGCATAGTTCATGGTCAGTGCATGGGTGTGAGCTTCTGACTAGTGAAAGTGCATTTTGCCATAGCAGAAGATGTAGAGGTTAGAATAAAATATGTATTAATGCATGTTTGATGTTTGGCTCCTGAGGGTCAAGCATATTTGGTATCTAACCTATGTTCATCATTCCTACTTCCTAAGATACATTTTGGGTTATCTGATAAGGTAGCTCAGTGCTAGTCAGTAAACTTGAAACTGGACCTCAAAAGGTGCACAATGAAGCTCGCAGACAGTCGGGTACACTTAATTTAATACTGAACCAAATCAATCGATGTAAACACACAAAACATAAACGCTCCAAATAATTATGTTTTCATTTCAAGAACTTCCTCAGATGTGTGCTGATGTCTCTAAACTATTAATTTATAATGGTTTCAGTTAAGAAAGTCCAATCAAAAACCTTTTACATTAACATAATTAATTGCAAGTGGTTAAAAACAATACATGTTAAACGTGTTTAATAAATCTTCTTAATTCATACCCCTTAAAAAGGTGATCTTACAAGGATTTTACTAGATGTTAAAACTTTCTTAAGAAAAATTAACCTTGAAATTTTTTTTAGTCATAATACCAACACAGGGTCAACTAACTTGTAAGGAAGAGCACATTTAATCCCCCCTACATCCAGAAATAAAAAAATTTGAGTGTTTAGTTGAAGAAGAAATAAGAAGTAGTTTTGATAAAATAAGGTATAAAACAAACCTTGACAGATGAGAAAATAGTGTTTTAAATGAACTAAGAAATGACATGAACACTAGGGTTATGAAACCGGATAAAGGGGGAGGAATAGTTTTAATGGATGCTCTTACATTAGAAGATAAGATGAATGAAATTCTAACAGATACCAGTAGGTATATTAATATTTCAAGAAATGAAATTAATATAGCTTATTAAACGATAGTTATGGCACTTGAGGAACTTTTACTTGAAGGACTGATAGATAATAAAACGTATAGGTACTTAAAGGTGGAGAAACCAAAAATACCAACTATATTTGCAATTTCCAATATATACAAAGATGGGATGGATCCACCTTTAAGGCCTATTGTTTCAGCAGAAGGGTCTAAAACCCTACCTCTTGCCAAATATATTGATTTAAAGTTGAAAAACTTATGGTTAAAGCGAAATAACATTCTTAGAGATTCATGGGACTTTCTTAGGTGTGTAAAAGAGGAATTGTACAAAGAAGACATGTATTTCCTTACTATTGACGTAATAGACCATTTTCCAGTATTCTCCACAAGGAGGATTTAATCTTGTTGGAAGAAATAATATTTGAGGACAGGAACCTAAGACACAATGAATGTACAGTGATTCTACAGTTATTGGATTTCGTCCTTAAGTATAATTTTCTTTATTTTAAGGGGGAATATTTTCACCAAATAAAGGGTGTAGCCATGGGCGCAGCTTGTGCACCAACATTTGCAAATTTAGTGTTAGCTAAATGGGAGGAAAAATTGGTCTTTAATTCTATGTATAACCAGAAGTGGCTGTTATACAAAAGATTTCTGGATGATATCTGTGTTTTTTTTTTGGAATGCACCCAAAGATGAAATTCCTGATTTTATACAGTTTTTAAATAATGGTACAAACTTTCTGAATTTACATACAATGTAGAAAAGGAAAAAACTATATTATTTGGATGTAGAGATATATAAGAAAGCCAACACATTTAACTCTAGAATATAGAGGAAGAGTACATATTCAAATTCTTATTTACATTTCAATAGTGCTAACCCTGTTTACCAAAAAACAGATTTGGTAAGGGGTCAATATATTATAAGATCCTCCAGAATGATTTCTAATACTGACGACTATATTGAGGAAATTAAACTTTTGAATCAAATGTTTAAAAAAAGAAATTATCCACACTTTCTGATTGAAGAAGTAGAGAAAGAAATCCTGGGGGAAAGAACAGGGAAATTCCAACCAATTTTAGGGTGTAGTGAGGCTAGATTTGAACAGAGTAAGCCTGAGGAGAATTTTAACAGGGCCTTGGTTTTAGAATTTAATGCAAGTTTGAGTTTGGTTATGAATATTGCTGACAAGGAATGGAACAGATTTATTACTATCACAGACCTTGACAAAATAGCCAAAGAAAAATTGAAGGTGGTTTACAAAAATTCTTGCAGCTTAAAGAATTTATTAGAAAAGAATTCCACAGCTGGGTCAGGAAATAATAGAAGAAAGAAAGGTACCTTCAAGTGTGGGCACTGTTCACAGTGTCCTTACATTGCCAACAAAGAGATAACATTCTTGGAAAGTAGAAAAATTGTGATAGAAGGAAAAGAATATACCAATTGCAGTGATATGGGTATAGTGTATCTGGCAAAATGTGAGTCCTGCCAAGCATTTTATATAGGGAAGACTGGGAATAAATTAAAAAGAAGAATTTACGAACATTTGTATGATGTACAAAATAAAAAAAATAGACTAATGCCCTATATAAACACAAGTTGGATTGTAAGGATGCAAATTTCCTATTTTTTGTATTAGAAAGAGTAAAAAGTGATGAAAGGGGTGGCTTATGGGAGGCAAGAATTGAATATAGAGAGCTTTGGTGGCAAGTAACTTTGCAGGCGAATAAATGGCCAGGGCCAAATTAGTGTATTTCCATTGACCCCCCTTCTTAAACTTAGAGCTGCAAAATTATAATGTTTATGGTAGTAATGGTGTAAACCACTTTATTTCATTTTTTTTTTTTTTGGTTTTAATAAGGATTTACTGTTTTAATTACATATTTTCTTAAACCTTTGACCATAAGCAAATCAACAAATATATTTAAATGGGTATTTTTAACAAGAGTTTATACTGTTCATTTTTTGGTGCTATTTATAATATGACCATAAGATGGTGCCACAAATCAAAACAATAAATAGTTTTATTTTGTTGGAAGAATTTTAAATGTTTAAATTACAGAGTTTTTTAATATTACATGTATTTTTTATTTTGTTTTAATGGGCACTCAGAGTTGTAAAATTATGACGTCCATGGTAGTAATGGTGTAAATCACTTTATTTCATCCTTTTTGTTTTAACAAGGATCTATTGTTTCAATCACACTTTTTTAACCTTTGGTTATAAGTATCTCAACCAACCTACTTAAATGGGAATTTTTAACAAGCTTTTATGTTGTTTGTCTTTTCAGCTTTTCCCGGTTAGGGGTCGCCACAGCGGAACTCCAGTCCGCTAATGATTGGTAGTAGATTTTTATTGTGCCGAGTTGCCAGCCTGATGCCCAACCTTCAGCAAAGTCACACCCATTCACGCATGTCTTTCGAAAGCCACTCAACTACGGGGAGGAAATGCAGACTCCACATAGAAGGCACTCCAGCTGAGAATCGAACAGGAGAACCTCTTGCTGTGAGGCAACAACGCTACTGCTGTACCGCTGTGGCTGGAATTTTAACAAGCTTTTATGGTGTTCATTTATTCATTTTTTTGTGCAATTTATAATATGACCACAAGATGGTGCCAGAAGCTAGATTAACATATAGTTTTATTTTGTTGGAAGAATTTTAAATGTTCAAATTAATGAGTTTCTTAATATTATATGTATTTATTTATTTATTGTTTTATATAAGTTTCAAAGTGTACTTATGTATGTATTTATTCAATGTTTTTTATCAAGCAATTTTTAAGAAGTTTTATTAAACACTTTTAACATGTATTGTTTTAACCACTTACAATTAATTATGTTAATGTAAAAGGTTTTTGATTGGACTTTCTTAACTGAAACCATTATAAATGAGTAGTTTAGAGACATCAGCCCACATCTGAGGAAGTTCTTGAAATGAAAACGTAATTATTTGGAGCGTTTATGTTTTGTGTGTTTATGTCGATTGATTTGGTTCAACATTAAATTAAGTGTACCCGACTGTCTGCGAGCTTCATTGTGCACCTTCTGAGGTCCAGTTTCAAGTTTACTGGTTTACTTTTGGACTTTTTTTGCACGTTTTGTTTGATCAATCCTAGTCAGATTTCAAAATCTCAGTTATCCTGCCTTCTGTCTTCCTGTGACAGCTGATTGGCTGAGCATATCCTGAGAGGGAGGATTTCAGCTATGACAGGAAGTGAGTGTTAAGTCTTTTTCTGTCATCCAAAGAAGAAGGTTCTCTGACTCTTCACAAGAACATGTGCTGATTTTTTTGGCTTACTGCTCAGATAATCTTCATTTGGGGACCCCCTTCCTCAATTTTTTTTTATTAGAGTTGTTATCATCTTTCTATGTTTATGTTTATTTAATAAGTATATATTTGATATGTATATCTCTCAGTGTTTGCAGTAATTACTATGGGAATCTCTGCCTGTTGCACTATTAGACATTTATCTAAAATGCAAGTTTTTACTGTTTCTGGAAACATTTTTAGTATTTCCTCATGTGTAACGTGTATTTGTGCTATTAGACACTAGAGGCCAGTCTTTCCTGTTGTTACTCATCTTTTGATATGAAAATATTGCATAACTTGGATTTTTCAGCATTTCTATGTTATTTACTATATGCATAACTCTGCTCTGTGTGTTTTTAACATTAGATCGTAATTTTATTGCAGATTAAATTATTTAAAATGTAATGTGGAGATTATTCTCTGGCAGAAAATATAGTTTAAATTGCTATTAAATTCTATGTTATGGCAATTTAATATGGTTAATGTGTGTCTGGAGCAAAATTATAGCACTGATTTGGCACATTGGTTGCTTTGGTGTTTGGACTTTGTGTATTGAACATTATTTAACTTCTGTCAGTTGTAAAATTATTCTGAACATATTTCAAACTGTTTATGTGATAATAGCACCGTTTAGCAGAGTTTAGTTGTGTGGGGACTTAGTTATTATTAGAAACTTGAAGTGCTTATTTTGATACATTATCCAGTACTGTTAGATCATTATTCTGGCTGGTGTTCCCTCCCCTGACTTGATGGATGCTAACTTTACTAACTGCCCCTCCCCAAACATCGAATCTGATTATACCAAATGGCCACTATGTGATGAGTGTTGGACACAGCCTCTGGGCTGTTTCAGAACCTGGAGCATGTATAGGACAACCAAACCCTTTAGGTATTCTGGGATAAGAGACCCCCTTGCCAGATGTGAAACTCTGTCCCCAGATAATCTGCCTAGTAGTGAATTTAATAAGAAAAAGAAACAGAAGCTTCATTATACAGTTGATAATCAGATTATAGATGTTTATATGACTGATGTGGTTTCCCTAGCTAACAGTGTTCTGCAGACAGCTGGTGGCACTGTTCCCATATACGGATCTAGTGCTTGTTTGCTTAGAGACCTCACTGTTGTTTTATAAAATGATAAGGAATCTGATGATGACAATGGTGATTTTCTAGCTGACACTGAGTCCAGTCACTCTGATTCTTTGGAAGGTGAACCTGATCTTAAGTCCAAAAAAGTGTTTACTTTTCCTCAGATGATGGTTTGATTTAATGATGGATTTTGTTTGGGAACTGTCAGAAACTATCCTAGAGCTAGGCAAGGTATATGACTTTAAAGAGGACAAGATGCCCAGTTCTGTGTCTGCCCCCCTTACCAACCTGTGAAGTTGTTTGCCTCCTTTTAAAACAGAAAACAGAAAATTTTGTTCAAGACATCCTTACAGTCATACTTGGAAGGCAGACACTCTATGATTCCCATGGTGAGAAATGTTTCTGTATGCATTTTTACCCTTTCCAAAGATTCCCAATGCACTTCTAAAGATTTAGAAAGAATTACCAAAGATCATTGTGATACATTCTTTTGGCCCAGATTAAGTTGGTTCTCCCTTTTCATGGAATTACTACAAGCTTATTCACAGAATGATTCTGTTCAAAGAGCATCAGGCATGAACAGTACAACCCAACTTAGAGCAACTGCAATTGACAACCTGGATGATTTTATTTTGATATTTCACACTGAGCTTGATCGAAGGAAGGACACTGAGGAAACTCGGAGCTATAATATATAACATTAAGTATCCTGTTTTTTGTTTATTTTGTTCTTTATTTCTTTGTTATTTATAGCACTTTGTGTACTGTGTATTTTTCTAGCTAGTTTCACTGTGTGTGAGGTATTAACTGGAAACTGTCCACTTTTATTAAGCCTCTGTTGGGTTGTTTGTTTCTAATAACTTGTTGCAGTTAAACTCTTTTTTCTAGAGGCTCCTTTAGCTGTTTAAAACTTTCATTTAAAGGCTCACTGCTGCTTTTCAGCTGTGAGAAACATTTCTGCAGTTTGTTCTAAGTAGTGAGGATATTTGTAGCATTTCCATATCAAGGCTTGTATTTGGGCCTAGTGTTTGTGGAGGCTGTGTGTCTGAGCACATATTCAGGGACATCTTGGTTTAGCCAAAGCCATCAAGCATTTCAGTGAGAGAGAATTGTTTGAGGTCATTGGCTGACTGAGGTCACCTGGACTACAGCTTAGACTGAGCACCTCATTGGTTCTTTTGAGATTTCTTTCTTAAAAACTGTCTCAGGTTTCAACTTTCTGTTACCTAAGAAGTTCATTTGTGAGTGTTCTGCCATTTCACACTGAGCTTGATCGAAGGAAGGACACTGAGGAAACTCGGAGCTATAATATATAACATTATGTATCCTGTTTTTTATTTTGTTCTTTATTTCTTTGTTATTTATAGCACTTTGTGTGCTGTGTATTTTTCTAGCTAGTTTCACTGTGTGTGAGGTATTAACTGGAAATTGTCCACTTTTATTAAGCATCTGTTGGGTTGTTTGTTTCTAATAACTTGTTGCAGTTAAACTCTTTTTTCTAGAGGCTCCTTTAGCTGTTTAAAACTTTCATTTAAAGGCTCACTGCTGCTTTTCAGCTGTGAGAAACATTTCTGCAGTTTGTTTCCCACCCTCTCTCCTTGTTGGTATAGTGTTGTTATAGTTGGTGGCTTTGCAGTTGTCCACCCCTAGTGTAAATTTGATCTGGGACCCTACTCCCAGTCTAGTGTCATTACCTCATTCTACCCAGTACAGGGACAACATTTGAGAAGGCCAATCAGCTTAGTTTCTGCTACTCATTTCTCTTTTTCCTTTCTCTCTTTCCACTTACAAAAAAAAAGTATTTGTGTTTCTTCCTACTTTATTTTGCTTTTGTGTCATCTTAAAAGTACTCAATTGTATTTATTACTGCTTGGTGTAACTCATTCTAAGCCTTTTAGTTTAAGCACTTGGGCTTCAGACCAGTTGTTTTACATTAAGAACGTTTGTGGTCTGCACTGTAGTGGCAGAACAGGTAGCTTACATCCTTCTAAGTTGGGAACTGTTGATTGAGGGCTCAGTGTCTGTTATTCTAAATGTGTATTAATTCTGGTTTAAGCACTTGGGCTTCAAGCCAGTTATTTTACATTAAGAGGGTTCGTGGTCTGCACTCTTGTGGGAGGAGAGGCTGGACTCTGCCCTTCAGAGATGGGAATTTCTGGTTAAAGGCTTATAGTGCCTGCATATTTGAACTGCTTCTTACTGAAATTGGTACACCTTGTTTGCTGTAGCATAGACTAGATCCAGGCCTGCTGAATCTAGCTTTGTTTGTATAACTTGAACACTAATCCAGTCATTCTTTAAAGTATTCAAATGTATTTATTACTGCTTGGTAGTAACTTGATTAAAGTGTAGCTATCATTCTAAGTCTTTTGGATTAAGCACTTGTGCTTCAGACCAGTTGTTTTACATTAGGAAGGTTTGTGGCCTGCACTGTGGTGGCAGGACAGGTAGCTTACATCCTTCTAAGTTGGGTACTGCGGATTGAGGGCTCAGTGTCTGTTATTCTAAAAGTGTATTAGTTCTGGTTTAAGCACTTGGGCTTCAGGCCAGTTATTTTACATTAAGAAGGTTCGTGGTCTGCACTCTTGTGGGAGGAGAGGCTGGACTCTGCGCTTCTGAGCTGGGAATTTCTGGTTAAAGGTTTATAGTGCCTGCATATTTGAACTGTTTCTTACTGAAATTGGTACACCTTGTTTGCTGTAGCATAGACTAGATCCAGGCCTGCTGAATCTAGCTTTGTTTGTATGCTTGTTGTTTGTTTGCTTGTTATTTCCCTGAAATGCTAATTTCACCTAAAACGTGGCTTTTCAGTGCTTCTGTGGATCCCTAGTGATATCTGCATTGCTTACTGTACTTATTTCCTTGTTTCACTTGAAAGAAAGTTACTGTTTGTCATTTTTGCATTTAAGTTACCTGTAACACATTGCATTTAAGTTACTTGGCACTTGCTCACTAAGTCAGCACTAAAAAATTAAAAGCACTACACCCTCACAAACTCCCCTTGAGTACCTTGTTCTCCACTGGCCCTTTTTTCAATTATAAAGGAATTCCCAATACTATTCTAGCATGTCCAAAGGTCAGTTGTCAATCTCCTCTCCGGTCCAGCTGGTGAATCTGGGAATCTTGAGGCAATGTTACAACTGCCTCATGTACACAGACAACCCTCTCCTCCTCCCAACAAATTCCAACACATGTGAGAGATGCAACCATATAGCCAAACTGGAGGCTAAGCTCTCTCAACTCAGTACTGGCGTAACCAGTCAGGAGGAGAAGGAAACCACACTGACTACAATTCCAGTCTCACATAGACCTACCACGACAGCAAACCAAACACATAAACACACAAAAACATACTCAGAGGCTCTAAATAAAAATCTGCCTAAGCAGCAGAGACCTCCAAAGCAGACACCCAAGCAACAGCTACACCAAAACAAAACACGTGCATCACATAAGCTCACAAAGCCAGTGTGCCGAACAGTCACAGCCCTTAAGGCTAAACACACCTGATACACTTGTAATAGGTGACTCTATCGTCAGACACACTGATGTCCCGCTCACCAGGCTGAACAAGGAGAAGGTCACGGTGAGCTGCCTGTCGGGCACTAGGATCTGCCACATAACACAAGCACTCAGGTCACTCCAAGGCAAGTACAAATATGACTCAGTCATTGTCCATGCTGGTGTGAATGACCTGAGACGTACCTCCCTGGAATACATGAAAAGAGACATAGAGGAGCTCTCTGAGCATGTAGCCCAGGCCGGTATGACCCTGACCTTGAGTAGCATCTTACCCTCACCAAGAATGATGCCACAATATGAAGACAAGATGATCAATTTCAACAACTGGCTTAAGTATTGGTGTCATTCAAAGGGGATCCAATGCCTGTCAGCCTGGGATGACATGCTCGACGAGCCACGATGCTTCGCTAGGGACGGCTTGCACCTGTCACCCCTGGGCTTTCGGATATTGGCAAAGGCTCTTGCTACCCCCATAGTGCCTTTTTAGGCAAGGCTCAAAAGACAAACCCACCTCCATAGGTATCACAAGGGATAAAAAACTAAGAGTAATGCTACTCAATGTCAGAAGTCTAAACCTCAAGATGCACGCACTCGAAACTCTCCTTAGCATGGAGAACATCGATATCTGTGCAGTAACAGAAACCTGGTTCAAGGCTCCCAAGAGCACCCCAGCACTACCAGGTTATACCTCATACCATGCTTTTCGGCCCCAAAACTTGGACTGAACCACAAAAGGAGGCGGAGTATCAATATTTGTCAAAGATACCCACACTTCCAGGTTGGTGGCACAGCACGAAGCATGAGAGACTATCCATGTGCAACTAACAGTGGGTAAAACTGCCTTCCAGTTTATAGCCTGCTACAGACCACCCTCCCAAACCCAGGAATCCCACTCGGTCATCCTGAGAACACTGGAAAATATGAAGGTCTCTCCAAACACCATTATATTGGGCGACTTCAACTACCCAAACATAGACTGGGAGCATTACTCTAGCTCCAGCACCCTAGCCCAAAGGATCCTAGAATTTATAAACTCAAATGCTATGGAACAACTTGTTACCACTCCCACAAGAGGGGAAAACATACTGGACCTGATCATCACCAACATGGGGACTCTATGCTCCAGACCAGAAGTGTATCCCTCACTGGTAAGATCAGACCATAAACTAATCTCACTGGATATTCACATCCCGACCCCACCCCCTGCCCATAAAACCACAGTGAAAAACTTCTCTAAAGCAAATTTCACACTCCTCAAAACCGAGGTGGAGTCCTTCAAAGTCCCCGAGCCTGTAGAAAATACGGCCCAGACCACAGAATCCTTTATAAATGCATTCTATGATCACCTTCAGGAATGCATGGATCATGCAATCCTAAATAAAACCAAGACCCAATCCTCCAAAGGCAGACGTCCTGTCTGGTGGACCCCAGCCATAAACAAACTATACAATAGAAGGAGGACGCTACTACATGAAAGAGCAAAATCCCAAAAAGGGAAGGCATCTCTGATCAGTATTAGCAAAAAACTACGGGCACTCATAAAATCGTCTAAGGCCATCTTCAAGAGAAAAATTGCATGGGACACTAAGGATAATCACAAGGCTTTCTTTAGTTATGTTAGGAACCTGGGTGGGAATTCCCAGATATGCTCAGAATTAGTCCAAAATGACAAAAAATACACAGAACCCACAGACATTGCCAACATCCTAGCTGACAGGTTCAGCGCAAACTTCTGCCCCCCCTCCCCACCAAAAGGGCAAATATCTATCCCAGCAGAGTGCTGTCCCCCTGACATCTCAGATGCGCAGGTAAGAGCCGCCCTCTCCAAAGCAAAAAACACAGCATCAATGGGAACAGACGGTGTCCTGGGCTGCATCCTACATGAACTCCAAGAAGAGCTTAACCCAAACATAAAACTACTGTTCAATCTCAGCCTTACTACAGGATATGTACCCAAAGAGTGGCGTACAGCAACAGTGGTCCCTCTCCACAAAGGTGGTGCCTCAACGGATCCTGGAAATTATCACCCCATAAGCCTGACTAGCTTGGTCTGCAAAGCTACGGAAAGGATCATCATGGACCTCATAAATAAAGATATTGGAGATCTATAGACACTGAATCCTACCCATTTCGGCTTTGCCTCTTAAACCTGGTCTATTTCTTTGAAACAGTCACCAAGGCCATTGACCAGGGGAAGGTGGTCCACACAGCCTATCTGGACCTTGCAAAAGCCTTCGATACAATACCCCACTCGGGCATTATAGATAAGCTCACCAGCTTAAATATAAACCCCTATGTCACTAGATGGGTTGCAAACTGGCTCAAGGACAGAAACCACATGGTTAGAATTGCTGGAGCCATGTCAGACTCCAAACCAGTTACAAGTGGCGTCCCACAAGGCTCAGTCCTGGGACCTCTCTTGTCCGGTATATATTTCTCAGAGGTACAGGCCAACACAGAAGGACTGTGGCTGACCAAGTCCACAGATGACTGCAAACTGGGCGCCATAATCGACTCTCCAGCCGACACAAGCATCCTCCAAAAGGGCCTCATAGAAACAAACAACTGGTGCCAGAGCCATGGCTTCAAGCTAAACGCCAATAAGTGTACAGTCATCCCCTTTGGTAAAAACAAAGTGCCCACAAATTACCACATAGGTGGTAATCCATTAAGTACAGAAGAAGTAATTAGGGACCTGGGGACCCAAGTTGATAGCAATCTCTCATTTGACAACCACGTGGCCAAAGTGGTTAGAAAAACATTTTATATAGCCCACCTAATCATGAAGGGATTCACATCTAGATCAGGGGAGGTCATCGTGCCTCTTTACCCATCCCTCATCAGGCCCATAATTGAGTACAATGCCCCTTTTGGGATGTACCTTACCAGACACCTGCAGCAACTGGAAAGACCCCAAAAGTACCTCACCAAGAGGATCAAAAGGCTCAAACAGATGCCATATGCTGCCCGGTTAAAGAAACTGCAGCTCTACTCAGTGGCATACCGCCTGCTCAGAGGCGATCTGTGCCTGACGTATAAAGCCATGTCCAACCCGGAATTAATGGACATGCTGCACCTCAGAAAATCCAACTCCCATCGAGCTACGCGCTCAAGAGACTTGAACCTCAGCACTTAAATAAATAGGACATGCTGGAAGGACAGATTCATAACCCAGAGGCTCCCTTCACTCTGGAATAAAATCCCAGTCCAGGTTAGGCAGAGTCCCTCATTGACTCTCTTCAAGAGGAATCTTGATGAGTGGATGGGAGATCGTAGGTTTACCCCAGGTATCACTTCTGTGTCACTGTTAGACAGAGGCACAGTATACTAACCTCGAAAAAGGGCATAGCAAAATTAATTTAAAATGGGTGGCAAAAGCCAAACACACTCTGGCTAGGCTTATAAATGTCCTAGGGCAGATAGCCTAGTATGAACCTATGAACCTATGAACCTATGATACCTTATAGGCACTTGTCCCATGAGGATGTGCAGCAGCAGGTCTTTAAGGAGGCAAGAAAACCTGCAACTAGAAATTGTTATGTTTACTAGTGGAAGAGGTTTTCTATGTCATGCCTAGCTAATATGAGAAGTGCCAAAAGGACTTAAACCTATCCAGTTTTGAAATATTTGAATGAACTGCTTAGAGATGGTTTGTCATATGATTCCTGTCGTTCATCTCTTTTTGTAGCCAAACAGTTTATGAAAGGAGTGTTGCATGTGAGACCTTCTCAAAAGAAAATTCCTCCTCCATGGGATCTCAACTTTGTTCTTAAAAATGTGAACTTACCTCCTTTTGAACCTGCCTCTCAGGCTGACTTATGTTTCATTACTTGGAAGACTGTTTTACTCATTACTTTACCATCAGCAAGGCGAGTCTCTGAGCTGAAAGACCCCATGGTGGGCCAACCCTATCTAATTTTTCACAAGGATAGGGTTGGTTGTGTCATGCATTAATCCATCATTCATTCCTAAAGTTGTTTCTGAATTTACCTTGAATCAAATCATTAATCTCCCAGTGTGCTATCCTGATTCAAAAAACAAGAGAGAAAATATTCTATAAAAATTCTATATCCCTTTTGTTGCTTGTCCCTCTCTAATATAGAAGACAAGCAGGTGGGGTATTTTGTTTTAGAGGCTTTAATACATAGAAACACATCAGGATGGATAGCAGCATCATAAAATATAAACAAACTGATTAACAGACATACCTTACATACATACGTGCTTACATCTCAACAGCTTACTACAAAATGGCAATATAGCTTGCACCTGCTCAGTATTTATACACTTGCACAAACCCCTGGATAGCTTCTTAAAGGTGCATGCACACACAATGATCTACTTCCTCTCTCTTAAAAAGATTGCCCTTGGTAAAAACAATATTTGAGTTAGACATGCATTATTATAGACATTAGAAACAAAACACAATGTTCATGTCCAAATTGTCATGTATCTGTTCCAATCTGATCATAACCTTTGGATGTTTGCATCCTTACAACTTATCCTTCTTGTAATGGATTCAGCAGTTTTCTGGTTTTATTGTAGTACGGCTTCTGGGTTAAATTCTTCTTCAACAGACTGATTTTCACTGTCTGTTGTTCTTGACACATGGAACCAACAACTGACTACTGATGAGTAATGTGGTTCTGGTTTGTCTCGATAAAGTCTCAAGGCAGGTGAACCAAGATGTTTATCACAAGGAATATTTCTGAGATTCAAGAGATTCAGAAAAACATCACTAGTGCTCATTTTGACTTGTCTAGTAACTGATTTGCTCTTTGAACTGCACATTCTGCCAAACCATTTGACTGTGGGTACTCAGGGCTACTTGTGACATGAGTAAAGTCACATTATTCGGCAAATCTTTTGAACTGTTGGCTTGAAACTGTGCGCCATTGTCATAAATAACTTTGTGCAGACTACCATGGACTGGAAAATGATGCTTCATCTTAGTAATGACAGTACTGGATGCTAGGTTAGGAAGTAGATCAATATTGAACCAGTTAGAATAAGAGTCTACTAATACCAAATAATGTTGACCATTCCACTCGAAAATGTCAGTGGCTACTGTTGACCAAAGTAGTTCAGGAATCTGGTATAGCCGAAGTGGTCCCTTCTGCTGAAATGGCTTAGTACTATAACACATGGAACAAGATGAAAGTACTCTCTCAATGGTTTGTGACATAGAAGGCCAAAATACTAGTCCTCTTGCCCATCTTTTGGTAGAGTGCGTTCCTGGGTGGCCATGATGCAATATAGTAATGTACTCTTGTTGCAAGGACTTTGGAACAATTACTTTCGGACCTTTCATAGTGATACCATTGTCAGACAAAATCTCATCCCTGTATGGAAAATAAGGTTTCACTTCTTGAGGTAATCTGGATTGCTTTGACAGCCATCCTTGACTGATAAAGTGGTTGAGCCTCTGTAAAACTGGATCTGTGGCTGTGTGATGTCTTAGCTCATGAAGATATGTGGAAAAAAAAATTCTCACTTCAATGACTTCAAAATCAAGGTTCTCATTCTCATGCCATTCTGTGGGGTTTCTGGGCAATCTGGACAACATATCAGCAAGATAAAGAAGTTTGCCTTTCTTGTAGATAAGAGAAATTATACTTCTATAGTCTCAACATCATGCATTACAATCTGGCTGGAGCTGAATGCATAGCCTTTCTCAAGATAGTGACTAGAGGTTGGTGGTCTGTTTCAATCTGAATAGGTCTACCACAAACATAATCATGAAACTTTGAACATGCAAACACAATTGGCAAAAGCTCTTTCTCAATCTGAGCATACTGCATTTCAGTTTGGGTAAGAGTTCTCAATGCATAGGCAACAGATTGACCCTCTAGTAGAATGACTGCACCAAGACAAAATTTTGAAGCATCACATGAAAGAATAACTGTCTTGTGAACATCATAGAATCTGAGAGTAGGTGGACTAGAAATTCTCTGTTTCAGGATATCAAATGCTCTTTAGTGCTGCTCTAACCAAGACCAAAATACATCTTTATGTGTCACGTCTCTCAGTGGTGCTGAAAGTTGGCTCAAATCTGGAACAAACTTGGCTAGATAGCTAACTATGCGAAGAAAACTTTGCAGGGCTTGAACATTGTCTGGTGCTGGCATCTCAAGAATGACTATTTGCTTTGAAGGGTCTGATCGTAGGCCTGAATTAGTAAATAAATGACCAACATAAGTAACCTCTTGTAGCCTGAATTTGCATTTCTGTGGATTGACCTTAAGAGTCACTTGATGTGCTCTTTCCAGAACTCTTCTGCGTTTTCTGTCATGCTCAGATTCACCATGACTTCCTACTAGTATGTCATGTACTATAATAGCACAATGATACCCAGAAAAATTTGCTATATTGCATGTTGAAAGACTCACTTGCAGATTTTATCCTAAATGGCATTCTCAAAAATATGTGGATGCCAAGTGGAGTATTGAAAGTAGTTAGCAATGATAATTTATTGTCAAGCTGAATTTGCCAAAATGAACTCTTTGCATCTAAGACAGAAAAAACAGTGGCATTTCGCATAAGAGCTGGAACTTCTTCAACTATGCACATTGGATGACGAGGTCTTTTTAGTGCTTTGTTCAAATCTCATGGTTCAATGCATATTCTGATGTCATCTGAGCTTTTCTTATGAGCTATCACCATGGAAGATACCCATTCAGTTGGATCTGCAGCTGGACAAATCATACCTTGTAGCACCATTTTATCTAGCTTAGTGTTGACTCTGTCCTGCATGGCTATTGGAACTTTTCAAGCTGGCTTGATAACTGGACTGACCTCTGGGTCTAACTTCATGGAGTACACAACTGGAAGCTTCCCTAGTTTGTCTTCAAAAAGATCAGCATAGGTAGAAAAAATGTACTAGACGAAATTACAGTAGTGGTCTTTCAAGCTATCATGGTGGACTTTCTTATTAGCTGAAAGCAGTCCCATTTTCAAACTGTTTCTGAGCCCTAACAATGACTGTACATGCCTCTTGACCACATAAAATATCAAGTCGTAGCTTCTTCCAGCAAAGTAACATGAAAGCACTGCTGATCCTTCAGTCTGAATTTCTTCACCACCATAAGCAACAAGCTTCGCACACCTTGCCAAATCAATCCTTTCACCATTTCACACTCTAGCAAATGTTGCTGCTGATATAACATTGCACTTGGAACCTGTGTCAACTTTGAGCTCTGTGGGTTTGCCATTTATCTGAACAGTACAAAATACTTCATTCTTTGCCCTTAAGTCTACTGCATTAACTGTTTAAGCACTGACACACCATCAACATAAAGTGTAGGGTTGCAGCTCTCTAATTGTTCAACTCGTTTCTTAAAATGTTCCCTTTTAATAAAAGAATGTGGGCCTTTTGATTTACAAAACCTCTTGGAATTATTCCACTTATTGAATTTGTGGCATTGCTGACCAAAAGCTAAACAGTTTTCCTTTTTAAATTCAAGACTTCTACCACAATTATGACATTTGGCAATGAAACTAGGTAAGGGCCCATGCTTTGAACTTGCTGAGTCATTCTTATTCTTCACTGAGACTGTGTGAACGCTATAATTTGCTGGGAAGTTCTGGGGTTTACCAGTAGGTGCTGCAGCGGCTACAGCTGCTGCCATGTGCTTTGGCCTGTTTCTTTTAACCACGTGCTGCATACTATCAACTTGAGCTTTATCCCTGTGCCTTCTAGAGCTACTATCATTTGTAAACATCTTTGTGTGTTGTTCTGTGAGCTCATATATCTGACAAATCTCAATGGCCTTATTCAAAGTTAAATCACTGTCATGAAGCAAAATCTGTTTCACAGCATCATCTTTAATACCACACACGTCTCTCCTTTATCAACTCATACCTTAAATCATCAAATCTGCATGTTTTAGCCTTATTTCTCAAGTCAGTTAATTATGCTGCAAAATTTCACCAGGCTTTTGAACCCTTGTGTAAAATAAGTGCCTTTTACTGTAACATTTGTCTGGGGGGGGAGGTTACACATTTCTCTAAATTTATATTTTAAGCACTCAGGGTCCTCCCTTGACTCAGCCGGTATAACAATTTGATGTTTTCCCCCCCTCTCCTGCATAGATTGCAGGTGCATACACAAACGAACACTCCCTTTCTATGGCTTCTGATCCAGCTAAATTAAGTAGAATAAATGCCTTTGTATGGTCACCTTTATCAGAAAATACAGCCCATATGAAAATAGTGTACTCAAACACTATCCAGTTCTCTGCAATATTACTGTCAGACACAAGTGCACTGGGTTTTCGAAATCCATCTGCCATGCCCATAAAATATGCACAAACACACTGAAAATATGACCCTTTTAATTATGTACGAACAAACTGTTCTATGAGCTTGTAATAACATTCAAATGCACAATAAACTCTTCAAAATACTTCACTTTGTGAAATAAGTTCTGAATTGGCTGTATTTTGTGAAATAACTTTACTGTAATACTACTGCACAAACATGCAAACACTTTATATACTTCTGATAACTTGAATATTTTTAATTAATATGTAAAACATGTGCTTAGTGAAAATGCGATTATTTCCTCTTATTTTAATAGTTTTATGCAATTCAGACTTTATTTCAAACATTTTCCATAGTAATTTGAATATTTTTATCAATATCAGACATATCGGTTTATGCAAATATTGTTAGAGTGTTCTGTATGCCTCATTTTATATTTTGCAAATAAATAGTTTGAGCAAGTTTTAATATCTGAAATTCATTTCTGACCTGTTTTGTGAATTATACATGCAGTAGTGATGATTCATTGTTGTATATTCCTTCAGTGCCAACCGGGTGCCCTCAAACTCAAGTGGAAGAAATTGGAACTCATTCTGGCACCATGTCTTTTTAGACATTCCTCTTCTGATATCATGTCCTTTTTAGACATGCCACTTCTGACACCATGTCCTTTTAGACATGCCACTTCTGACACCATGTCACTCATCTCTGTCTAACATGGAAGACAAGTTGGCAGGGTATTTCATTTAGATGCTTTAATACATAGAAACACATCAGGATGGATAGCAGCATCATAAAATATAAACAAACCAATTAATAGACAGACCTTACATACATACATGCTTACATCTCAACAGCTTACTACAAAATAGCAGTCTAGCTTGCACATGCTCAGTATTTATACACTTGTGCAATCCCTGGGATAGCTTCTTAAAGGTACATACACACACATTGACCTACATCTTTGATGTGCACAGCCCAGATACTACATTGACAATATAAATCTATTTAAGAATATCTTTTCTGGGGCTAAGAAAGGTCAACCTGTCTCTAAGCAAACTCCTGCATGATGGTTGCCCTCTGCTATTGTTTTCTGTTACTTCTACCATGGTAAATATCTTCTAGGCAAGGCTAAGTTTCACAAGAAGAGGGACACCTTTTACTCTTCATTGTCATATTGGAAAAGGGTGGACTATAGAAGCATTCTAGATCCATAAGCCTGGTCCTTTGTTCATGCCTTCACAATCCACTACAAACTGGATTCCTTTTCAAGGTCCTGAGCAGGTGTTATGTGAACCATACTCCAGGGGCTCCTGGATTCTTATCCTTCCACCTTTTGGGTTGTGAAAGCTTTTGGAATTTATCCAAAATGCCACTGAGGAAGTGGGAATGATGAACATAGTCCAGTTACATTAGTCCTACTTACCTGTAACAGTAGATATTCAAATTCCTCACAGCCTCAGTGGCAGCACCTACCCCTGCCATTCCGCATATTGTCTATAGTTGACGTGGGTTTGAACCTCTTTGTTTCATTTTTTATTGGATTTGTTTTTTTAGATAGTATTGTGATTTGCTGCAAATTTACTCTTGATAGATGAATCTGGCTTCAGTACTTCCCTCTTCTTCTTTGTGAAAGCAAAAAACCCTGAACACTCATTTCCTGTGACAGCTGAAGGTTTCCATGTTAGTATATGGTCAGCCAATCAGCTGTCACAGGAAGAGAGAGAGAAAGATGGAGGGGAGTCTGAGTTGTTGAAAGCTGTCCAGTACTGGGTTATATTGGCAGATAACCCAAAATTCCACTGAGGCAGTGAGGAATTCAAACATCTACTGTTGCAGTGGTGCAGCGGTTAATGTTGTCACCTCACAGTGAGAGGTTCTCCGGTTCGATTCTCGGCTAGGGTGCCTTCTGTGTGGAGTTTGCATGTTCTCCCTGTGTTCGCGTGGGTTTCCTCCGGGTACTCCGGTTACCTCCCACATTCCAAAGACATGCATCTGGAGCATTTCTCCCCGGGCCTCCGCTGAAAACAGGGTCTGTGGAACCTAGTCAGACTTTCCTGGTCAACAAATGTTAAATAAATAAAATACAGGTAAGTAGGACTTACACAACTCTACTTTGATATTAAATGTGTAATGATAACCTGCATAATAATACTGACATAATTTTGTATACAGGAGAAAGCAGTGGATAACAGCCCATGGCCACATACTCTGCATTAGCAATAGCTGAAGATTTTCCTCATGAAGTGATTTGGCCTATTCTGTTTAGTTAGATATCACTAAGTCCCATTAATTTCATCTGAGTTGCTTCTAAAATGAAACAATAGACAGACAGTAATGCATTAAGATGCAATGAGTATTTTAGATCATTTTCTGATGTTTATCCTAGATTGCAAAGGATATGAGTATAATTCATAAAGACTCCATATACTGAAGAAACTGAAATAAATATTTGCTTTCTCTGGAATTATTTAGTGTCTTCTATTCCTCAGTATTTTGGGTACTCTACAGTAACTGCTTTCCTTTCAATGTTTTCCAATATTTAAAAAAAAAAGTTCTAGGTTTTCTGTACTGCTTGAGTGGAGTTAATTTAAAATGCAGTTATTCATAACTAATCCAATTTCTGTTCTGTAATTATTTCTGAGAGATTTATATTTTCAAGTCAGAAAGAACATATATTTTTGGCTTTCTTCAAGGTCATGTGGCAATGTTGTGGCAGTATACCAAGTCAGGCAGAAGGAAATCTTACAGTGCATAGGCTTCTGATTCTCTAAATGAATGTATATTCCTTACAAGTAATTCTTAAACCGAAATGGTTTAGGAGCTGCTGATACATGTTAGCTAATGTGTGCATAGAAAAACTGCTGCAGCCCTTAGGATGCAAACAAGACAACCTTCTTTCCCATTTATATGCTAGAGATGACAGTCAGGTGAATTTGAGGGCATAAATTATTGACAGGAAAACCAAGAAATTCTGGGCATCCTTAGTGTAACGTGATCATTAAAATTAGGCAGATAAGCAGAAACATATACAAAGTTTCAAAGATATTAATGCACTCATGCTATACCTTTTCAGTCATGGCTACGTGGCAAAAAGACCCGTACATTTGACAACTGACCAGTTCAAAAGGTCATGCTAGTTTTAGTGCTTCTGTATCAAAACATGGAGAAATCTGGTATTTAATCTGAGCTATGATGTTAAGGAATTGCATGCTTTATGCAGCTGATGACTCCTGCATGGTTGTGTAACCATGGAGATAATCTATGCCGGTGGGTATACAAAGCCCCCAATGGAGGAAGAGAGGGCTACAGATGCTTGTTATATTGTTTTTGTTTGTCACTTTTATAATGCGTTCCAGTTCCATTCTGTTTTGTTTTTCAGTGTATATGAATGTCAACATATGTGGTTTTCATTTATTGTGTCTTGTGTTACTTTATTATTGGTGGAGACTTTCAGTTCAATGGTTTCATTTCCATGATGTGAGACTTTTATCAGTGACAAGTATAAAAGGAGGCAGCCGAGTAACTGTGAGCGTGCCACTGTAGCTTAAAACTAGAACAAAACATCATGCTGCTGAGGCACAGATCATTGGGCAAGTGCTTCATTCTCTAGCACAACATGCAGCATAGTGAAACACAGTGAACTTACAGGGATTCCTCTGTATGGATTGTTTAACTTTGCTGAGAACAAGTGGAATAGTTCAGTGATGTAGATTGTAAGATTTTCTATCCACTTTTCAAATCTGGTCTCAAAGATTAACAACAGTCTGGGCACTTCCTAAAATAATGACGTGTTTTATTTTTTCCTAAAACCTGGGGAAAGCGGCAATAAGTGGTAAAATTATTTCCCTTCAGAATAGTCATTTTATATTTGCAGTTGCTGTCTGGCATATGCTGGATGCTTCGTTAATTATTTGTGATGCTATGGTTACAAAATTATACTAAAATACATCTGAAAGGAACTGTTTTGTGACAGGTGTTTTGAGACAACTGATTTTAATACCATGTTTGATAACCAAAGAAAAAGAAGAACTAATTGAAAGCCTATATGAAAAAAGATATCCATTTAAGATGAAATGACTGGTAGCTGTTTGAAATCATAGAGGACTCAGAAAAAGCTGAAAAATTAGATGACTGTGTTGTGTTTTTTTAAAACAACACTTAAAAATCTCAGTGGTTGTCAGTAATGGACTCTTTAAATGAACTCCAGGAATGAAAATATTTCTTCTGACTGGTTATGCAAAAATACAATTTTAGCCTGTAAAAATAAGATACAAAGATGGCACTGCCATCTTTGTCTTTAGTCCTGTATTAGGCTAATGATCCCTGGGGTGGGGCTTTTTAAGCCTAGATATGCTTCCCAAAGGTGAAAGTCAAACCCTGTATCTCGTATGAGTAAGATAAACATCTTAACCATTATGCCAGCCTCCAACCGTAAATAAACTATTTTTTTTACTGACTCCAGTTTTTTCCTTAGGTTCATAGTTAAATACTATGCTATCATTCTGCCATCTATTACCAGCCCAACCAATAACAAATTCCTGTACCTTGTATCGTGTAAGATCGTAACCGTTATGCCAGCCTTTCTACATACTTTAGTACCTTTGAAACAACACAAGCATTAGCAACTGGCGAGGCATTCAGGACCTTGCCAATCTATCAGGAATTTGACTGATCTACCCATTTGTCAGAAGTGCAGCTGTCAATTAAGAAATTTGAACTGGTCAATCCCTGGGTCTGGAGGTGTTTAAAACTAAATTTTATAAGGAGTTACAAATACAATGTTCACTTTTTTACAAAAGGTGTTTAGTGAATAGAAGGATAAGGCTTTTACCTTTTACTATCATGCCTGGAGGGTATGAATTCAGTGACAGCAAGGTCAAGAAAAGGGAGTATGAGATGTGACTATATCCTGGACTGCACCTGGGATGGGAATATGACATGTTGCTAAATCCTAAACTTCCACTAGTTAGAAGTACATATGATTAAAACCTGGACTGCCTTTGGGTGGAAATATGGCATGGCCACATGCAGAACTTCCCTGGGGTTGTAGTATGAAATGTGATTAAATTTTGGACTTGGACCTTGGTGGGAGTATGACATGTGACTAAATCATGGGTTGTCCCTTGGTGGGAGTATGATATGGAATTAAATCCTAGACTACTTCCACATGAGAAGGAGACCAGCCAATACCAGCTCTCCTTTCTAAGAAGAAGGATCGTTTGCACTGCTGAAAAAGAGAAGAAAACGGCATTATAAATGATAATATGGCACCCACCATACCAAGTATTCTCATGCTTTAGTAGGAATTAGATGCATGTGTTAAAATGCATTTGTTTCGCTGGGCTAGTAACATGGGATCAGTGTGTATCACTGGTTAATTTGTTTCTTGAGTGATACTTAAATACACAGAGAATAACTGTGTCTTTGCATTTTCTGATAAGACTTAAGGCCTGCAAAAAACTACAAGCATGGCTGGTGACTCCCTGCTAGGTGAGGAAAGTCTATTTTTTTTCTGTGAGTTGCTTAAACTGATAGAGATGCTTTCTGTTTTACCTGCTTCATTTTGTTTTCTGGTTTAAGAAATCTGCTTGGCCTGGTATTTTGTTCTATGTGGCACTTAAATTACCTAGGCTACACATTTCATGTGTTTTTTTTCATTGGTATATTTGTTTCTTGAGTGATACTTAAATACATACAGAATGTTTGTGTTGTTGTCTTTTCTGATAAGACTCAAGGCCTGCAAAAACTACAAGCATTGCTGATGACTAGCTTGCAGGTGAGGAAAGCAAATCTATTTTTTGTCTGAATGCTGAACGTGTAGTTGTTTTATTGGCCAGAGGGTGCAGTATTTCTGTATTTCCAGCATTGGTATAAATTTAGCACATTTGCACTGAGCTGATTGTTGTATCAGTGCCCTGTACAGATGCAAACATTTGTAAACATTGCTTATTGTCATTATATTGTGAAAGTTTATTGTGCTATTTATAGTTTTTTTTGCACTTCTCTAAAGGTTGAAGATGCATTTCCAAACGTCTGTAAGGGTTGCTGTTCTGCACTGAAATACATTTTATGTAGCATTTCTTATTTTGTATTATGTATCTGTTTGCAGTGCCTTAATAGCTGGACTCCAAACCAGTCATTTTACAATAAGAGGGTCAAAGTCTACACTCTTCTGGCACAAAATGGTTGTTTTCACCTATCTCAACTGGGAATTGCTGGTAGAAAGCTGATTGTGTGCTTACCTGATTGGCCTTAGGATGTAGTTAGTGTAAAACTTGCTTTTTTCTGATTGTATATAAGCCTTGGTTTTGCAAGACGTTGCTCTTTGTGCAGCAAAGGTTACTGGTTTCTTCTATACAGACAGTCTCCAGAAGTTGAAATTTCCAATAAGAAACACCTAAACACCACGGAACTTTACATTAGTCCGTCATTACTCATGGGGCAACTAGTTTGCACAGTGGGCAGCATTTATGCATTTAGTTAGGACTATTTATGTCTAACTAACCTTAATATAGCATCCAGGACTATTGTTGCTCAGAGAGGATCTGGTTTGGGTGCTAAGCAGCATCAGCAGCATGTCTTGTTAGGTTAGCTGCAGATTACACCAAATAAGCACCCTTCCCTCATCTGGTTACAAATATCCTCTGCTTATATCCCTTACATGTTAGAACCTGCGACCATGGACAGGCACTTTTTTGCTATGCTTGCATCCACTTTGGTGGACATGGTCATCCTGAGACAGTGTAACAATTGCCTTATGTACATTCGCAAGCACTTAATTCTTGAACAGACAAATACAGTATGTGAGAGATGTATCAAAAACATGCATTGTCCACCTGTGTCATCAGGACCAGTAGGGAAAAACTAAAAAAACATTCATAACTAAAAGTTGTTTATTGTGCATAAAATCAACAAACTAATAAAATATTAAGCTCATTCATTACAAATATACTAAGGAACTTCACCAGAATCTTGAGATATGTAATTTCCTGTCCTTAAATACTCTCAATTAAACAAGTGATGAATTTCCTTGAGGTAACACTGTTCTAAATCATGCCTTAGAATGACTACAAACCACTAAGTTATATATCACCGTATAGCAAACATTTTAAAAAAATAGTCTTAGCACTGCTTTGATTGTAAGAGCTGACAAAGATATAAACAGCTTTTTTCCTTGCAGTATTGATTGCGCTAGTTAACAATTTTAGATTTCACCGTTTTAGAATAAATCGGGCAGGTTTAAGTGTTTCTTACATTGTGATATATATCTTATTGGTCTGAAGACATTCATAGGCATGATTTAGAATGGTGTATCCAGTGATGTCCCTCTTACTAGTCTAGATAAGGGGAAGGTTGCAGTTAGTTGCCTGACAGGGGCCAGGATTCATCAGATTAGATAAGCAGTTAGGTCACTTATCCATAAGTACCAGTATGACTCATTCATATTCCATGTGGGCATAAATGACCTGAGACATATCTCTGTGGACTATATAAAGAGATAGATACGACTGAGCTCTCACAATATTGCCACAGGCAGGCAGGAGCCTAGCATTGAGCTGTATTCTACCATCTGTAAGGATGATGGCACAATACCAGCAGAAAATGATCAACTTTAACAATTGGATTAGGTACTGGTGTCATTCCAAAGGGGCCCAATACTTGTCAGCCTGGGAAGAAATGGTTGACAGGCCATTCTGCTTTGCTAGGGTTGGTCTCCACCTGTCACCTCTAGGCTTTCAGATATTGCCAAAACATTATTCACCCTATACTGCTTTTTATTGCCAAACAGACAAACCTTCCAACATAAAAAAATTGTTCAGGGAAAGTTAAAGGTGTTACTGCTGAATGCTAGGAGTCTCAATAAGAAACTGCACTCCCTGGAAGCTTTCCTTACCCTGGAGAATACTGACATATGTGTAATTACTGAAACATGGTTTAAAGCCAAGAAAAGCACTCTGGCAGTGCATGGCTATCACACCTTTTATATGTTCTGACCACCTACTGAACACAAAAGGCCAAAAGGCAAAGGTGTAACTATCTACATAAAGCATGCATGCACCAGCTGGAGAGACCACAGAGGTTCCTCACCAGGAATATCCAGGGCCTCAAACATCTACCCTTCACATATAGGCTAAAAGCCCTGTCCCTCTACTCAGTTTCATACAGACTCCTCAGAGGTGACCTCTGTCTGGCATACAAAGCAATCTCAGACCCCGTCTTGCTGAGAGTGCTACATATCCGTAAGTCAAGCTCCACTCGAGCAACCCATATGTGCAACCTCAACTTGGTCTGTGATATGAATAGGACTTGTTGGCAGGACATATTTGTGTCCCAGAGCCTAAACCATCTCTGGAATAGACTCCCTCTCCACGTCAAGCAGAGTACCTCATTATCCCTTTTTAAGCGCAACCTGGATAACTGGATGGGAAACAGAAAATACACACCTGGAATTCCATATGTGTCCCTGCTGGACAGGGGCTTTGGGTGCTGACTTGTCTAAACATGGGATAAACTCTTGGCTAGGCTTATAAGGGCCTCAGGGCCAATAGCTTAGTAACATCCTATGATCCTATGATCCTATGAGCACCCCTCAAGGCTGGTCAAACAATATGACATGCTTGAGCTACTCCATGTCCAACTAACAGTAGGAAAAATCCATTACCATATTCCTGCTAGCTACAGGTCCCCCCCCCCACTATGAACAAGGAAACCCATACGTTATAACTGAAGTTATTAGAATCACTTACCATCATAGCCCAATAACATACTCATAGGTGATTTTAACTACCCCTCCATTAATTGGAAGGCATATATGACCACTAACATGTAGGCCCAAATATTTCTTGTCTTTGTAAATCCAAATCCCCTGAAGCAGCTAGTGCATTCCCACTTGGGGGACAAATATCCTAGATCAAAATGGCTCATGGACAGGATGCATGTGGTTAAAGTGGGTAAGTCCAGATCCAGCAAGAGGCCAGTTACTTGTAGTGTGCCACATGGCTCAGTGCTGGGACCACTGCTGTTCAGAATATACTTCTCTGAAATAAAGGCTGATGTGGAAGGCCTCTGGATGACACAGTTTGCTGACAACTGCAAGCTAGGATCAATCGTTGAATCCCCAGTGATGTAGATATCCTTCATGAAGGCCTGATTCAAACAAATGATTTGTGCCATGGTCTAAAACTAAATGTGAAAAAATGCATTATCATACCCTTTGGGAATTGAAATACCCTTACAAATTACAGCATTAATAGCACACCCCTAAGAGTAGACTCAGAAGTGAGAGATAGGTAGTAGCCTGAAACTTGACAACCATGTGTCCACAGTGGTGAGTAACTTGTTCTATGTTGCACAACGTATAAGTAAAGGTATGGCATCCAGATCCAAGGAAATTATACTCCCACTGTACTCATTCCTCATTTGATTAATAAATGAGTGCAATGCACCATTTGGCATGTACTTGATTAGGCACTTATAGCAGCTGGAGCTACCTTTAAGGTTTCTCACAAAGAAAAATATAGGTGTAAACAAGATGTCCTATGCAGTAGGCTAACAGCACTATCCATTTACTCTGTCTCCCACTGACTATTAAGGGTTGATCTATGCCTGACCTACAAGGGAATCCAGAATCTATCAGCATGGGATGACTTGGTTATCTGACTACATTTTTTTGCCAAGATAGTCTGCATCTATCCCCCTGGTCTTTTGGATACTAGTTACAACTTTATCTATCCTCTTAGAGCCGTTTTTAGGCGATGTCCAAATAACAAAACTAACAACATAGCAAAAAAAAAAAAGAAGAAGAAAATTCAAAGCAACCTTAAGATGTTATTGCTCAGTACTCAGAGCCTAAACAAGAACTCTTTGCAAGCTCTTCTCACTCTAGAGAATGTAGACATCTGAGTAGTCACCACACAGAGCAATAGAAAGTAAGATTAGAAAGGGGGCACTTTAGATTCAGATAAAGATGCAGCACAACTGACCTGATGTTTGCAGTGAGACAGATACTTGAGAGAAAGTTAGAAATGAGGAAAGAATCCAACTAGGCATTCCTAGACTTGGAGAAAGCATATGACAAGGTTCCAGGAAAGCTGATATGGGCAGTCCTGTGGTAGTTCAAAGTCCCAGAAACATTGGTAATGTTAGTTCAAGCTATGTGCAAGGACCCATTGACTCAACTATGAACAGTGTTCAGCCTTACAGTGGGGTTCCAAGTGGAAGCGGATGTGCATCAGGTTTCAGCTCTGAGCCCACTGCTGTTCATACTGTTAATTGATTATATTAGCAAACAGGTCGGAGGAGACAGATCAAAAAAGTTGCTGTATGCAGATGATGTGACAGTTCAAGCAGACTCACAGCAAGATCTTCAGCAAAGGTTAGGGGAATGGAATGTAAAACTAAAGGCACATGGGGTGAAACTGAGCCCAGATAAGATAGTTGTTATGGCAGCAAATAGAGGAAATCACAAGAAGCTGAAAACTGAGATAGAAGGGAAGATAGTGGTACAGGTTAACAGCTTCAAGTATCTGGGAGGGGTGGTTAGGAAGAAAGGAAGTCTGAATGAGGAGGTCAATGTTTGAATCAGAGGGGTTGCAGCCAAATTGCTCAGTGTCAGGCGTAGTATATGCCAGAAGGATGCAAAACAGTGGTGCGACCAGTACTACTGTATAATGCAGAAACCTGGGCAGTAAAGGCAGAGCAGTTGAGAAAGCTAGAGATGATGGAGATGAAGTGCCTGAGACAGGTGGTAATTTGCACACTGTGGGCCAGACAAAGGAATGAGGACATACGAGCAGAAGCCAAAGTAGCTCCAATTGCAGAAAAGGTAAAAGAGAACCGATTATGGTGGTTTGGGCACATGTGCAGGAAAGCAGGAGACATTCTGGTGTAGAAGATGTGAGACAGACTGGAAAAATGCAAGATGAAAAGGGGACATCCAGCAAAGAGGTGGAAGGATTGTGTGAGGGGAAGACGTGTGACAGTCAAGCATGAATGTTGAAGAAAGTAGGAGATTGACATTGAATAGAGAGAGATGACGACGAGTGTCATAACACTCCGACACCATGTAGAAAATGGGAAAAGGGGAGATAATGATGACCAAGACTTGGTTTAATGCTGCACAAAGTACTCCAGCAGAAGAAGGCTACTGTGCTTTCCAGACCTTTAGTCCAACAGCAGCACAGACTGTGGCTAAAAGTTGAGGTATCTTGATCTAGGTTAGAAACAAACAGAACTCAAGCTTGGTTAAACAGGATGATGCTCTACAGTTCATCCACATCCAAGCCTCCATAGACAAGGTTCTTTAACATTTCCTGGCCAGCTACAGCTTGCAGGTCATCCTCCATGACCCATGAAGCTCACAGTTGTTGCTTATAGACCTATTAGAGGTGCTCACCATCCAACCAAATACCCTATTCATTGGACACTTTAACTGCCCCTCTATAGACTTGAAACATACACTGCCTCTAACTCACAGGCAATATTTCCTGGACTTTATCAGCACAAACACCCTGGACCAGGTAGTGTGCATTCCAGCCAAAGGATCAAGCATATTGGACCTTGTATTAACCAACATGGGAAAGCATTGCAACCCCCCTCCTTGCCCCCTCCAGTATCACATCCTCATTGGTGAGGTCAGAACACAAACGTGTGTGTCTCTCTCTCTCTCTCTCTCTCTCTTGCTCAAAATAAAAAAATCGACCCAGAAAACCCCAGCCAAACCCATAACAGTTAGGAACTATTCTAAAGAACACTATATCATATTAAGTGATAGTTTGTCAAAATTCATAGCTCCCCAATCCATGAGAACACAAAAAAAAATTCTAAGCTTGTTTCCTGCCTTTCCAGTAACTAGTCAAGTCCAGATACAGACTTGCTGTATCCAGGACTGTTGGTAACTTTCTTAGCCCCCCAAGCCCTTCTGTGTTGGAGAGAAGCCTTCTAGCTTATCAGTGGGAGTGTTAAGCACTAGGTAACCTATTTACCACAGGAGGTGAGGCTTCTGACCCAGAAATTATAGTTTATTGGCTGTTTGGGAAGCTTTTCCATCTCTTTCAACCTTCTGATTTAAAAGCCTGTGTTTGTGCTTGTTGTCTGCCTTTCCTGTTACTAGTCTAGTCCAGGTACAGATTTCTGGTTTGAAAGCCGCACTTGCGCCTGTTTCCCACCTTTCCTATAACTAGCCTAGTCCAGTTACAGAGTTGCTGTATCCAGGATTGTTAGTAAGCGTCTGAGCCCTCCAAGCCTTGCTGTGTTTGAGGGAAGCCTTCTAGCTTATCAGTGGGAGTGGTAAGCACTAGGTAGCCTATCCTCCATGGGAAGAGTGAGTTTTGGCTGAGAAATTGTAGTTTATTTGGCCATTTGGGCAGTTTTCCATCTCTTTCAACTTGCTGGTTTAAAAGCCTGGGTTTGTTCTTGTTCCCCACCTTTCATGTAACTAGTCTAGTCCAGGTACAGATTTGCTGTATCCAGGACTCTTTGCAAGCTTCTGAGCCCCCAAGCCTTTCTGTGCTGGAGGGAAGCCTTCTAGCTTATCAGTGAGAGTAGTAAGCATTAGGTAGCCTATATACCACAAGAGGAGTGGTTCCTGGCCCAGAAATTGTAGCTATTGGGCATTTGGGCAGTTTTTTTTCCATCTCTTTCAATGTTCTGGTTTAAAAGCCGCACTTGCGCTTGTTTCCCACCTTTCCTGTAACAAGCCTAGTCCAGATACAGAGTCGCTGTATCCAGGACTGTTGGTAAGCTTCTGAGCCCTGCAAGCCTTAATGTGTTGGAGGAAAGCCTTCTAGCTTATCAGTGGGAGTGGTAAGCACTCGGTAGACTGTCTACCATGAGAGGAGAGGTTCTTGGCCCAGAAATTGTAGTTTATTGACCATTTGGACAGTTTGTCCAGTCTCTTTCAACTTTTTGCTTTAAAAGACCACATCTGCACTTTTTTCCCATCTTTCCTGTAACTAACCTACTGAGTAGCACTAGAAAGCCTTAAATTGATACAAGCCTTCTAGCTTAGAAGAGAGACTTTGGAGTGATTAAGTATCAGTTTTCTGTACTTTCTTGCTGTACCTAACTGTTTTCTGCCTAAATGGAGATTTTCCGGCATTTATTGTGATTTAAAAGCTTGTTTCTTTCACATATTGTACTTATTTGACTGCCTGCACTTTTAAAGAGTTGTTTTTTGTTTAAATAATTTGTTTAACTGTTGTAGGCTACACACTAAAGTGTGATAGCCTTTTCTCATCGTTTGTAGTCATTTAAAGCTGTTTTAAGTGTATTTTTTACTGCTTTTTCCTTTATCTGTTCAAAAAAAAAAAAATCCTTGTTATCTGGCTTTCTAACCTAGTATAGTCCACTTTTCAGGCTAGTGCTGAATTCAGGGCTGTGATACTAGTTTCTGAGCTGCCCATACCTTTCTTAGACAGAAGGAAGTCTCTCTGTTCACCTGTGAGAGAGGGGAGCTTTGAGCAACCTATCTGTCCCTGGAGGAGTAGTTCCAGACCAGAAGTTAGTAGTTTATTGGCCATTTTGAGCTAATTTCTATCTCTTTCATTTCCCTACTATAAAAAACGCATTTGCACGGTTTTGCGCACTGGGCAGCACCGGTTAGCTACGGTTAAATTATTCCCGGCTCCACTAAGTGTCCTCTTCAGTTTTTCCCATGAAACTAGTCTAACTCTCAACCTAAGCACTCAAAAAGCATCCTACAGCCCAGCACTTGCTCAAACCTAATAGCAAGCACTAATATACCCTGACACTGATTGCCCAGCAGGGCAATGCTCTTTATTCACCCCTGACCAACCAGATGACTAATCAGCTCACCCTACTATTCAAGCATGACCAAACGGCAAGTTCAGGTGCAATCTCCAGTCCAGCTGGTGAATCTGGGTATCCTGAGGCAATGTTACAATTGCCTCTTGTACACAGACAACTCTCTCCTCCTACCACAAAACACTAACACATGTGAGAGATGTAATTATACATCCAAATTGGAAGCTAAGCTGTCTCCACCCAAGACTGGAACAGACAGTCAAGAGGAGAAGGCTAACACTTGCACCACACCTCCAGCCTTACACAGACCTACTAAAACAGCACTGGCAAAAAAATACACATAAATACACAAAATCATACTCAGAGGCTCTAAATAAAAACCTGCAAAAGCATCATAGACCTCCAAAGCAGACACCCAAACAACCTGCGCCTCCCATCACAAACCAGACAACACATCAAACTCAAAATCAGTGTGCTGCACAATCACAGCTCTTTAGGCAAAATAACATACCTAACACACTAGTAATAGGTGACTCTATAGTCAGGCACACTGATGTCCCACTCACTAGGCTGGACAAACAGAAGGTTACTGTTAGTTGTCTGTCGGGAGCCAGAATCCACCACATAACACAAGCACTCAGGTCACTCCAGAACAAGCACAAATATGACTCTGTCATTGTTCATGTTGGTGTGAATGACCTGAGACATACCTCCCTGAACTACATGAAAAGAGACAAGGAAAAGCTCTCTGATCATGTAGCTCAGGCTGATATGACCCTGACCCTGAGTAGCATCCTGCCCTCACCAAGAATGATACCTCAGTATAAAGAAAAAAATGATCAATTTCAACAATTGCCTAAGCTTCTGGTGTCATTCAAAGGGGATCCAGTGTCTGTCAGCCTGGAACGACATGCTCGACAAGCTGCGTTGCTTCACAAAAGACAGCTTGCACCTGTCACCCCTTTTGAATACTGGCCAAGGCTCTTGCTGCCCCCATAGTGCCTTTTTTAGGCAAGGCTCAAAAGTCAAACCCACATCCGTAAACAGCACAATTAACAAAAAACTGAGGGTTATGCTACTCTATGCCAGGAGTTTAAATCTCAAAATGCACGCGCTCAAAGCACTCCACAGTATGAGAACATCGACATCTGTGCAGTAACTGAAACCTGCTTCAAGGCTCCAGAGACCACCCCAGCACTACTGGGCTACAAATCATGCCACACGTTTTGGCCACAGAACATGGACCGAAACACAAAATGAGGGGGTGTATCAGTATTCATCAAGGTACCTACACCTCCAGGTTAGTGGCGCAGCATGATACCTCTGAGATCATCCATGTGCAACTAACATCGGGCAAATCTGCAATGCAAATTGTGGCCTGCTATAGATCACCCTCCATGACCCAGGACCACCATTCCACCTTTCTGGAGACACTGGAAAACATGAAGGTCCTACCGAACACCCTGATATTGGGCAATTTCAATTACCCTACCATTTACTGGGAAAACTACTCGAGTACAAACTCCCAGGCCCAGCGCTTCCTGGAATTCATCAACTCAAATGCCCTGGATCAGCTGGTAAACTCCCCTACCAGAGATGAAAACATATTGGACCTGGTCATCACAAACATGGGCGACAGGTGTTCCACAGTGGAGGTCAACCTGTCACTGACTAGATCAAACCTAAACTAATCACTCTGGATGTCCACACCCCACCACCACCCCCAACTAAGGAAACCACAGTAAAAAAATTTTCTAAAGCAAACTTCACCTTACTCAAGACAAAGGTGGTAAGTTTCACAGCCCCCACTCTAAAGGATAATGCTTCCCAAGATGCAGAAACCTTTACAAATGCACTCTATGAGCACCTACAAGGATGCATGGATCATGCCATCCCAAGCAAAACCAAGACTCACTCCTCTAAGAGAAGGAAACCAGTTTGGTGGACCCCTGTCATAAATAGGCTATACAATAGAAGGAGGAAACTAGTTCAGAAAAAAAGCAAATCCCAAGAAGGAAAGATATCCCTGATCAGTATCAGTAAGAAACGGTTCCCATTCAGAAGCCTGAAACATCATAAGCCTGAAAATCAAAATCCTGAAACCAAAAGCCTGAAAATTCAGAATCCTGAAAACTCAAAATCCTGAAAGCCCAAAATCCTGAAAGCCCAAAATCCTGAAACTCAAAATCCTGAAAACACAAAATAGACATACTGATGTCATTGTGGCTTTGCTATTGTTAGCCCTGTGGTGTTAGGTCATGCGTTGGGGTCAGGTAAGTGTGTGGTTGGTTTTATGTTAGGGTTAGGGGCGGTTTAAGTGAGTTAGGGTTAGGGCGCAGGTTAGGCATGTATGCAATAGTGACAAATATTGGGGTTAGAGGCGGTTTAAGTGAGTTAGGGTTAGGGCGCGGCTCAGGTGAGTGTGTAATAGTGACGGACCTTAGGGTTAGGGTTAGGGTCAGGGTCAGATGGTAGATATTAGTGTCTTTATAGTGACATATTAGCATTATTTGTGTTTTCAGGATTTTGAGTTTCAGGATTTTGGGCTTTCAGGATTATGGGCTTTCAGGATTTTGAGTTTTCAGGATTCTGAATTTTCAGGCTTTTGGTTTCAGGATTTTGATTTTCAGGCTTATGATGTTTCAGGCTTCTGAATGGGAACCGTAAGAAACTAAGGTCCCTCATGAAATCATCCAAGGCTAACTTTGAAAGAAAAATAGCCAAGGATTCAGAAGATAACCACAAAGCCTTCTTTAGCTATATTAAGAATCTAAGTGGCAACTCTCAGATATGCACAGAACTAGTGCAAAATAGCACAAAATATACTGAACCTACTGATATTGTCAACATCCTGGCAGATAGATTCAGTGCAAACTTCACTGCCCTCTCACCTCCAAAAGGGCCAACAACAATACCAGAAAAGTGTAGTGTCCCAAAAATCACAGATGCACAGGTGAAAACAGCCCTTTCAAAAGCCAAAAACACAGCATTAATGGGACCAGATGGTGTCCCAGGCTGCGTCTTACAAAAGCTACAGAATGAACTAACCCCCCACCTAAACACACTGTTCAACTTCAGCCTCTCCACAGGCTATGTGCCCATAGAATGGCGCACAGCAACAGTTATTCCTCTCCACAAAGGAGGGGCCAAAACTGCCCCTGGTAACTATCGCCCCATAAGCCTGACTAGCCTGGTCTGCAAGGCTATGGAGCGCATCATCATGGAACTCATTAACAAAGACATTGGGAACCTCCAAATACTTGACCCAACCCAGTTTGGCTTTGTTAAGAGCAGATCATGCCTACTAAACCTGGTTGACTTCTTCGAGACAGTCACCAAGGCCATAGACAAGGGAAAGGTAGTTCACACAGCCTACCTTGACCTCACCAAGGCGTTCGACACTATTCCCCACTCGGGTATTACAGAAAAACTCACCAGCCTGAACATAAACCCCTATATCACGAGATGGGTTGCCAACTGGCTTACAGACAGAACTCACACAGTAAGAATAGAGGGAAACAGGTCTGACTCTAAACCAGTCATAAGTGGTGTCCCACAAGGCTCGGTCCTGGGGCCCCTACTGTTCAGCATATAATTCTCAGAAGAACAGGTAAACACAGGAGGACTATGGCTAGCCAACTTCCTGATGACTGCAAACTGGGAGCCATAATTGACTCTCCGGCTGAAATGGACATCCTCCAAAAGGGCCTTACTGAGACAGACACTTGGTGTCAAAGTCATGGCCTCAAGCTAAATGCTGAAAAATGCATAGTCATCCCGTTTGGGAAAAACAAAACACCCACAAATTACCACATAGGTGGCAGCCCCCTTAATACAGAAAAGGTAATAAGAGATCTGGGGACCCAGGTAGATAGTAATCTCTCCTTTGACAATCATATTGCTGGCCCATCTAATTACTAAAGGGTTCGCATCTAGAAATAAAGATGTTATAGTGCCCCTCTACTCATCACTCATTAGACCCATCATATAGTACAATGCCCCATTTGGGATGTACCTCACAAGACACTTCCAACAGCTGGAAAGACCACAAACGTACCCCACCAAGAGGATTACTGGCCTCAAACATATGTCCTATGCAGCCCGACTGAAAAAAATCCGACTGTACTCAGTGGCATATCGCTTACGCAGATGTGATCTCTGCCTGACTTACAAAGCCATGTCCAACTCAGATTTGATGGACATGCTCCTCCTAAAGAAATCCAAGTCACTGCGAGCCACACACTCTAGTGAGCTAAACCTCACCACAACAATAAATAGAACATGCTGGATGGATAGATTCCTGTCACAGAGACTTCCCATGCTTTGGAACAAAATTCCAAACTACATCAGGCAGAGCCCCTTGCTAACACTCTTCAAGAGGAACCTTGACAAGTGGATGGGTAACAGAAAATACACACCTGGGATCACTTCATTGGCTCTGCTTGACAGAGGATCAGTTAATTAATCAATGGGGTGGCGAAAGCCGACACACTCTGGCTAGGCTTATAAATGCCCTCAGGCAGATAGCCTAGTACCTGCCTATGAACCTATGAACACAGCTACCTATACCCACATTTCCAAAAAAACTCTGTATAAACATGTATATGGCTGCATTGAGGCTGACATATCTATTAGAAGTAAGCCCAGATCTAACATAAAAAACAATCCCCACTGGTGGAATCCTTACCTTAACAGGGTACATAAGAAAAGAAAACAACATTATGGCCAAAATTAGAAAGAGCAACTATCATACAGATAAGAAATTGATGATTCAATTAAACAAGAAACTAAGAGGTCTAACATATTCCAAAAAGGCCAATTATGAGGTCAGAATAGTCTCCCATGCTAAGGGCAATCACAAGGCCTACTTCAGCTATGCCAGGAACCTTAAAGGCAGTACTCAGCAGTGTGCAGAACTGGTGGTAAATGGCACAACCTTCACCAACCAGAGAGGCATAGCAAAAGTACTGGCTCATAAATTTAGCTCTAAATTCACCTCACCACTACCCCCCTGTGAATTCCCTTCTAGCACATCCCCCCAATTGTCAACAGGGAGCAGGTACTGATGGTGCTTGCTATGGTCAAAAACACTGCTTCAGTGGGCCTTGACAGTATCTCCAGTTGCCTCCAAAATAGCCTAAAACAAGATGAAGCTAGACCATTTGAGGCACTCTTCAACTACAGCCTCAAAATATGTTAAATGCCAGGTGAATGTAGGGTTGCAATACTTATCCCTCTTCATAGGGGTGGACCATCAACTGACCCCCAGAAACTATAGACCCATCAGTCTGACAAGTCTAATATGCAAAGCCATGGAATGAATTATCATGGAAATTATTGACATGGACTTTGGAAACCTACAGACATTGGACTCATCTCAGTTTGGCTTTGCTAAAGGAAGGCCTTGTCCACCCATCCTTCTGCACTTCTTTGAGAGGGTCACCAAGGCTATGGATGAGGGAAAAACATTGCATACCACCTACCTTGACCTGGCCAAGGCATTCAGTACAATACCCCAAAGAAGTCAGAATTAGTGAGAGAGCCTCTATGAGGAGAGTGGTCACCAGTGGTCTACCCCAGGTCTCAGTGCTGGGCTCACTCCTGTTTGTCATCTACCTCTCAGAAGTGAAGCCTAATGTTAAATGCCTCTGGCTCACCAAATTCACAGATGACTTTAAATTGGAAGCTATCATTGATTCCTCCCATGACAGCAACAGCCTACAAAAGGGTCTGACACAAGCAAATGACTGGTGCAAAAGCCACGGTTTAAAACTCAATGCAAAGAAATGCATTATATGCCTTTGGAAAACTGTTCACCCTAGCTAATTACTTCATAGATAAAACACCCTGAAGAGTTGACCTGATAGTTAGGGATTTGGGAACATATGTAGACAGTAATCTGACATTCGACCAACACATAGCCAACACAGTAAGAAAATCATTCTGTGTCACCCCACTCATAAGCAAGGGTAGGGCATCCAGGTCCAAGGAAGTAATAGTACCACTCTACTCAGCAATTATCATGTACCTAACAAGGCATTTGCAACACCTGGAATGCCCTCAAAGGTTTCTCAGCAGGTCACCTCAAGGCCCTATATCTTTATTCATTCTTCTGCAGGGTACTGAGAGGCAATCTATGCCTAGTATATATGGCATCCTCACATCTAGCTATGATGCATCTCTTGCACATCCACAAAACAAACAGCACCAGAAGCATTAGAAACAACAACCTGACTTTTGCCTGAGACATAAATAGAGCGTGCTGGAGAGACAGATATGTGTCTGGAAGGATCCCAGTGCTATGGAATACACTCCCCATCATCATGAAATAGAGTTCATCCCTTACCCTATTCAAAAAAACCTTGATCATTGAATGGGAAATCACAAATTCACCCACAGTCTGGCCCCCATTTCTCTGATTGTCAGAAGCTGACAGTAAATAAATGAATCCCCAACTAACATACCCCCTAAATAACCCTTAACTACCTCTTTCCTAACATACCCGACCATACAGGCATCCAAAGAACTTGATGACAAAACTGGGTTGGTTTACACAGCGAGGCTTGTAAAGATCCTGGTGGTTGTTAGGCTAGTATAAACCTATGAACCTAAGGGAAATGATGAGAGGTTAGAGGAGATGAATATATTTCCACTTGTGGAAAGGCAGGAAAAGTAAGGCATGATGTAGGCGTTCAAGAGGACAGTATGATGGCACACAGTGGAAGAAAAAGGAAAGAGGAGGAATGTGAGTATGCTTCCTAGATTATGCATAAAATGTTCATCCTAAGCATTAGAAAGTGATTTTGTCAAAAGACATAACAACTTCTATTTTCTGCCATTACAATACTGTAATGTAACTATAAGCTAAGGTGATCTATGGCTTAGCACAATGAGAATTGTCAACATACCCTTGGTGTGATGGCACTACAACATGCTTTTCCTATCTTGTGCACTGCCCCTATGGCATCCATAGAATCACTACATATGCCATGCAGTAAGACAACTAGACACCATCCCTTTTGCATTGTCACTGTAACATTGCTGCAGGCCCTTTCCTGAAAAGCAGGCAGAACTGTTCACAGCAGGGCTCCAGATGACCAGAGCTGCACTTTGTCAAAACTTCCCACATATTGCTTTAGCACATTCACCTTACTTCTAGCTCTAAGTTTGGAGTATATTAGTTGGGGTCATTACTAGTTCATGATCATGAAAGCCAGTCATAATACCAATGTACACAGCATAGATTTGTAATGATGATTACAATATATACCTGCATGCATCTCTCACATAGTGAGTGGCTTTCCCAGTATATCCTTCTTAAGGTAATTTCGTAAGTTCATTTCACCAACCACTGCTGCTTTGCCCATGATCCATTATGAATGATTCCCGCACTTAATCCACAAATAATGGGACACCACACATATCACAGCACTGCATTCCACAACAGTTTCAGGAAACTCGGTTTTTCTTTTCTGTCTGCCTGCCTGTCTGTCTGTTTATCTATCTGTGTGCATTTGGATATATCTATATCTATATTTAAACAAACACGGGTACACATACCCTCTTTGTCTCTCTCTCTCTCTCTCTCTCTCTTTCTCTCTTCATCTATCTGTCTAGATATCTGTCTGTAGTTGTAACTCTCAAAAGGTCGAATCATATATGGTCATGGATGCCCAAATCAGTGAATGCTCCAACTGATGTTGTTAATTTTCATTCATTCCTCAACATATGAGGTTCAAATGCAATCCTCAGATCTGACTCATCTGCTGTTCTACAACTTGTGGAAAAACACAGACTCTCGAGCTCCTCCCTTAACCAAAATGCTATAGTCCCCTTCCTTCTCCAGATCTTGTTTGCTGCCATAGGAACAGACATGATCGCTACAGCTCTTATGTGAATCTTGTTTTTTCTTCAAAATGGTAAGTGCTTCTTTGTTTATCTTTCTCATACTACTAATTACTATCCTTCCTTTACTGTTGTCTTACTTATCTGTTGGTAACTTCCCTTTTTGTACCGTAGTTGTTAGTTCCTTCTGAGTTTGCTGTGAATCATCAAATTTCTTTTTATCATTGCTGGTATAGCTTTTCACTTAGCATTTGTTGGTATTTCTCCAAATTTCCACTGTTGGAAGTCCTTTATACCTTTTACCTCAATTTTAAAAAAAAAACTCTCCTTGCTATATTTCTAGTTTTTCTTAGTGTTTCTGCTTCTGTGTCATTGCTAGTAAGGATCATGGCAGATAAACCTTCAGGTTTTAAGAAATGTAATAAATGTGGGCACAAGATTCCCATATCTGATGCCCATTCATTGTGCGTTTGCTACTTAGGACCAGAACATTTATAGACCTGCTGTTCTATTTGTAGCTCTTTCAATCCAAGAGCCCTTGTGGTTTGGAAAAATAAA
Organism: Protopterus annectens; assembly: GCF_019279795.1. NCBI lineage: Eukaryota > Metazoa > Chordata > Ceratodontiformes > Protopteridae > Protopterus > Protopterus annectens. The sequence goes on from NC_056739.1 coordinate 537,305,828, forward strand.
TTTATTCTAAAAAGTCTTCACTCTTTCAGCCTTTGGAGAATCTCTTTCAGGAGCTCAACCCTCCAAGCCTGACAAAAAGAAGACAAGAAAGAGGCCTTTTGAACAAGCTGACTCATCTTAATCTTCTTCTCTTCTTCAGATCCGAACTGAGCCAAAAAAGAAGATTAAACTTCTTTGGATCCAACACTGTGCAAACCATTGGATCCTACCTCTTCAGACACCAGGTCCATCTCTTTGTATCCTACTCCCTCGGAGCTGAAACCTTTACCCAGTACCAGATATGCATCATCTCTGGATCCAATCTCATCTTGGCTCCAGTCACTCTTAATGGAAATACATTGTTCTCCCTCCATTGCCTCTTCCCATTTGTTTAGAAACCTCACAGAAGCGGACATGGATAGAATGATGAGGAAGTTTCTATTGACATAAATTCAGATGGGAGTTCTCCCAGCTACTGCCCCAGTAGGTCCAGAGACCTTAACTCATGCAGCTCCACTTATTCTGGTTCTTGCACTGATCTATCCTTCAGTTTTGGAGTGGATCTAAGTATCTGGGTGCTATCTGCTTTGGATAATATGATACCTGTATCATTGTATCAGATGCCTTCTGTGAGTGTATTGGCTCCAAGCATGTCAGAGTTGGAGAGGTCTCAGACCCGAAGCTTCATTGTTGGATACAGGGGTTTAGGGTCATCTCTGAAGTTCTCTGAGTCATCTCTGCCTCTAGGGACATTGACATTTGATAGCTTGATTCTGACTCCTGGCTTCTTTTTCCCCTGGGCATTTTGCCTTCAAGGTGGTGGAGACAGTTTTCTCGTCTGGAGAGCAAATGGTCCCCCCCTTGGATCTTGCTTCTGGTTCCCAGATGTCTTTTTATCATGAGACTCAGCATTCTACACCACAAGGGCAGCCAGCCCAAAGTCTCCAGGCCACCCCACATGCTATTGTTATCTCTTCCAATACTTCTCCAGAGCATCCCACTGAAGAAGTCCCTAGGAGGAGGAGTTACAAGAGCTGACAGTTGGACTCCCTCAGGAGTCAGTCATGGAAGATATGGATTTTGATGAAGGGGAAAGGTCTCCAAGATCACCACCTGACATCTCATATGGAGACATTTTAGAAATGGTGAAACAAAGGGGTGGTTGGTCTTCCAACAATCCTTTTCAACAAGAATCGGTATTCCTGGAAGCTTGTGGTGCTGGCCCATCTACCTCCTGGGTGACTCTGCACACTGATGAGCTCATTGATTTGATCTCTTAGTGGAAGTGGAAGGAACCAGATTCTGTAGAGCTGATCCCCAAGAGACCAGATAGGATCCTGGCACTACCAAAAGGAAGGGAGTCTTGAAACAAAGGAGTACTGGTAGATGCTATGGTTGTGGCAGCAACCACCAAGAAAGAACTCATGGAACAGAATTCTTCTGTCCACCCCCTAACAGGAGTCTAATGTGCTGGACAGATTTGGGAAGTGAGTACATGCATCAGGGACTTTTGCACTAAGGTCACTGCACTACCTGGCACACTTTACCAGATTACAGAGGAATTTGATCAAGGAACACTCAAAATCCCTCACAGGGACTATTACTTCTGAGGCGGAGTCTTCTGTTGCAACACAGTAAGCCACCCTTCAGTCCATTTTGAATATATTTATCAGCCTCATTTAACATGCAGCTGAAGGAGCCTCAAGAGTGACAGGTTCAGACATTTCCATCAAGAAACTTGCGAGGATGTGCCTGTGTGATTTTGTGGATCCCTTCAAGTCATCCTTCTTCATGCTCCTTTTGATGGAAGTTTGCTGTTTGGCCCCAAGGTTAAGGACATATTCTACAGGTGTGAGAAAGATGGAAAGACCATGTCTGCTGTTGGTCTACATTTTTTTGACTCCTGTAAGAACCTTTTCCAGGAATCAGTGAGGTGGTTGAAAGATGTGGTTCAAAAAATCCCAAGGTCCTTTCCATGATCCATGTGGAGAAAGTTTCCCCCAAGGTAGAGGGGGTCACTCCAATGGAAGATGCTGCCCACATGACAGAGGAGGCCCACAGAACCAGGGGTCCAGAAATTCTTTCTCTGACAGGCCTTATCAGTGATCCTGACTGATGGCCCGATTGTCCACCTCTGGAGGCAGTTAGGGGTCATTTATCCCTGCAACAGAGAGCCTGGCTAGACTTAACAAAAGATACTTAGGCACACAGGATCATTTCCAGAGACTATATAATTCTCCTTTTTCTACCACTGTTGTTACAGTACACAATTCCCAATATTCCACCCAGTCAGAGGAAAGCAGCATCTTTAGAAATACAAATGCTGTTAGACAAAAGAGTCATCAAAGAGGTCCTGCTTGACCAGAAAGTATCTGGAACTTACTCAATATTCTTTTTAGTGTCAAAAAAGACAGGGGACTGGAAACCAATCTTGGATCTCAATGTTCTGAACAAGTCAGTTCAGTGTACTAAGTTCCGGATGGTCACAGTTCAGTCCATTTTGCTTTTCCTGCACAAGGATGACTGGATGTGCTCTATAGATCTCTAGGGTATGTACTATCACATAAAAGTTAACAGACAGTCAAGGAGATAACTATGCTTCCAGATGGGAGCCAGTCAGTACCAGTTCAGAGCATTGCTCTTTGTTCACACCACAACCCCCAGGATATTTACCAAATGCATGGCAGTGGTAGCAACTCACTTCAGACTGCAGGGATTCCAAATGTTTCCATACCTAGATGACTGGCTCCTTACCACCTCATCCAAGCATCTGTTGATAATAGCTTGAGACTATGAACTCCAGACTTGTTCCAATCTGGGAATCACAATCAACCACAAGAAATCCCATGCAACATCATTGATAACATCTCTGCCCTTGCCAAGTGCTCAAACCATTCATTTCCAAGTTGGCAGAATAATTCAGAGTTCATTGCTACCAACAAGCAAGGTATTACAGACCCTGGGCTCCATGACAGCAACAATAGTTCTGTTTCAGCTAGCATGGTATCATATGAGAGTTCTACAAAGGACAATGGCAAACCAGTGGTCCATCTTACATCAACCGTTGCCAACAAAGATCAACATAACTCAGACTTGCAAAATATTCCTTTGGTGGTGGATTCACTTGGATCGACTTTTGGAAGGTCTTCCATTTATCCTCCCTCAACCCAAGGCCATAGTGACCATGGACACTTCCCAGATGAGGTGTGTAGGATGTTTTCCTTGGGGAAGACTGTTTAAGGCATGTGGTCCCCCAAAGAGGCCAACTTGGATAGCAATGTGCTGGTAATGAAGCAGTGCTCCAGCGTTGCAGGCACTTCAAGACTCTCTCCCTTCCGAGATTATTGCAATTCAAACTGACAACATGTCTGCAATTTGTCTGTAATATGGTACATCAACATAGAAGTAGGAACCAGCTCTTACCTTTTGTGTCAAGAAGCTATGAGAGTGTGGCAATGGACGATCTCTTCAAATCGATTTTCAATAGCAATGCATATGCTGGGGAAATACAACGTAATAGTAGACAAATTTAGTAGGTCCATATTCACATTCATACCTCACAAGTGGGCTACCAACACAGAAGCTTCTGAAATTATATTCTGCCAATGGAGCCAGCCATGCTGTGACCTATTTGCATCCACCCTGAACAAGAAATACAGCAGGTTCTTTGACATAATCTGTCCATCAGGGATGTTACCGAGAGATGGTCTCCTTCACAATTGGCCCCAGGTCTCCTCTATGCTTATCCCCCAACCCCCTTAATCTCCAATTCCTACAGAAAGCATTCACTTGAAGAGCAAAGTCATCCTCATTACCCGTTATTGGCTTCAACAGATTTGGTTTCCCCTTCCTTTGACCTAATCTAGTTTACCCACCTTGGATTCTGGATACATTTCCAGGCCTCCTGTCTCACCTGACAGATATGACTCACCTGGACATCCCGGACCTCAAGTTACATGGTATCTCCAATTCCATTGATAGCCAGACAGCCAAAGCTCTCATCTCCAGTGTGCCACATTCTTTTATCTTCTCACAAGGCCTCTACAAGAAAAATCTATAAGAGCAAATGGAAAAGACTTCCCTTTGGGCACAACTACATGACACAAACCCTTTTTCAGCACCAGTACATAAGATCCTTGAATTTCTGATTCCATTTTCAGTGATGGGGCTAATCCTTCTATAGTTAAGGTTAATCTAGTTGCTATCTCCAATTTTGATATTTGAGTTGGTAATTCTACCTTACCATTCTCATGTCTTTATAAAAGGAGCATTTTTACTAAAGTACCCCCTTCTGGGACCCTACTTCACCTTTAGATTACTGTAATGTTACAGGGTCTAAGCCAGAGTACTTCTGAACCTGCACCAAGATGTGAATTAAAATATTTAACTTGGAAAACATTTTTCTCATAGCCATAACATCAGTTAGAAGGGTTTTAGAACTCCAAGCCTTATCTTCTAAGTCTCCTTTTTTAATCTTTCACAAGGGTAGGGTATCTTTAAGAACTAACTAACCTTCCTTCCTAAGGTTGTATCAAGATCTAACATTAATCAAGCCATTAATCTCCCGGTACTCTTTCCAAATTTCTCTAAAAAGGAGAATGCATATTACACTTATTGGATGTTCATAGACAATTACATTTCTATCTGCACAGATCTGAGAAATTTAGGAAATCTGACCAGTTGTTTGAATCCTTTTTGGAAACCAAATTGGGTCAACCAGTTTCAAAAGTAACTTTATCAGGATTGGTGACTGATTATATTTACTTCATTTATAACAAGCTGGGTTTGTTCCTTCCTAAAACCTTAAAGGCCCATTCAACTAGAACCATGGTGACTTCATCAGCCTTAATGTCTAGAACTTCCATAGACAATATTTGTGCAATAGCAACTTGAGCTAACCCTCCTGCCTTTATTACTCATTACAAATTGGATCTGGTCTTGAGGGGAAGAGCAGTCTTTGGCTCTACCGTAGTCAAGAATATCCTTCCTTAGAGTTCACTTAGGATTCAAGTAGCTGGGGACTCTGTCCCATATGTTGAGGAATGAATGAAAATTGACATCAGGTACAGAAGTTATATACTCAGCATAATGTTCCATCTGTGGTGTCCATTTTCATTATTCCTCAACTCTCCTCCCTTCAGCCGCCTACTGTGTTTTTTGATGACTTCTGGTACAGCGGGAAAGCGCCTCAGGATCCAAGTTCCTTTTCTTTGAGCCCAGGAAGCGATATTCCATAGTATGTAAAATATAGCAATGTTTTACTTTAGGAAGCTGCAAAAAGGATCTGGAGAAGGAGGGGAACTACAGCATCATGGGTAAGGGAGTAGCTTGAGAGTTTGTGTTTTTTCACGAGCTGTAGAACAGCATCTGAATCAGATCCGAGGATTGATCTGAAAACTAAATGTTGAGGAAGAATGAAAATGAACAACACAAGTGGAATGTTATGGTGAGTATATAACTTCTTTTTTGTGTGAATCACATATGGTTGAATTTAATTTTATATAGTGTACATAAGCAGGACTGTACAGGACAATTAATGTTTGAATGAAAAAGTAATGGTTGTAAAGATGTACAAGACTGTTATAGCAGTTGTGAAAATGCAAGGATTTGTGGGTTAGGGTTAGAGAAAGGGTTAGGAAATGGGATAGAGTCAGTGTTGTGCATGTTTTGTTTTGTCTGTGTAAGGTGTCCTTTTGTCTTGTGTAGTGGTATTGTTAGTGGAAGGGGTGTTAGAAACATAATGTGTAGGATTAGGGTTGTGGCAGAGGTAGGGTTAAGGGTACTGCCAGGGTTAGTACACATGAGTAGGATAGTACATAGCACCTGGGTATGTGTGGGACAGGGGCTACAGTCTTTAGATCCACTCATCTGCCTCATATAGGTCTGATGGCTACTAGAAGAATGGTCCCTTGAGGTATGTCACTAGTACCCCGCAAGGTAAAGTAAAGAAAAGTGCACACAAACCTGACTCTTTGACCAGTTTACCAAATGCAATCTGACCCCAAGAGCATAAATGGAATATGCACTTTAATCCTAACTATGGGATTAGATCATCCATACCCAGACACCACATACTGACCACTTATAGACCTACGACATTGATCTAGCAACCTAGACCCCTTTCTCTGCTCTCCCTTTGTGAACCACCATGTCTTTCCATGCTCTTTACCCAAAGTAACTAATATAACTTAGAGCGGTCACACACACACATATGCACACATACAAACACAGTTAGGGATAGTAGGATCTTGCAGTTCCCCACAGCTTTCTTTCTTTCTTGCACCATAGTGCTGCCACCATTTGACATATGTTTAGACAATAAGCTCAACAGTCACTTGACCACTCCTGAATAAAAAAATATATATATATATATATATATATATATATATATATATATATATATATATGTATATCTCACAGGTAGTATGTTCAAGCAAACTGGCTAATGGGGAGGGGGGCTACGACTTTGTCAATGTACAGTGGTAAGTAGTACCTCTGCTCACGTAATAAATAATGAACTATACATGATAAATACCAGCTGCAAGACCTTAAAAATTAATAATAAAAATCTTTACTTGAACAATAAAGACAGAACGGATACAGATTAAAAATGCAGATGTCAACGCAAAGCACAAAGAATATAAAAATATCAAAAAGTTGAACAAACAGAATATTTAAAGAATAATCAGATCTGCATCTAAATGAGTACTTTAGATATATCTTACTGCAGAATTACTTGAAATAACTATTCTAGGTTAATAAAATTGTACTGGGGAAAATTCAAACAACTGATTTTCATAGAAATGGTCAACAAGATCTCATATAGTAGACATAATTGCATTACATCAGATTGCATTAGTTCTTTGTTGTACAACAGAATAAAGACTAGCTACAAGTAAACAGGATCTTGTCTTGGACATTTAGACCTGCAGAAACTATAAAAGTGTCTCCCTTGACTTCTAACAATTTCTTCCTTTGGAGAGGTTTGCAATTGCATTTTTGCTGGTCTTTTCTCTTGTATAGCTTATATATATTCAGCTGGGTACTTCCTAACTTACATTTTACATTTCAATTACATATTTCACAGATGTCTTCTCCTGTGATCTCTTTTTTTCATGTTTTATTTTTATAGAGAGAAGGTCACATATTCTCAAGATGTAGGAAACACACATATTGCAGATTACAAACCATAAATATAGTCTGACAAATTTGACAACATTCTGAAATAGAAATAAGAAGAAATACATCACAATATTACCAAGTTCTCGCTGCGCTGGCAACACTATATACATCTATATATATATATATATATATATATATATATATATATATATATATATATATCTATATATATTAGATATACATATATAGATATACATATAAACAGATACAGATGTAAGTATATAGGGGTTCCCTATGCCACTTTAATTGTGCTAACCCTACTCCTGATCCTATATCTATACATTATGGTACTAAAAATCCTTTTGCTAACAGTATCATTACCAAGATGACACATGATCTCAGTTTTTTAGCTTGGTTTTACAATATAGGGCATTTTAGTTGGATACAATTATTCTGTGTTTTGTGATTTGAAATTATGAGTATTCAGTAGTTTGTGCAGTCAGTCTTTTTTTAATAATTTGAAGTTCAGTGTTTTGAATATTAGATATTTTATGATGTTATCATAGAGTTATTATCACTTATGCAAGGTTCTAAATTAGATACTCAAAGTTACTGAACTTAGAATACGATATGATCAACACCATATCGTCGAAGTCCAGTAACACTGAATACCTAATAAAAACATTAAATAAAGTCAAAAAACAGAACTACTTGCTCTAAGCAGGGGGGCAAGCCCCCCTGTACTCCCCTTATGCAATGCCAACAAAAACTATTGTAATTTTGAGACTGATGGTCCAAAACACTCAGCACTGAAAGTATTCATTGAAGAAGTGACACAGGCAGGACCAGTGTTGCTGCAATTTTTCTAGAGCCATAGCAGTAAGGACTTTCCGAGATTGCTAATTTCTGTTTTTTTTTTTCTTTTAGTGCTGTGAGTTTTGGACTGTTAATCAATATGTTGCAGGAATCAAAGTTGTCAGCTTCATGTAAGTAATGTTAAACCATACAGATATGTGTGGGTCTCTGACATAACCAACTTATTATGTGTCTGAGACATGTATGTCAAGAAATTTTCCTTGAAATCTGACTGAAGTAAAGCTTGATAGGTAAATGTCATCCATTCAGAAAAAGAATAATAAGTGATTATGATCAGATAAACTTGATTATAATTCTTTGTAGTGTGCAGTGCTTTGTTTGTTCCATGTACTACCAATTACAGAATTAAGACAGCAGTGCTTTACAGATTTGAAAGCTGTGAAGTAGTTACCATAGCCATGCAGTGGGCTATCTGATGAATGAATGAATGAATGAATGAATGAATGAATGAATGGCATTTAAAGCTGTTTTGTACTTCACTATGCAACACTTTAGGGTTTTTTTATGTGAATGTGAAGTGTATAATAGCTTTTTTTTCAGAACTGCGTTGTGGTAGTGCTGTTGTGTTCTAGCATGAAACTAGATCTTCACATCAGAACATTAATTACAAAAGTTGTATTTTGCACAGACTCACACTATAATCACAATATTCCATTTAGTACATATACATATTTCTCTGTCAATACTTCATAACTTAGCACACTTACATTATGATACAGAAGTTCAGAAGGCTGTGAATTCTAGCCACATATACTTCTTGAATTAATGTCGCAGTACTGAAACTGTAATGTAGCATATGGAGGCTCTGTCCTTCAAATGAGGTATTAAACTACTGTCCCATATGCATGAGTTGGTAATGTCAGGGGGTTGTAAAAGGCTTCCTGACACATAGGTTCATAGGTTCATACTAGGCTATCTGCCCTAGGGCATTTAAAAGCCTAGCCAGAATGTGTTTGGCTTTAGCCACCCATTTTAAATTTATTTTGCTATGCCCTTTTTTGAGGTTAGTATACTGTGCCTCTGTCTAACAGTGACACAGAAGTCATACCCGGGGTAAACCTACGATCTCCCATCCACTCATCAAGATTCCTCTTGAAGAGAGTCAATGAGGGACTCTGCCTAACCTGGACTGGGATTTTATTCCAGAGTGAAGGGAGCCTCTGGGTTATGAATCTGTCCCTCCAGCATGTCCTATTTATTTCAGTGCTGAGGTTCAAGTCTCTCGAGCGCGTAGCTCGATGGGATTTGGATTTTCTGAGGTGCAGCATGTTCATTAATTCCGGGTTGGCCATGGCTTTATACATCAGGCACAGATCGCCTCTGAACAGGCGGTATGCCACTGAGTAGAGCTGGAGTTTCTTTAACCGGGCAGCATATGGCATCTGTTTGAGCCCTTTGATCCTCTTGGTGAGGTACTTTTGGGGTCTTTCCAGTTGCTGCAGGTGTCTGGTAAGGTACATCCTAAAAGGGGCATTGTACTCAATTATGGGCCTGATGAGGGATGAGTAAAGAGGCACGATGACCTCCCCTGATCTAGATGTGAATCCCTTCATGATTAGGTGGGCTATATAAAATGTTTTTCTAACCACTTTGGCCACGTGGTTGTCAAATGAGAGACTGCTATCAACTTGGGTCCCCAGGTCCCTAATTACTTCTTATGTACTTAATGGATTACCACCTATGTGGTAATTTGTGGGCACTTTGTTTTTGCCAAAGGGGATGACTATACACTTTTTGGCATTTAGCTTGAGGCCATGGCTCTGGCACCAGTTGTCTGTTTCTATGAGGCCCTTTTGGAGGATGCTTGTGTCGGCTGGAGGGTCGATTATGGTGCCCAGTTTGCAGTCATCTGCGAACTTGGTCAGCCACAGTCCTTCTGTGTTGGCCTGTACCTCTGAGAAATATATACCGAACAAGAGAGGTCCCAGAACTGAGCCTTGTGGGACACCACTTGTTACTGGTTTGCAGTCTGACATGGCTCCAGCAATTCAAACCATGTGGGTTTTGTCCTTGAGCCAGTTTGCAATCCATCTAGTGACATAGGGGTTTATATTTAAGCTGGTGAGCTTATCTATAATGCCCGAGTGGGGTATTGTATCGAAGGCTTTTGTGAGGTCCAGGTAGGCTGTGTGGACCACCTTCCCCTACACAATGGCCTCGGTGACTGTTTCAAAGAAATCAACCAGGTTTAAGAGGCAGGATCTGCCCTTAACAAAGCCAAACTGGGTAGGATCCAGTGTCTGTAGGTCCCCGATATCTTTATTTATGAGGTCCATGATGATCCTTTCCATAGCTTTGCAGACCAAGCTAGTCAGGCTTATGGGGCGATAGTTTCCAGGATCCGTTGAGGCACCACCTTTATGGAGAGGGACCACTGTTGCTGTACGCCACTCTTTGGGCACATATCCTGTAGTAAGACTGAGATTGAACAGTAGTTTTATGTTTGGGTTTAGCTCTTCTTGGAGTCCATGTAGGACGCAGCCCGGGACACTGTCTGGTCCCATTGATGCTGTGTTTTTTGCTTTGGAGAGGGCGGATCTTACCTGAGCATCTGAGATGTCAGGGGGGCAGCACTCTGCTGGGATAGATATTTGCCCTTTTTGTGGGGGGGGGGGAGAAGCTTGCGTTGAACCTGTCAGCTAGGATGTTGGCAATGTCTGTGGGTTTGGTGTATTTTTTGTCATTTTGGACTAATTCTGAGCATATCTGGGAATTACCACCCAGGTTCCTAACATAACTAAAGAAAGCCTTGTGATTATCCTTAGTGTCCTGTGCAATTTTTCTCTCGAAGCTGGCCTTAGACAATTTTATGAGTGCCCGTAGTTTTTTGATAATACTGATCAGTGATGCCTTCCCTTTTTGGGATTTTGCTCTGTCATTTAGTAGCTTCCTCCTTCTATTGTATAGTTTGTTTATGGCTGGGGTCCACCAGACAGGATGTCTGCCTTTGGAGGATTGGGTCTTGGTTTTATTTGGGATCGCATGATCCATGCATTCCTGAAGGTGTTCATAGAATGCGTTTATAAAGGATTCTGTGGTCTGGGCCATTTTTTGCACAGGCCCGGGTGCTTTGAAGGATTCCACTTCGGTTTTGAGGAGTGTGAAATTTGCTTTAGAGAAGTTTTTCACTGTGGTTTTCTGGGCAGTGGGTGGGGTCAGGATGTGAATATCCAGTGAGATTAGTTTATGGTCTGATCTTACCAGTGAGGGATACACTTCTGGTCTGGAGCATAGAGTCCCCATGTTGGTGATGATCAGGTCCAGTATGTTTTCCCTCTTGTGGGAATGGTAACAAGTTGTTCCATAGCATTTGAGTTTATAAATTCTAGGAACCTTTGGGCTAGGGTGTTGGAGCTAGAGTAATGCTCCCAGTCTATGTTTGGGTAGTTAAAGTTGCCCAATATAATGGTGTTTGGAGAGACATTCATATTTTCCAGTGTTCTCAGGAAGGCCGAGTGGGGTTCCTGGGTTTGGGAGGGTGGTCTGTAGCAGGCTATAAACTGGAAGGCAGTTTTACCCACTGTTAGTTGCACATGGATAGTCTCTGATGCTTCGTGCTTTGCCACCAACCTGGAGGTGTGGGTATCTTTGATGAATATAGATACTCCCCCTCCTTTTGTGGTTTGGTCCAAGTTTTGGGGCCGAAAAGCATGGTATGAGGTATAACCTGGTAGTGCTGTGGTGCTCTCGGGAGCCCTGAACCAGGTTTCTGTTACTGCACAGATTTCAATGTTCTCCATGCTAAGGAGAGTTTCGAGTGCGTGCATCTTGAGGTTTAGACATCTAGCATTGAGTAGCATTACTCTTAGTTTCTTATCCCTTGTGATACCTATGGAGGTGGGTATGTCTTTTGAGCCTTGCCTAAAAAAGGCACTATGGGGGTAGCAAGAGCCTTTGCCAATATCCGAAAGCCCAGGGGTGACAGGTGCAAGCCGTCCCTAGCGAAGCATCGTGGCTTGTCGAGCATATCATCCCAAGCTGACAGGCATTGGATCCCCTTTGAATGACACCAGTACTTAAGCCAATTGTTGAAATTGATTATCTTGTCTTCATATTGTGGCATCATTCTTGGTGAGGGTAAGATGCTACTCAAGGTCAGGGTCATACCGGCCTGGGATACATGCTCAGAGAGCTCCTCTATGTCTCTTTTCATGTAGTCCAGGGAGGTATGTCTCAGGTCATTCACACCAGCATGGACAATGACTGAGTCATATTTGTACTTGCCTTGGAGTGACCTGAGTGCTTGTGTTATGTGGTGGATCCTAGCACCCGAAAGGGTGCTCACCGTGACCCTCTCCTTGTTCAGCCTGGTGAGCGGGACATCAGTGTGCCTGATGATAGAGTCACCTATTACAAGTGTATCAGGTGTGTTGTTTAGTCTTAAGGGCTGTGACTGTTCGGCACACTGGCTTTGTGAGATATGTGTTGCACGTGTTTTGTTTTGGGGTAGCGGATGCTTGGGTGTCTGCTTTGGAGGTCTCTGCTGCTTAGGCAGATCTTTATTTAGAGCCTCCGAGTATGTTTTTGTGAGATTATGTGTTTGGTTTGCTGTCGTGGTAGGTCTATGTGAGACTGGAATTGTAGTGAGTGTGGTTTCCTTCTCCTCCTGACTGGTTATGCCAGTACTGAGTTGAGAGAGCTTAGCCTCCAGTTTGGCTATATGGTTGCATCTCTCACATGTGTTGGAATTTGTTGGAAGGAGGAGAGGGTTGTCTGTGTACATGAGCAGTTGTAACATTGCCTCAGGATTCCCAGATTCACCAGCTGGACCGGAGAGGAGATTGACAACTGACCTTTGGACATGCTAGAATAATATTGGGAATTCCTTTATAATTGAAAACAAGGGCCAGTGGGGAGTGAGGGTGTAGTGCTTTTAATTTTTAGTGCTGACTTATATAATTGCTTTAGTGAGCAAGTGCCAGGTAACTTAAATGCAATGTGTTAAGTAATTTAAATGCAAAAACAACAAACAGTAACTTTCTTTCAAGTGAAACAAGGAAATAAGTACATTAAGCAATGCAGATATCACTAGTGATCCACAGAAGCGCTGAGAAGCTGCGTATTAGGTGGAATTAGCGTTCCAGGGAAATAACAAGCAAACAAACAACAAGCATATAAACAAAGCTAGATTCAGCAGGCCTGGATCTAGTCTATGCTACAGCAAACAAGGTGTACCAATTTCAGTATGATACAGTTCAAATATTCAGGCACTATAAACCTTTAACCAGAAATTCACAGCTAAGAAAGGCAGAGTCCAGCCTCTTCTCCCACAAGAGTGCAGACCACGAACCTTCTTAATGTAAAATAACTGGTCTGAAGCCCAAGTGCTTAAACTAGAACTAATACACTTTAAGAATAACAGACACTGGGCTCTCAATCAGCAGTTCCCAACTTAGAAGAATGAAAGCTACCTGTCCTGCCACCACAGTGCATGCCACAAACCTTCCTAATGTAAAACAACTAGTCTGAAGCCCAAGTGCTTAATCCAAAAGACTTAGAATGATAGCTACACTTTAATCAAGTTACTACCAAGCAGTAATAAATACAATTGAATACTTTAGAGAATGCCTGGATTAGTGCTCAAGTTACACAAACAAAGCAAGATCCAGCAGGCCCGAATCCAGTCTATGCCACAGCAAACAAGGCGCACCAACTTCAGTAAGAAGCAGTTCAGATATGCATGCACTATAAGCCTTTAACCAGAAATTCACAGCTCAGAAGGGCAGAGTCCAACCTCTCCTCCCACAAGAGTGCAGACCACGAACCCTCTTAATGTAAAATAACTCACCTGAAAGCCCAAGTGCTTAAACCAGAATTAATACACTTTTAGAATAACAGACACTGAGCCCTCAATCAGCAGTTCCCAACCTAGAAGGATGTAAGCTACCTGTTCTGCCACTACAGTGCAGACCACAAACCCTCTCAGTGCAAAACAACTGGTCCGAAGCCCAAGTGTTTAAACCAAAAGGCTTAGAATGAGTTACACCAAGCAGTAATAAATACAATTGCAGAGATCAAAGAAACAGATTTGAGTGCTGAAACTAGAAAACTGCCTTGTTATAAGAAAAAAAAAACTAAGCTAGAAGGCTTCCCTCCAACACAGAAGGGATTGGGGGCTCAGAAGCCTACAAATATTCTATACCACTTAACAGGAAAGGCAGGAAACAAGCTTAATTTTTTTTTCGGTTTCCAAGATGCTCTCTTTGTACACAGTAGGAGTGCCTGAAATCAGAATATGATCTCACTGCACTCAGTTGAGTGAGCAAATGAGATGGGCCCAGAAGGAGTATCCAAACACAAATTTACAGGAGGGGCGGGCAGTTTCAAAGCCACTAAGATTAACACCAAAACAAAAACAGGGAGGGTGGGTGGGACTAACTGAAGAGCAGAGTCAAAACTTCCAGTTCAGTTAATATTCCTGCAACACAGTTAAAATCAATTTAAATACTGTCTTTTTTGAAAAAAAAAGTGCAGATAAAGGTACTTAAATTCTCTTATACGTCCAGTTGAATACAGCTAGTTCTTAGCCGGCCAAAGCTGAGGTTTTTAAGCAGAAAATATTTCACACTGTACCACTTAAATAGGCAAGGACAGGAAATCAAAGAATGTGGCTACCCCACACCTGTAATTACTAGCAAATAACAAAATTCAGCAAACACTGACTAACTTCCAGTTCAGTTAATATTCCTGCAACACAGTTAAAATCAATTTAAATACTGTATTTTTGGGAAAAAAGTGCAGATAAAGGTACTTAAATTCTCTTATACGTCCAGTTGAATACAGCTAGTTCTTAGCCAGCCAAAGCTGAGGTTTTAAGCAGAAAATATTTCACACTGTACCACTTAAATAGGCAAGGACAGGAAATCAAAGAATGTGGCTACCCCACACCTGTAATTACTAGCAAATAACAAAATTCAGCAAACACTGACTAACTTCCAGTTCAGTTAATATTCCTGCAACACAGTTAAAATCAATTTAAATACTGTATTTTTGGGAAAAAAGTGCAGATAAAGGTACTTAAATTCTCTTATACGTCCAGTTGAATACAGCTAGTTCTTAGCCGGCCAAAGCTGAGGTTTTAAGCAGAAAATATTTCACACTGTACCACTTAAATAGGCAAGGACAGGAAATCAAAGAATGTGGCTACCCCACACCTGTAATTACTAGCAAATAACAAAATTCAGCAAACACTGACTAACTTCCAGTTCAGTTAATATTCCTGCAACACAGTTAAAATCAATTTAAATACTGTATTTTTGAAAAAAAGTGCAGATAAAGGTACTTAAATTCTCTTATACGTCCAGTTGAATACAGCTAGTTCTTAGCCGGCCAAAGCTGAGGTTTTTAAGCAGAAAATATTTCACACTGTACCACTTAAATAGGCAAGGACAGGAAATCAAAGAATGTGGCTACCCCCACACCTGTAATTACTAGCAAATAACAAAATTCAGCAAACACTGACTAACTTCCAGTTCAGTTAATATTCCTGCAACACAGTTAAAATCAATTTAAATACTGTATTTTTTGGAAAAAAAAGTGCAGATAAAGGTACTTAAATTCTCTTATACATCCAGTTGAATACAGCTAGTTCTTAGCCGGCCAAAGCTGAGGTTTTAAGCAGAAAATATTTCACACTGTACCACTTAAATAGGCAAGGACAGGAAATCAAAGAATGTGGCTACCCCCACACCTGTAATTACTAGCAAATAACAAAATTCAGCAAACACTGACTAACTTCCAGTTCAGTTAATATTCCTGCAACACAGTTAAAATCAATTTAAATACTGTATTTTTTGAAAAAAAAGTGCAGATAAAGGTACTTAAATTCTCTTATACGTCCAGTTGAATACAGCTAGTTCTTAGCCGGCCAAAGCTGAGGATTTTAAGCAGAAAATATTTCACACTGTACCACTTAAATAGGCAAGGACAGGAAATCAAAGAATGTGGCTACCCCCACACCTGTAATTACTAGCAAATAACAAAATTCAGCAAACACTGACTAACTTCCAGTTCAGTTAATATTCCTGCAACACAGTTAAAATCAATTTAAATACTGTATTTTTCAAAAAAAAAGTGCAGATAAAGGTACTTAAATTCTCTTATACGTCCAGTTGAATACAGCTAGTTCTTAGCCAGCCAAAGCTGAGGTTTTTAAGCAGAAAATATTTCACACTGTACCACTTAAATAGGCAAGGACAGGAAATCAAAGAATGTGGCTACCCCCACACCTGTAATTACTAGCAAATAACAAAATTCAGCAAACACTGACTAACTTCCAGTTCAGTTAATATTCCTGCAACACAGTTAAAATCAATTTAAATACTGTATTTTTGGAATAAGTGCAGATAAAGGTACTTAAATTCTCTTATACATCCAGTTGAATACAGCTAGTTCTTAGCCGGCCAAAGCTGAGGTTTTTAAGCAGAAAATATTTCACACTGTACCACTTAAATAGGCAAGGACAGGAAATCAAAGAATGTGGCTACCCCCACACCTGTAATTACTAGCAAATAACAAAATTCAGCAAACACTGACTAACTTCCAGTTCAGTTAATATTCCTGCAACACAGTTAAAATCAATTTAAATACTGTATTTTTGAAAAAAAAGTGCAGATAAAGGTACTTAAATTCTCTTATACGTCCAGTTGAATACAGCTAGTTCTTAGCCAGCCAAAGCTGAGGTTTTTAAGCAGAAAATATTTCACACTGTACCACTTAAATAGGCAAGGACAGGAAATCAAAGAATGTGGCTACCCCCACACCTGTAATTACTAGCAAATAACAAAATTCAGCAAACACTGACTAACTTCCAGTTCAGTTAATATTCCTGCAACACAGTTAAAATCAATTTAAATACTGTATTTTTAGAAAAAAGTGCAGATAAAGGTACTTAAATTCTCTTATACATCCAGTTGAATACAGCTAGTTCTTAGCCGGCCAAAGCTGAGGTTTTTAAGCAGAAAATATTTCACACTGTACCACTTAAATAGGCAAGGACAGGAAATCAAAGAATGTGGCTACCCCACACCTGTAATTACTAGCAAATAACAAAATTCAGCAAACACTGACTAACTTCCAGTTCAGTTAATATTCCTGCAACACAGTTAAAATCAATTTAAATACTGTATTTTTTGAAAAAAAGTGCAGATAAAGGTACTTAAATTCTCTTATACGTCCAGTTGAATACAGCTAGTTCTTAGCCGGCCAAAGCTGAGGTTTTTAAGCAGAAAATATTTCACACTGTACCACTTAAATAGGCAAGGACAGGAAATCAAAGAATGTGGCTACCCCCACACCTGTAATTACTAGCAAATAACAAAATTCAGCAAACACTGACTAACTTCCAGTTCAGTTAATATTCCTGCAACACAGTTAAAATCAATTTAAATACTGTATTTTTTGAAAAAAAGTGCAGATAAAGGTACTTAAATTCTCTTATATGTCCAGTTGAATACAGCTAGTTCTTAGCCGGCCAAAGCTGAGGTTTTTAAGCAGAAAATATTTCACACTGTACCACTTAAATAGGCAAGGACAGGAAATCAAAGAATGTGGCTACCCCCACACCTGTAATTACTAGCAAATAACAAAATTCAGCAAACACTGACTAACTTCCAGTTCAGTTAATATTCCTGCAACACAGTTAAAATCAATTTAAATACTGTATTTTTGAAAAAAAAGTGCAGATAAAGGTACTTAAATTCTCTTATACGTCCAGTTGAATACAGCTAGTTCTTAGCCGGCCAAAGCTGAGGTTTTTAAGCAGAAAATATTTCACACTGTACCACTTAAATAGGCAAGGACAGGAAATCAAAGAATGTGGCTACCCCCACACCTGTAATTACTAGCAAATAACAAAATTCAGCAAACACTGACTAACTTCCAGTTCAGTTAATATTCCTGCAACACAGTTAAAATCAATTTAAATACTGTATTTTTTGAAAAAAAGTGCAGATAAAGGTACTTAAATTCTCTTATACGTCCAGTTGAATACAGCTAGTTCTTAGCTGGCCAAAGCTGAGGTTTTTAAGCAGAAAATATTTCACACTGTACCACTTAAATAGGCAAGGACAGGAAATCAAAGAATGTGGCTACCCCCACACCTGTAATTACTAGCAAATAACAAAATTCAGCAAACACTGACTAACTTCCAGTTCAGTTAATATTCCTGCAACACAGTTAAAATCAATTTAAATACTGTATTTTTTGAAAAAAAGTGCAGATAAAGGTACTTAAATTCTCTTATACGTCCAGTTGAATACAGCTAGTTCTTAGCCGGCCAAAGCTGAGGTTTTTAAGCAGAAAATATTTCACACTGTACCACTTAAATAGGCAAGGACAGGAAATCAAAGAATGTGGCTACCCCACACCTGTAATTACTAGCAAATAACAAAATTCAGCAAACACTGACTAACTTCCAGTTCAGTTAATATTCCTGCAACACAGTTAAAATCAATTTAAATACTGTATTTTTGGAAAAAAAGTGCAGATAAAGGTACTTAAATTCTCTTATACATCCAGTTGAATACAGCTAGTTCTTAGCCGGCCAAAGCTGAGGTTTTAAGCAGAAAATATTTCACACTGTACCACTTAAATAGGCAAGGACAGGAAATCAAAGAATGTGGCTACCCCCACACCTGTAATTACTAGCAAATAACAAAATTCAGCAAACACTGACTAACTTCCAGTTCAGTTAATATTCCTGCAACACAGTTAAAATCAATTTAAATACTGTATTTTTTGAAAAAAAAGTGCAGATAAAGGTACTTAAATTCTCTTATACGTCCAGTTGAATACAGCTAGTTCTTAGCCGGCCAAAGCTGAGGTTTTTAAGCAGAAAATATTTCACACTGTACCACTTAAATAGGCAAGGACAGGAAATCAAAGAATGTGGCTACCCCCACACCTGTAATTACTAGCAAATAACAAAATTCAGCAAACACTGACTAACTTCCAGTTCAGTTAATATTCCTGCAACACAGTTAAAATCAATTTAAATACTGTATTTTTTGAAAAAAGTGCAGATAAAGGTACTTAAATTCTCTTATACGTCGAGTTGAATACACCTAGTTCTTAGCCGGCCAACGCTGAGTTTTTAAGCAGAAAATATTTCACACTGTACCACTTAAATAGGCAAGGACAGGAAATCAAAGAATGTGGCTACCCCCACACCTGTAATTACTAGCAAATAACAAAATTCAGCAAACACTGACTAACTTCCAGTTCAGTTAATATTCCTGCAACACAGTTAAAATCAATTTAAATACTGTATTTTTGGGAAAAAAAGTGCAGATAAAGGTACTTAAATTCTCTTATACATCCAGTTGAATACAGCTAGTTCTTAGCCGGCCAAAGCTGAGGTTTTAAGCAGAAAATATTTCACACTGTACCACTTAAATAGGCAAGGACAGGAAATCAAAGAATGTGGCTACCCCACACCTGTAATTACTAGCAAATAACAAAATTCAGCAAACACTGACTAACTTCCAGTTCAGTTAATATTCCTGCAACACAGTTAAAATCAATTTAAATACTGTATTTTTTGAAAAAAAGTGCAGATAAAGGTACTTAAATTCTCTTATACGTCCAGTTGAATACAGCTAGTTCTTAGCCGGCCAAAGCTGAGGTTTTTAAGCAGAAAATATTTCACACTGTACCACTTAAATAGGCAAGGACAGGAAATCAAAGAATGTGGCTACCCCCACACCTGTAATTACTAGCAAATAATAAAATTCAGCAAACACTGACTAACTTCCAGTTCAGTTAATATTCCTGCAACACAGTTAAAATCAATTTAAATACTGTATTTTTGAAAAAAAGTGCAGATAAAGGTACTTAAATTCTCTTATACGTCCAGTTGAATACAGCTAGTTCTTAGCCGGCCAAAGCTGAGGTTTTTAAGCAGAAAATATTTCACACTGTACCACTTAAATAGGCAAGGACAGGAAATCAAAGAATGTGGCTACCCCCACACCTGTAATTACTAGCAAATAACAAAATTCAGCAAACACTGACTAACTTCCAGTTCAGTTAATATTCCTGCAACACAGTTAAAATCAATTTAAATACTGTATTTTTTGGAAAAAAAAGTGCAGATAAAGGTACTTAAATTCTCTTATACGTCCAGTTGAATACAGCTAGTTCTTAGCCGGCCAAAGCTGAGGTTTTTAAGCAGAAAATATTTCACACTGTACCACTTAAATAGGCAAGGACAGGAAATCAAAGAATGTGGCTACCCCCACACCTGTAATTACTAGCAAATAACAAAATTCAGCAAACACTGACTAACTTCCAGTTCAGTTAATATTCCTGCAACACAGTTAAAATCAATTTAAATACTGTATTTTTGAAAAAAAAGTGCAGATAAAGGTACTTAAATTCTCTTATACGTCCAGTTGAATACAGCTAGTTCTTAGCCTGCCAAAGCTGAGGTTTTTAAGCAGAAAATATTTCACACTGTACCACTTAAATAGGCAAGGACAGGAAATCAAAGAATGTGGCTACCCCCACACCTGTAATTACTAGCAAATAACAAAATTCAGCAAACACTGACTAACTTCCAGTTCAGTTAATATTCCTGCAACACAGTTAAAATCAATTTAAATACTGTATTTTTGAAAAAAAAGTGCAGATAAAGGTACTTAAATTCTCTTATACGTCCAGTTGAATACAGCTAGTTCTTAGCCGGCCAAAGCTGAGGTTTTAAGCAGAAAATATTTCACACTGTACCACTTAAATAGGCAAGGACAGGAAATCAAAGAATGTGGCTACCCCCACACCTGTAATTACTAGCAAATAACAAAATTCAGCAAACACTGACTAACTTCCAGTTCAGTTAATATTCCTGCAACACAGTTAAAATCAATTTAAATACTGTATTTTTTGAAAAAAAAGTGCAGATAAAGGTACTTAAATTCTCTTATACGTCCAGTTGAATACAGCTAGTTCTTAGCCAGCCAAAGCTGAGGTTTTAAGCAGAAAATATTTCACACTGTACCACTTAAATAGGCAAGGACAGGAAATCAAAGAATGTGGCTACCCCCACACCTGTAATTACTAGCAAATAACAAAATTCAGCAAACACTGACTAACTTCCAGTTCAGTTAATATTCCTGCAACACAGTTAAAATCAATTTAAATACTGTATTTTTTGAAAAAAAAGTGCAGATAAAGGTACTTAAATTCTCTTATACATCCAGTTGAATACAGCTAGTTCTTAGCCGGCCAAAGCTGAGGTTTTTAAGCAGAAAATATTTCACACTGTACCACTTAAATAGGCAAGGACAGGAAATCAAAGAATGTGGCTACCCCACACCTGTAATTACTAGCAAATAACAAAATTCAGCAAACACTGACTAACTTCCAGTTCAGTTAATATTCCTGCAACACAGTTAAAATCAATTTAAATACTGTATTTTTGGAAAAAAAAGTGCAGATAAAGGTACTTAAATTCTCTTATACGTCCAGTTGAATACAGCTAGTTCTTAGCCAGCCAAAGCTGAGGTTTTTAAGCAGAAAATATTTCACACTGTACCACTTAAATAGGCAAGGACAGGAAATCAAAGAATGTGGCTACCCCCACACCTGTAATTACTAGCAAATAACAAAATTCAGCAAACACTGACTAACTTCCAGTTCAGTTAATATTCCTGCAACACAGTTAAAATCAATTTAAATACTGTATTTTTGAAAAAAAGTGCAGATAAAGGTACTTAAATTCTCTTATACGTCCAGTTGAATACAGCTAGTTCTTAGCCTGCCAAAGCTGAGGTTTTTAAGCAGAAAATATTTCACACTGTACCACTTAAATAGGCAAGGACAGGAAATCAAAGAATGTGGCTACCCCCACACCTGTAATTACTAGCAAATAATAAAATTCAGCAAACACTGACTAACTTCCAGTTCAGTTAATATTCCTGCAACACAGTTAAAATCAATTTAAATACTGTATTTTTGAAAAAAAGTGCAGATAAAGGTACTTAAATTCTCTTATACGTCCAGTTGAATACAGCTAGTTCTTAGCCGGCCAAAGCTGAGGTTTTTAAGCAGAAAATATTTCACACTGTACCACTTAAATAGGCAAGGACAGGAAATCAAAGAATGTGGCTACCCCACACCTGTAATTACTAGCAAATAACAAAATTCAGCAAACACTGACTAACTTCCAGTTCAGTTAATATTCCTGCAACACAGTTAAAATCAATTTAAATACTGTATTTTTTGAAAAAAAGTGCAGATAAAGGTACTTAAATTCTCTTATACGTCCAGTTGAATACAGCTAGTTCTTAGCCAGCCAAAGCTGAGGTTTTTAAGCAGAAAATATTTCACACTGTACCACTTAAATAGGCAAGGACAGGAAATCAAAGAATGTGGCTACCCCACACCTGTAATTACTAGCAAATAACAAAATTCAGCAAACACTGACTAACTTCCAGTTCAGTTAATATTCCTGCAACACAGTTAAAATCAATTTAAATACTGTATTTTTTGAAAAAAAGTGCAGATAAAGGTACTTAAATTCTCTTATACGTCCAGTTGAATACAGCTAGTTCTTAGCCGGCCAAAGCTGAGGTTTTTAAGCAGAAAATATTTCACACTGTACCACTTAAATAGGCAAGGACAGGAAATCAAAGAATGTGGCTACCCCCACACCTGTAATTACTAGCAAATAACAAAATTCAGCAAACACTGACTAACTTCCAGTTCAGTTAATATTCCTGCAACACAGTTAAAATCAATTTAAATACTGTATTTTTTGAAAAAAAGTGCAGATAAAGGTACTTAAATTCTCTTATATGTCCAGTTGAATACAGCTAGTTCTTAGCCGGCCAAAGCTGAGGTTTTAAGCAGAAAATATTTCACACTGTACCACTTAAATAGGTAATGACAGGAAATCAAAGAATGTGGCTACCCCCACACATATTGAAATATTATGGGAATTTAATGCCACCTTGCGTATACTCTGAAAAAAGGCTATGCATAAATGCTCTGATTAAAATTAAATTAAACTAATTAATTAATCTGTGGTGTATGTCTTTGTGTGTTTGTTTGTTCCACCTATGGACTTAGAAAACAATGATAAAACATATACCCAATACAATATACCACATAGTTAAATTACTTGCTCTTAAACAGCATTGTTTAAAATTTATTAATACCCTGCTACTATCATTACTGACTTGAGTACCTTTTATCAGTGTGTTGTGAAGTCTTTGCATAGGCATTTCTGTACCCCCAAGCAGACCTCAGGGAATTTCTTAGGTGGACAACAAATGCTGGACATGTGATGGGAAATGAAGAGGTAACTGTGAACATGTTTTTGGAAATGTAATGAGTTGGCAGATTTTAAAATCATTCCATACAGGGAACATTTTCAGATATTTTAGGAGAGGACTTGACTGTAACTAAGGAAATTATTCTTTTGAGTTGGTATATAGGATCTTAATTGCACAAACATAGTTCATAGGTAATAACTAGGCTCACAACCACAGCAGCCTTTTTAAACCTAGATATACTTAACAAAGGTGAGAATCAAACCCTGTAGTTTGTGCCTGTAAGGTGAACAACTTAAACATTATGCCAAACACAAAATTACTCCAGTTAGGCCTTATTAACTTTAATGCTATACAGTTCCAAAAACAAGGTACAAGAAAAAGGAAATCAAAATCTAAGCCAGCTATACTGAATACTGCAAAAGAGATAAAAGAACTGGACATGGGATCCTTATAAAAGGAATTGTGCTAATTCATTAGAAATAAGAGCATTAGTAACAAAATAATGTTTGAGGTGAGGAGAGAAATGTAAAGAAAAGCAAGAATTAAGCAATCTGTGTAATATTGGAGTACATTTTAAATGTTTAAAGGAAATATGTGTGTGTGTGTGTGTGTGTGTGTGTGTGTGTGTGTGTGTGTGCATGTGTGTGCGTGTGCGTGTGTGTGTGTGTGTGTGTGTGTGTGTGTGTGTGTGTGTGTGTGTGTGTGTGTGTGTGTGTGTGTGTGTGTGTGTGTGTGTGTGTGTGTGTGTGTGTGTATATATATAACATGAAAATAATGAACAAAGTCATAATGATTGGTTTTCTTTTCTGTTAATGTAGGCATACCTATTTCATTTTTCAGAATTTGAGAATTTAGTGAAGGTGTTTAAAAAACTAAATTAGATACATATGTAGCATAAATAGCACATTATATAGTACAGCAATGTATATAAAATGTCTGTTTTTATTATTATCAGAATGCTTAATTTTAGAATATTTATTATAATTATTCTGTATTATATTATTGTTATTTATTATTTATTTATGCTGTTTATTTTATTATTTTATATTATTTGTATTATTATATTATTATTGTTATTAATTGTATGTATTATTCATTATTGCTGTTTATTTATTTATTATTATCGACATTAGCTTTATGGATCTGTCTCTCTGTGGTTTTGTCATGCACCAATGTACTGTGAGCTGTCAAGGGTGCTGAAGTAATGTGTATTTCTGCACTGCTGACTTCACACCTTTTTTAGTTTTTAAGTAAAAATATTAGTAAAAAAATAATAAAGAATGTTATTTATTCCCTTACTCTAAGAAGTAAAAAATAAAGAAGAAGACTGAAACTTTGGAAAAGAAACACAGACTCCACAAAATAATTTGAGGTTGGATTTATTAATTCCTGCTACATATTCTGGTACCTCATTACCAGAATCAGCAAAACCAACCTAGAATGCTTTTCTGAAATCATCTTGTCAGTGTTTCTTTTGCAAAGTTTTCAGTCTTCTTCCTTATTTTTTATTTGTTAGAGTGACTGAATAAAAAGCATTCTTTATTAAAAAAATCTTTGTTTTTACCTATATTTTTTTATATCCTGTTTCACAGCTGAATAAACATATCTTACCCTTCTCATGAGTTACTCGACGAGCAATTGCCATAAATGTTCTCATCCCAAAATTTGAATGCAGCCTGCCATTGATCTCAGACTGGGACTAACAAACACAAACTGCAAGTATCCAAAAATAGAACATGTAGATTTAACCTACTAGATATTCTCTATAGCAATTACTGACACTTTCTCAAAGGACTGAAGTGGCTCCTGATGTGAAAACAGCCACCTTACTTTTTAGTTCAATGTTATTCAAAGTTATTATACTATGTCAACATCCTGACATAATAACAAAACTACCAGTCAGGACTCAGTCTTAGAGAAACTCAAGAGGATACCTCTACCCTAATCAAACCTAAATTCAATTCTAGCTTTGTGGAAGAAGCATTTGCAAGATGTGTACTATATATCTGGAACCATTTTCCCCTTAAAGCAAGGAAACAGCAAACACACAAATTGCCTTTAAGAGAATACTTAAAGAACATTATCTGAAGGCATCTGAATGCTCATGGTTTAGGGATATTGTTTACACACATCTTTATACTGCCTTATATATTAACATTGTGTAATAAAGTCAGTTAATAGTGGAATATAACATCCTGAAATACTGGCTCAATGATGGTAGACTCACTCAATAGCTTGTGTGTTCAATCTAATATAAATATTATATCATTATAAATAGGCAGCTCATTGCAAATATAAAACTGATTTCCTGAATACTCTCATAGCTTTTATTGCTGTAAGCATGTGTCTTCTTTGTTAGTTTCAGATTATTTTTCTTGCCTCTCCATAGAGCCTTTAACATGACAGAAAAGAGTCAATAAACCAGCCCACCCACCTGTTTATCAAATAACAGGCAAACAAGACTATTTATTTATTTGTTAAACAAATATGAATAACTTACAGGAGAAGCAACATAATAGGGTATTATGAGTAAAAAAGTCATTTAACATAAACACCTCTACAAAATGATAGTGCCTTTGTGGGTTTCTACTGTAGTTTAAAGATCCAATAGTATGAGTCCTGAAATTTTGAGGAATTAATTGCATTCAGGGGAAATATATGCTAAGTTTGAAACTGCTGTATCTTGGAGAATTTCCTCTTTGATATTAGAGTTACTGCTATGTGGGAATAGCAGAACCACAACAACAGGGGAAGTAGGGAGTGTTGATCCCTACAAAAACACTCAAATGGTTAACAGTGAGTTATACGCTTAACTTTTTGACCTGCAGGATCATTTTAGGACTCTCACCGTTGAACTTTGAACTTCTCACAGGTGCTGTTGCCTTGTGTATGTAATTCTGATTTTTTGTTTGTTCAGCAAAAAAGCTATAAACATATTTCTCACATTTTTTTTGGCAAACTAAAGTTAATAATTTTAAATAAAACATGATAGTGGAGTAGTACAGATACAAGGATTCATGAATGAAATGGCTACAAAATGTCAGGGATTTTGTGTAAAGTCTTTTTGTTCTACAAATGGAAAAACATGAAAAGAAAATCAGTTTTGCTGAATTTTCAGTGAACAAATTATGTTTGACTTTTAAAAAAGCAGATATTACCATGGTGTTACAGTATAGCTCGTCCAGTCTCTGTTTCATGCCTGTAGCCAAACACTCTGCAACAAAATCAGGGAAAATACACAATTAGAGCATAACAACAATAACAAGCAATGGGTAAAATAGATGGCAAACCCCCCCCCAGGAAAATATGCGCAGGTCGATTGTAAAATATATCAGTGTACAGGTGAAATGATGAACAGATGAGATTGTAATGAAACACTGCATGCCCTATTGCATTATCAACTACTATGTATTAACATAAATTAAGGCAATGAAATTCATAAAGGGCTTATGTTAAAAGCCAGAGTGTGTGTGTGTGTGTGTGTGTGTGTGTGTGTGTGTGTGTGTGTGTGTGTGTGTGTGTATACATGAAATTCGGGTGAATTATAAAAAAAAAACTGCTGCACTTAGCCTATGGAACAGTATTGTTTTTTTTTTACATGCTCACCCGTTTCAAGCACATATTTAATCATTTAAATTTTTAACCAGCTCCATTACTTATTTAGCTGTTTCCAGTACCCTTGTCTTTTAAAACGTTTTTCATAGTATAATTGTTACCATATTGTATTACTTATCCAGCTGTATCAACTGTTCCTTATCTGCTCTTTCCATTTCCTTTTATGTATTAGTTTCTTGTACATATCCTACTCTGCTACACGGTGTTAAATTGAATATGTTC
Source organism: Protopterus annectens (assembly GCF_019279795.1). NCBI lineage: Eukaryota > Metazoa > Chordata > Ceratodontiformes > Protopteridae > Protopterus > Protopterus annectens. Next base: position 537,332,914 of record NC_056739.1, read on the forward strand.
CATTACCCCTACTCGTATCCTGGTATACAATGTTTTTGCTTTTTTCTCATTCTATTCCACTTGTCTTACTATTGTTTTTGTGATGATATATGGTAGTGCCATCTGTGCCAGGGAGAGTAGGGTAGTACAGTGGCATTTTTATTTCATTTTTTTTTTATTTTTGAGTGTATGCACTCCTTTGAGTGTTATTTATGGTATATTTCTTAGTTACCTGTTTTAAAAATGTACAAATGTATATTAGGTTGTTGTAACTGAACAAATGTGAATGTTTTATCAGAGAACCCTAGAAAGGTGGAAAGTTTGAAATTGTGTTATGGTTTTCAGATGCTGCCACAGATCTTAGTAAAGCTCTGTGTGTGTATTGTAAAAGAGTCAGGTAACCAGAGGTGAATTCATCCTCTTACCAGATGACCTCTTTGGAACCCTCACAGCAGCACTTTGCAATCTGACAGGAAAGATTTCTGACAGGAATTGTATCTCACACATCCACACAGTCAGTGAATGAGATTCAGTCAGTCTGAGAGAGTGAGACTGAGAGACATCATCAGGTTTTTGCCATGTTAAAACATTCGGCACATAGCCTCATACCTCTCCACCTGGAAACATCAAAAATCTGGACAAATGCCCATGATAAATAGGTACAAATCTGTACGCTGATTAACATAAAATTTGCATATATAATTATGCAACCCAACCCACCCCAATGGAATTGTGGGATACCAACTTTCAAATGCAAACTGAAGAACAGACAACCAAAATATAGCCCCAGAATCCCCTCCAGCCATTCTAATGTCCCATTACTTGGTTATCCCCCCCTCATTTACCATAAACACTGTAATGTGCATACTGTTTTACTTCTACAGTGATTATTTGGATTTCATTTAAAACTTTTATTTTACATTTTATAGCACAAACACTAATACACATATGCTAAACAAAGCAATGCAGTCTCACAATGAAAATAGACTTAGCATTAAAACTTGTCTGCCATTAACATTCTGTGCATAAGTGAAAAAACTCAAGAGTAATTCTTTCCAGTATGAACATGAGATGTGCAGTCTTAAACAGTAAAGGGTGGCCTACGTAACAAGTCAAGCTGGAAAGGAAAATAATGGGCCTGGAGCCCTGGACAAAGAATTACTGCAATTATACATATCAATGTTCAATCTACATCTCACCAAAACACAAAAGAATTTGAAACTGTATGAACTGAAACCAAATTTATTCTGATGTGAACAAAATGTAACTCGGTACATAACACAAGCTGAATTCTGATCCCAAATAACTTTTATTCACTGTCAACCATCATCTGTCTTTATTTTCAAGGCACTATTTTTGAAATGGTAAGGCCAACTCCCTGAGACTAAGCAGAGTGCTTCAGGGAGGCCCAAGCACCAAGCAGTTGGAGAATTTTGTGCAGTTATCTACCTGGCATTGCTGTATAAAAATCATCAGGCTAAATGTTGAATGAAAAAATAAATAAAAACGTGCACCTGACTGCAAATCAATAGTAAAATAAACTGAAGTTATTGTAAGTGTTTGTGTGCATGTGTTAAGGAGAGTTTCTTTTTTGTAAGACACCAAAATTATTTCTTTGATATATAGAAAGGGTCAAAAACTTACTTTTGATTTGAGGGAGGTTTAAATCATCAGAATTGGAGAAACAATGTTCCTGGATAATGCCAGGTTTTTAAGAGTCTATACTAACTTAGGCACTACCACTATGGCCTCAATATCATGTAGTAGGACAATAAATTTCTCTTTTAGGAATCATCTCTAAAATAAGCGTTCATTTGACCATCTAATGGCTGAGAACTGCAAGGCAAAGTTCCTTAGGTACAGAAACTGATCGTATACTCTTTAGGACAAATTAATTATATGTTAAGGTTGTACAGCCAGCCTCTGAATATGATTTCTGAACTTGCCTTGGAACTTAACCTGGCTCCCAGTACATGACAGTGCCCAAGTGCAGCTGATGGAGCTCTCGATATATATAAAAAAAAAAAAAAAAGTGCAATGCAGTTTGACTGTTAAATTCTTCTAACCTTGAACCCTCTGAAACTTTTTGCTTTAATCAACCACATTAAGAAGTTGCACTATAAAGCAAGTTTAACAAAATATGTATGTAACTGTGTGAAAAGTAAGCACAATAATGAGACATTTAACATATGTCAAGTTACTTGACTGCTGCAGTGAGGGTACAGAGCTAATTACATATCTAACTTCAAACTAGAAACTAAGGAAGCCATCACAGTAAGCTCAAAATGCCCAAAGCAATGTCAATTCTAAATGTACTCCTTTATTTTTGTAAACAAATCAAAGGTCATGACTCATGCATATTATAACCAGTAAATATGAATGAATCTAGCTGAAAAATAATTCCTCTGCAAACCACAGATGTCACTCTGAAACATAAGGACAGCACAGTACACATGCTATTAATCACAAGTAGAAAATTGTTGAGTGAAATGAGCCAAGTCCAACTCCACAGTCATATTACTTAGTGTGAAAAAGTTGTGATGCACAGAAGAGAGAGGCTGAACTATCAGGTTCACACCCTTTCCACAGCATCCGAATAGGTTCAGAATTTTTTTTTCTTCACAAATCTTTTCATAGTATACATATATATATATATATATATATATATATATATATATGTATATCCTATGTATGTGTGAAAAAAAGAATTTAACTCATTCTTCAAAAAGTAAACCATCATCTCTGTACATCTGTGACACCGGACTTCTGAATGCTGCAGCAGCAGCTGTTCTTGTTCGTTTGGCCCAGCAAAATATCACATACAGGAATACACAGTTTAATGAGCGAGACAGTAGACTTGCAAATAAAATACACACCAGCTTTCTGAATGCTGCAGCAGTTCTTGTTTGTCGCACACACAGGAATACACAGTTCTTGTTCGTTCGGCCCAACAAAATATCACACACACACACACACACACACACACACACACACACACACACACACACACACACACACAGCACCCTCCAAGGAAGAATACTTTGTTTAGTACAATACCTTAGCATTGTCTGGATGCCAGCTGTGCAGTATAACTTGCTTGCATTCGTGGTCGCTGGTATGAGTGCAGGAAAATACATTCCAATGTTGTAGTTCGGCAGCACAGCAGGAAAACATAAAAGCATATCAGATGTTGTAGTTGCTGGCAAGCCAGATTTCAAACAGCCAGCCAGCCGGGAAAGCCTTGAGCTCAATTCGGAAATGAAGGGGTGCCAATCAGGAATCGTGGCACCCCATTGTTTGGACCCCAAACCCGGTAAAAACCGAGTAATTCAGGATGGTTGGGAGGTCTGATCAGCCTGAGTAGTCAGGGTACAGTAATTCTTTAGTTAGACATGGACATCTAGTGAGAATAGTTTAGTATTCTTTTCTGTAACTGTGAGAAACTATCCCACTGTTTTATTTTTGAAATCTGTTGATGAACTCTTTTGTTTGTTATATTCAGTATTCTCTTGTTTTCTGTTTTATTTATTATTAAATATTTTAATACCTTTTATTGAGGCTGGTCCTTTAGAGAATGCTTTTAACATCTTGAGAGTACTTATGGTTATTTTACTGACACTGTGGCCACTCCTGAAAGCCTTCCTGCTCTGACCATACTCTAGTATTATTACTATTATTATTATTATTATTATTATTATTATTATTATTATTATTATTATTATTATTCTTGATTGTACACAGTATAATTAGATACCCTTTGTAAGAGCCTTAAAATGGTTGACTGGTGGCATCTTGATTACCTCTGAGTTTGGGCAGAAAGGAGCAGAGCTAGTAAATCTGTATCATCTTTTTCCAGGTATGTATATGTATGTGTGTAAAACTCAAATATTCAAGTGTATGTGTCAGCTGCTGGGAACAGGGACACAGAATTCTGATGTGGTCAGCATGGAATTTTGTGTTGGCCTGTAGAGAGTAAGAAAGTCCAGCCCCAAATCTGGAGAGTGCTGCCTGTGTGCTCTTAAGGGTACTTGTAATTGGTGCAAGGAGCTCCATCTGAAAATACTGTGTGAATCCATATTTACTCTTAGTGACCGTCCCTCACTGGACTCAGTAGTGAAGACTGAGTCACCTTGACTGCTGGCCTGGAGTAGGGACAACATCACATTGTTACTTTGAAAAGTTTCTTTTACTCTTATCTGCTTCACACTGTTTTTGTTTTTCTCTCCTCCAGTTCTGCTGCTCAATGTTTCTTTCTTACTGTGATATTTTAAACTGTTATAAGAGACTTTATTTGAGCTGGTGCTATTACCCCTATTTAGATTACAAATTTGTTTTTTTTCTTTTTGCTTTTTTTTGGGGGGGGGGGTTCCTCCTGTTCTACTGCTGTAGGCGTATTGCTTCTCTTACTCTTGTGCTGCATTTTTGTACCTTTCCTACTATTTTGCTGTAGTGCTATAATGTTCATCTGTATTTAACTGCTGTTGTTTTACCATACTGTCTCATCTAAGCCTGATGAAGTCTGTGACCTCTTTGCTTGTATTGTAGCTTACATTAATTGTGGCAAACAAGGTTGTACTGCATGAATTTTAGACACATTCTTTGATCAGAATCCAAAAACCGCTTTTTCTGAAAGCATCTTGCTGAAAAACACTTTTTAAGTGTTTTTGTAGGGGGCAAGCTTCCCTGCACCCCCAGGCCCCCCACATGCCCCAGCTTATATATGCCAACTCCAAGGTTGTGCACTTACTCAAAAAGGGTGAAATTCCTCCCAAAAAGAAATCACGTCTGACAAAACTCACTGAATGTGGCTTCCTATGCTCAGGCAGCTAAGGTTTGAGAGGTCAAGCTTGTTTACCAGTTGGGTAATAACCTTGTGCTTCCTGGATTGATATGGGCCATTGTGCCTTCACTGTGCAAGTCAGCTGCATTATTTGATTCATTTAATCCATTGCATCTATCCTACACCCTATGCTACTTGTATTATATACACCCAGTATTATTACACTATTTGAGTGACTCCTATAGAATTGTGGCACCTGTGTCTGATTTGTGGGCCTGTGACACTATATTTTGTGATTTCTCTCTTTTTGTTATTCTAATTTATTTTAGTATAATAGTTTAGAATTCATTTTTGTCCAACAGTCTGATGCGCCCTTCATTACATGTATCCTACACTTTGTGGTGCCTATATTATATCTACCAGTACTAGCATACTGTTTAGTGTAACTGCTACTATATTGTGGCATTCATGTCTGTATTATAGTCCAAAGCCAATGTATTCTTTGATTATTTCTCCTTTTACTCTTACTGACTATTTACTACAATGTAGTATGTACAGAATCTGACACTGTCCCCCAGATTAAATAAACTCCATCTAGGCACAGTGTACAGCCTGCACAGAAGGTATCGTGGCCATGTATGCGGTTCCCACTCGGTAGTGCGTCATGCAATTTAATGATGCACATTGCTGAGGGAGAGCTGTTGAACACTGTTATTGAATCAGTGTAGGGAGTGTGTTACTAACTGTGTTCATAGATGAAGAACACAGCCCCTGCACTGTCAATGTGCAGTATATCAATGTATGTATATCCATTTTTTTTTAAGTTTGCGTGGCACGGCATGCAGCAAGTGATACATGCCAGACATCTAAAAATAGAAACCGGATGCATTTAATTATGAATTCAAAGGTCAAGTTTAAGCATAGCTGAGTGGGTTTGCATGACACGGTGCAATGCTCAGCAGTGCTTAAACATAGTGGAGAGGTATATGTAAAAGTATAGCAGCATTCTACATATCCATGTAGCCAAGTGGATAGAATTGTGGCCTCCTGTGCAGTAGGTGCGGAGTTTGAATACATGGAAGGGAAATTAAGCAGTTATTTTCATAAGATAAATTATGCAAATTATTTTTAAATCATGATCTTCTGCACTCAGCTAAGCTCTGCTAAGCCATGCTAAGCCATGATAAGCACAGTTTAAACAATCTCTGTTTACATACTGCTTCACAGTGCTTGGTACCACTTGGCTGTGCTTAGCTGGTTTGCGCACTGCTAAGCATTGCCAAGCATTGCCAGTTTAAGCACTACTCAGTTGAGCTGAGATGGTTAGCCTCACTGCTAAGCAAAGCACTGCATTTTTAAATCTTGTCCAATGGCACTTAAGGGTGGGAAAGGAGTATATTAAGCCCAATAGGCAGAAATATACCATAATCCATTGGAGTTCTGTTTCTGAAGGATACAATGGCAGGTGATGGAAAAGGTTTATGCTTTCAGGTGTAGGGCATTGAGGAATCCAGGGTCATTGTTGGACTCCTAGTGAAAAACCATGAAGACCAGCTCATGCAGGGAAGTTACCGAGGCTCAGAGTAAAAAGTGGAGGCCTGGGACCGGCTGGCAGGGGACCTCACCAGTGCAACTGGTATTTCTTGGACAGGTGAGCAGAGACATCACCACCATGATGACCTGAAAAGAATGAAGGGGGCTGTCTTAGATGCTTGGGTCCAAGAATTCTGGCGGGCAATGTTCCACGTGTGTATGTTTACTTGTGTTTCACCAATATTTAATTTTGAATGTCTGCAGAACTGGTATGCATAATGGTGTGCTTCTCTCCCAGCAGCTGCATAGGTGAGAGCTCACAATGTCGAGGTGCACACAGGGTGCCTGGCCAGGTTGTGCCTTAAGTGTGGTGAGTACAGCTGTATTTTGCTATCTATAGTCATATACGACATAAAAAGAGTAGATCATGAATGACTTATGTGCAAAACTTTTTTAGTGCAATAACTGTGGAAGTACAGTGCATAATGCCAAGTGTTATGCAAGAAAAACTTGAAACTATTCCAGTAACTGCATAAAGGTATCTGTAATAAACTGTTGAGTGATACTTGTGGAACTAGAGCTGATATTTCAACCCAGTAACAATATATTGTGTACACCTGCATTTTATTTAGTAATGTACAGGTTACCTATATCTCTGTCATGATTGCATTACATGCATGTGTGTCCAACTGTCAATGCAGTATACTATAACACTGTAGTAGTATTACCAGGTCATATTTTGTTTCCAGGTGAGCTCTAGGTAAATATCAGTCAAATTTCAGCAGTGACTCAGTAGCTCAGTTTTTTAAATGCTATATACAAAGTACATTTTTACACATACAGACCAGTGTTCAAATCCAGTGTTAGGAACTAATAAATATTACTGATTCAGATATGTTATGATGACAGATATTATCTCCACAGGGACTACTGGTACATGGGTGAGGTAGACTATATTATGTGTAAATAACTGTGTATTCAGATTTCACAGACTGTTAAAATCATTACCACAAATGTGCTAGTAATGCATAAAATAAAGGAAATATGTGTAATAATAATAAAATATATTAATATAAAATAAATAAAATGTGTACTCCTGGTATACCTGTGTGCCTGCTGTGACTTGGAGAGGTTGCTGTAGTCAATTACTACATGTGATGCACATGTCCCCTGCAGGCACAGCTATTGGGTGTTGTCCCCATGACTGCCAGAAATATTATGGTATCGGTCACTTATTGATTACAGATATCATACTCTCCACAGAACTGCATGTAAGTGGGTGAGATAGCTCATATTATTGTGTAAATAAGTGTTTGTTCAGATGTCACAGACTGTTAAAACCATTACCAGCAATGTGCTATTAATGCATAAAATAAAGGGAATACATGAAATAATAATAAAATATAATAAAATAAAATAAATAAATAAAAATGTGCACTTTTGGTATTGCTGTATGCCTGCTGTGACTTGGAAAGATTGCTACAGTCAGTTACTACATGTGACGCATATGTCCCCTGCAGGCACTGCTATCGAGTTCTGTCCACATGCCTGCCAGAAATATTATGGTATCAGTCACTTATTGATTACAGATATCATTCTCTACACAGGAACTTCAGGAAAATGGGTGAGATAGCTCATATTATTGTGTAAATGTCACAGACTGTTGAAATCATTACCAGCAATGTGCTATTAATGTATAAAATAAAGGAAATACATTAAATAATAATAAAATATAATAAAATAAAATAAATAAATAAAATGTGTACTCTTGGTATGGTTGTATGCCTGGTGTGTCTTGGAAAGTTTGCTGCTGTCAATTGCTACATGTGAGGCACATGTCCCCTGCAGTCACTGCTATTGTTTTTTATCCATGCCTGCCAAACAAGGCATGACAGTTGTGTACTGTCTTTACTGTACACATGCATGTCTCTCAAGTGTCACGCTGTCATGGAATGTAATTACTGTTGCGTAATCCATCTGTCACAGATCTGTCATCGACATGGTTATATGTCAATAGCAAAGTAACAGTACATCAGCCCACAGTACACATTGGTAGTTATATAGCCAACCTGATATGCAAGTGTTCTTTGTAGTTGTGTACCTGCAGGTTTTACTGCTTGGCCCATAGTGTCCCATGAGGACAGCTTGAGAGGTGTGTATGTGCTACAGCAGCAGTATGGCACATTTACACATAAAGAAAGGACATACCTCTAGAGTAGATAGCATTACTGTTGTCTACTATATAGCCAATGATGGTATTAATGGACTGTATTTCTCTCACTCCCCACCGTTTATCTTCATAAATTTATTATTGTCATATATATTGGTTATGACTTACTATTAACATATGTTGTTCCATAAACTTTATTTTGGGGCATCTGTTTTATTAATGTTATGTATTACTATGGTTGCATATTAATATATGTTGTTGAATTACGTATTCTGTTTGCCTTATGCCACAACTGTTACTGGTATGATGTTCTGTTATATATTGTTGTGTTTCACATAACATGCATTGAACTGTCATGGAGTTATTTGCAATGTTCTGGCATCCTGTTATTACTAACAATGGTTTTATTCATAACTCACCTATATGTATTAGTTTACCTGCGTAACCATATCATGTCAGGGTAGGCCAGTTCCTTGTGATCTGCCTACTCTACCTCAGCTAGCCATGGTACCAGGTCCCAGCATGTCTGGGACCCAAGCTAGTGCTGTTGCTTCTGCTGTCCCTTCACCATCTTTGGGTGGAACTGCCCTGGGAGTGGGGGCAGAGGGGGGTTGTCACCCAGGATCAGCTACCAGCTATGGTATGCAGGATTGTCCATAAGAGCTATGAACAATGCCTGTGCCAGATTAAGGGCAGACTCGATAACCTGATGGGGCCTAGTGGCCCCAGAACACAGCCTCCAGCACAGCCACTTTTGGGGCAGTAAAGGAGCGGTGCAGACTGCCCATGGGTGGAGATCTCAGTCACGCTGTTGCCGTCTGGAGGCGCATGCACCTCAGATTCCACAACACCATCCCCATCCAAGGTATTTACCCCCTCATGTGTCACACACTGCCCCTGTCAGCTGTCTTGTATGTCTGCAAATGCAACCTCTCCTACCAAACTTACCTCCCCACATGTACCTACATCCCTCCCCAAATATTCCACTCTCTCCTTAATAAAAAAAAAGTGTGCATCTGTTTCACAAAATAAATATCGCCCCATACATAGCTCTCCATTTCACACACATATCCACTGGACACAAGTAATTATTACATTAATTAATGAACATATTTATGTTGCCCCCACCCCTCTCTCTGGGGTGTGAGGCACCAAATTCCAAATTCTGTAAAACCTGCACAGCTGTTGCTGCACAAGAAATGGAAAGCTATGGTCCTTTCTTACACCCTGCACAGCCCTACCTGCCTTTCAGTATGTTTTTCCCTCTGCTTGCCCCATTTGACTACTGTCCTATCGCCCCCTTTTTCTTTTGCTTAATAATTTTTAGAGTGGGTTAACCCGGTGCTAAGCAACACACCTCGCAAACCCACTTAACAGTGATTAAAACTGCCTTAATTGTCTTATGTGTTTCTTACAGTGTTAGGCAGATCAGCAAAATAATCACCCCTGCCATTTCTCAAACCCAGACCCCTACGGTATAGTGCATTAGCCCACTAGGCCACTGAGCTCCAAATTAAAACAGGTGTTTCCAGCAAAATGTACTGATTGCCACTGACAGACTGCAAGTACATATAATGGGACAAATGGGTGTGTACCTGGGACTGTGATGCAAACACTACACCAGTACACATCCAAATAAATAATGTTATTTATTTATTTATTTATTAAAGTTTGTTGACCGGGATTGTCCAACTGGGCCAGAGGCCCGTTTTCAGCAGAGATCCGGGGAGAAAAGCTCCACATTGATACATAACAACAAAAAGAAAGAAAAAAATAGTAACAGCAAAAAAATAGTGCAATATAATCATTTTACAGCATCAATAAACAGTACAAGACAAGGTCCCATTACCTAGTAGAGATGGAGAGAGAAACTCAACTCAAAAAATTAGTACAGTAGAATTATTTTAAGCATCAATAAACAGTTAAAGGCAAGGTCCCATTTCCTAGTGGAGACCCAGGGGGAAACTCAATAGTAGTACAACACAAACAAGTAGAAGTAAATGTAATGCAATCCGTAGAACTATACAATTACTGTAGTAGTAACAACCAAGTAAATGTAATCAGTAGAACTGTACAACTTACTGTGCAGAATGAGCAGATGCTAGATAGTATATAACTTAATGTTTACAGTAGGGATGTTAGAAGGTCAGGTGAGAAAGGTAAATAAGAGTGGGGAAGTAGATTAGCATGGGGAGTGGCAGGAGCACAGCCGGTGCCTGGTAAGGTGTTCCTTTAGGAGTGATTTGAACTGGACATGTACTGGATTTTTTCTTATTGTGTCTGGAAGGGTGTTCCAGGGTTTGGCTATTCTGTGTAAATATAGGGAGTTAACATAATGGCTGTCGGAGTTGGATACCTTTAGTAGGAATTTGTTGGAGGATCTGAAGGATCTGCTATTAGTAATAGGTTGAACTAAAGAAGAGATGGCAGGGCAGTTTTTAGGATGGTAGATTATTTTGTGGGATAAGGATAGCTGATTGAGAGATAGTAGGTTGGGGAGTTCTAGCCAGTTTAGCATTGAAAGAGCTGAGCAGTGGTAGGACCTGTGTGGGTGATTAGTAGCAAATTTAACAATTTTATAGTAACATGATTCTAGATTGTTGAAGTCAGATTTTTGAAGGTTAGTAAATATGAGAGAGCCATAGAGAAGGGTAGAAAGAAGGTGTGTGTGAGCAGTGGCTAGTCTGGCATTGGAGTTAGGAATGTTTTGGCCCTGTAAAGGGTGCCTAGTTTTATGTGGACTTTTTTGATGGTTTGGATAATATGTATGTCAATTTTGAGGTTGTCATCAATGGTGAGACCTAAAAGTTTAGTGTGGTTAATGGGGACAACTTTTGTACCATTTGCAGAGGTGATTGATAGAGGGACCTGGGAAGTATTGGGTTTTTTGTTACTGAAAACTATGATTTTGGTTTTGTTGGGATTTTAAATTAGTTGGCGTTGGGAGAGGTAGGTTTCAATGTCCTGAAAAGAAGATTGCATTTTTAGTTGGAGTTCTTGGGGGTGTGGGTGCTAAACAGATAAGGATATCATCATCTACATACTCTACTATGCAGTAAAATAAATAATAATGGATGTATGGCAGGCCTGGGATAAAATGCATACCTGTCAACTGTACAGATTGTTGCAGAATGTCCAGAGTTTTGTCACCTATTTTTGGCCTGGTTTTCATAACAATGTATTTTTCTGGCAAATTACTGGCAAGTCATCAGAGACATCTGCTGTCAATGGGTCGACAACATTGTGACCAGCATGCAGCATTGTGGGGTGACCTTGTCAGTACAGTTAACCAAAGTGGACATCAGGGCAGGACCTATGAGCAGATCCAACACAGGGCCACAGATATACTCAATGTTACATGTCAAAGGGCAGCTGTTGTGGCCAGGGAGCGAGCTTCCACCGGTGGAGTGCCTGGAACAGAACAACCATTCACAGCCACAGAGGAAGTCATGGCAAACCTGGAATCAATAACCAGCTCCCAGGCATCCATCACCCCAAACATCCCGGAGGTGGGTGCCACAGCGTCCACATCAGAGGAGCATCCAGGTAAGCTTAATTTGTTCACCAGTTATTGTGGCAGGCTCTGCATACCACTACATGGGTGTCAGGTATATCTGCATTGGGGGGTAGTTTGTGTTAATGCACAGGTGTGCACACATGCTCAGAATATCAGCAATGTAGGCAGTATCACATTAGGTACTGTACATGTAGATGTATGCACATATTACCATCTAACAGTGCAAAGTGTGGTATTGCTGAAGATCCTCTCCCTCACATTTCCATAGGTACATCAGGTGTAGCCGGAGTCTGTGATCCTGTATCTGGTAAGTGTGATACCATTGCTTACAACTTATATATGCCATATTAACATCAAGGACTGCCATTTAGCCCAAGACACAACTGTTATGCTTAGCCAGTGTGGAATAGCTGTATGTTCTATATCAGATCAGTTGACTACAGTGCATACAATGGATAATCACAGCTGTGTGTTTGCAACATTTGCAGTTATACTCATGAAGACATATGCAGCCTGCTATACAAGAGGCAATGACCCCGGGATGCTTGTTGATTCACTATAGGGTGATGATACATACCTGCAGCAGTGATACTACAGTAGGCATATAATTCTCAAGATAGGAGTACTGGGTATTATGTGTAATTCTATCACATATACTGTCATATTGCATATCCCACAGGTGTAGTGCACTGCCAACATTCATTGGATGTAGTTGACATGCATGTTAGAAAAGGACTGTCTTGTCTGTGTATGTTGTGTGTTTGTGTGTTGTGCATGAGATCAGTGATGAGATGTGTGACTGCAGTTGTGGATCCTCATCTGTATGAGTCTGTGTGGATTACCATACATAATAGTGCAGGTAACAATGTACTGATTTTGTCTTCCTCCTCACAGGTGAATGGGGGGGTTGGAGTCTGTCCCCCTCACAACCTGATGTCAGTGTCCCATTAGACTCTGATGATGATGATGATGGTGGCCACAGTGAGGCACAGGTGGAGTTGTCAGGGACTGAATCTGTGCCAGAATTTGATATCCCTCATCTGTTCCCATTGTCCCTGCACACAGTCAGTATGCCCACACATATCCAATCTCCAAAGGCCACAGATATTGGGCAGTCACATGGTGTCGACATTGAGCAGGACATTGTGACAACTATGGCAACAGTGAGTGTAGACATTGGCCATAGTCAGACAGCTGGTAAGGTTCTACACAAGCAGATTGACAGGAGTGCTGGAAGGGGGACTGCTGTCCATGCACCTCCTGTCACAGGTGTCATATCACAAGTCACTAGACACATGTTTCGGGCCTTCATGGAAATAAAGGCCCATATTGAATGTAACACCAGACGAATGCCCAGGGTCATGCATGCAGCACAGTCTGACATCTGTGACTGTCTTCACCACATTGGTGATGCCATGGATCATGTCAGTGATATAGTGGACAGACAGTGGACTGAGACAGTATTTGTCTTTGCCTGCATATTGTCCATACTGGAACATCTGGTTGTCGTAGGGCATTGGGTATTTGGACATAGGTCAGCAACATCATCTGCTGATGAGACCATGTGTCCATACACACTCAAACCCCCATAGTAGCAGTACCTCCAGTGCTACACAGGGAAGTGTGCTGTCCAAACTATGACATGGCAGGCCATGGGCATGTAGTCTTGGGTGGTCCTGTGGTGGATACGAGCCCAGCATATAGCAGTCACCATCAGGTACTAGCACTGAATCTGACCTTGGGTGTGGTAGTGCCACTGCCAATCCTCACAGAGCAAGTTCCCATGTTCGTGGCTAGAGATGGTGAACTGTACACTCTGCCATGTACAGTCTGCAGCTGTCCAACATACACACATGTAGGGCTAGCACTGGGCTTGACTGTGTACACACATACCTTCAAACATCACTGTCACATGCTGGTCAGCCACAGACACAAATGGCACCTCTCCATAGCACATGTAACCAGCACCCATTCCTGACTCACACACATGCTGCCAACTGTATGGCACAGCCTAGGCCTCTAGCAACCCAACACCATGCCCTGTGCATGTGATGATACTTGTGCCACATCCCTGCCATCCATGCCATTGAGGCAGGGACATGCAAATATGTGTCTGATGCACAGGGTGACTATATTACTGTCAATGTAGTTGTGTAGTGCAGTATTGTTATGCCATTGCAGGTGTTATGGGTCACGACAGGTACAGTCTGCTGACATGTGTCATGACTACACAGCAAACCTTGTGTATCTTAGGTGCATGATGTTAGACTGGTGGTAGAGTGACAGAATGACAGGTGTATCAAGGACGTGTATATTTGTCTGTTCCAGGCATTTGAGTGCTTATTCTGTGGACACAAGATGGCAGTACAGCGACACAGGATGGGATGGCAGCACAACCGAAATATAATATCAGCAAGGTACTGCAGTATTTGTGCATGTTTCCCTAGGTGCATATGTGTATTAGGTCATGTGTGGGACAATGAGGGCAACCGGCATAATTATGCATTCATACTTTGTGAGAAGGTCTGTTACTCTTTATACACATCACCTGGGTTTTCCAACCGTACAAAACTAGATGTTGGCAGACATCGGTGATGACTATATAGGACTTGGAGCTTGTCACAAGGCTGTAAAATGCATAAACATTGCACAGAAATAGCCCATATAGGCATGCCCATAGTGATACTAGAAGATATATCTGTAACCACATACATGGACACATACATAGTTGGCTAGTGGAAGTTTAGAACCCCTACCAATGTACTATTACACACTATAGCTTGCAGTAATTATTGCATGCACAACGGAGTTTATCTGAGTTTGCACTGTCAGCTAATACACTTAAGGTTGTTGACATCAGCAGGCCTTGTAGGGAAGGACATTTAGAGGCCCACAAAAGGCATAACCATTGCCCAGAGATTGCCTGTATAGGCTAGTGCTGCAGATGGATACATGTATACACACAGACACACACACACACACACACACACACACACACACACACACACACACACACACACACACACACAGTTGGCTTTGTGAGATTAGAACCCCTATATATCTAGTAGTGCACACTACAGCTAGCAGCACTTATCATATGTACCACAGAGATTATTTGACAGTCAGCTGTCAACCAGTGCTGAGAAGGTGGATGACATCAGCAGGGTTTATAAAGGAGGCCCATGTTGAGGTAAGCAGCTAGTCACAGGGCCATAAAATGGATCACTATTCTATAGACATAGGCCGGATGGACATGTATTTCCTGCTGTAGGGGATATATGTGTATACACCCACAGAGAGTTACCTGCTGTGAGATTAGAACCCTTATCCATGTATTTGTACACACTATATCTTGCACTACTTATGGCATGCACCACAGGTTATGTCTGTTGCATTTGTGGATACAGCCACAGCACTTGTGGCCTACGAAAAGTGGCTTTGTATTACACAGCACATGTGGCCTACAGAGTGCTCCAGTGTGCTCCTGTTATTGTCTCTTGTTTCATAGAGTGGGATACTTGTTAAAACCCTATGTGTATACAGTTCCCAGTATGGCCATGCCTGGCTGGTTGCAGTTTGGTAGGTGGATAATTGACCATGTACAATATGGCCTGTCCAAGGCCTGTGTTACAACCAGTGCACATTACACCACCTGCTCACCATTGTCTGTCTATAGGGTGACAGTCCACAGGCACAGAGTTCTGTGAATGTGTGGCTTCTATCTTTTTGTTTCCATGGTCTGTTACCATCAGACAACTGTTGTGACGTGTAGGTGCATATACCCCCAGCACAGCATTCTGCATGTAAGAGGGACATTCCTACATCACCCACACACACACACACACACACACACACACACACACACACACACACACACACACACACACACGCACACGCACGCACACACACACACACACACACACACACACACACATATATATATATATATATATATAGGTTCACTTCTAAATTTCAAAATCCTAAAACCTTGAACCTCTAAATCCTGACGTTCAGATGTTTGAAGTCTTGGAATCTCAAAATGTATCACTGGAGATCATTGTATAGTGCGGAATGGAAATGTTAGTGTGGTCTCTGAGTTGTTATATTTAAGTTGCAAGGGTTGTGGGGTGCAGGGGGGATTGTCCCCTGTCAAAAACATGATGTACGAGGTTTTTTCTTTTAGGTGTCTTTTATTTTTAATTTCAAGATTCCAAGATCTCAAACTTCTGAATGTTGGGATTTAGAGGTTTGGGGTTTTGGGATTTCAAAATTTAGAAGTGAATCCATATATTCATACATATATATGCATAACAGGGATGTAATCTTAACTCTTGCTGTGTGTGTACATTTTGTAAATGTGTTATGTAGATATGTGGGGAGAGTCTATGTCAATCCACACATTATTTAGCTCTGTATACATATATATATATATATATATATATATATATATGTGTGTGTGTGTGTGTGTGTGTGTGTGTGTGTGTGTGTAGATATATATCTATATATATATATATATATATATATATATATATATATATATATATATATATATATTTATACACATGTATATATCTTGTTAACATATATATATGTCCCACATAGTGATAGCTAGGGTAATCGTGTGTGTGTGTGGGGGGGGGGGGCAGGAGACATACATAGCTGTCTGCATGCACATACATATTTCCATATAGCTGTTCTGTGGGTGGAAGATGCAAGAGACATGGGCTCAAGTTAGCCAAGTGTAGGAGAATGCCACTTTGACTGTCAGTACTTAAAATGTGACTCCAGGCCAGACCTACCTGTACTTCAGTCTGGGATTTTGTGTGCTGCAGACCATTGGCTGCAGCACCTGTTTCCACACTCCAGCACCTCCCTGATATTTTGTCCAAGGATTCCCTGGCTGTTTGCTGAATGTAATGTGTGACTTATGCCTATCAACTGTACAGATTTGCACAGAATGTCCAAATATTTGCCTCATATCTTTGGTCCATTTTACATAACGTTGTGGTTTTCTGGCACATTAGTGGCAAATCATTAAAGAGTGACGTTAGGAAATAATGACAGGCATTTAAGATTCACACTACAAACACTTCAGGAGATTTATACTAATGCAAGACCTGATAGTCTATCAGTTCTTTACATTTGTAAGTGCAATATTTACCATTTGCCTCTATTTATGGGCCTTGGTCCCACTTATATTCTTGGCTGTGGCTAGATTTGTTGCTGTAAGAGGTTGAGAGGTTTGATGTGCTTCAGTACATGCTGTAACACCACATACAGCGTGACAGTTTACATACCTCTCCCTGTACATGTTTTTGCCAAATGTCCAGCCTATAGCCCCATATGTCTGCTCTATTCCTCATACAGTTGTGATTATCCGGTACTATACTGTAAAATGCAGGCACTGAAGTGTTGCAACTACTGAGATACTTAAGTGATGGCCTTTACATCCTGCAGCTAATCTGACCTGATGCAACCTGCTGTTATACTAGCCAACTTTTAGGTTACTCAGACCATGTATAATACCTGTCTATATGTTTGGCCTTCTGTACCCCCATTTTCTCTGGCTTTGCCCAGCTATCTTTCAGTAACAGATTGCAGTATTAAGACAGTCTCTGGGACTCCTACCATATAAGTAACTCACATGCAAAAGTTGTAGATGCTGACAGCTTTGAACCATCAACACCATCACCCATGCTAATGTCCTAAGTGCAGTGAGCCACACCAGCTACCAGAGATACGGAGAGGTTTAATTCCTCACACTATCAACAGCATACAGACATACACTGCCCCCTGTGTTTTGTGGGTAAAATATCAGGGCAGGTTGTATGTCATAGCAGTTTGCTGATATATCCTTGCAAACATATTCTGTTACTGCAGTTGTATGGGAATCCAGATGTGTTGGGGGTAGTGGACTCAGGAATTGAAAGTCATGCATCTGTCCTATGACCCCACTGTTTAGCATTTCCCTTATATAATGCAGTGGGGTTTCCAACCATATAGCTTAATGAATATTATGGGGCACTCAGTATTGGACAGAGTACCTGTTTTCCCAGGTATCTGTTAGATGTCTGCAAGTTGCCCAGTGGCCCTCTCTATTCCCTTGCATACATGCAGCAGGTCCATATATGTGCTACCATAGTCTAGTACCTGTACATTTGTTGTATAGTAGAGTGACTTACTTTGTGAATGCAGCAGTTGAGAGATCTGTGTTTCAGGGCTGACTCTATCTGATGCAAGCAGCACACAGCCAATACATGGTTAGGTATAGGTTGTATGGTGTGGCTGGCATCCTTTTTACTATGTATGCAAGTTGGAGTAAGGTGTCAGTCCCTAAGGCCCTAGGTTGTCAGTGCATGTGCTACGTGTTGCCTCTTGGCCAAGATCAGGGTGTACTGGGCACAACTACATCTACCTACAGGGAAAGCCTCAGGGGTTTCCTCCTCCTCTGAGTCCCCCTGTGGGTATGGCTGTGGAGACCTAGGCACTGGAGGAGAGCTGTGTGTCCCTTCCCTGTGATGATCCTGCTGCAGCTGTTTCCACAGGATCATATTGTGTAGCATGGCACATACTGTGAACATCTGTGCACATGTGGCTGGAGAGTACTGCAAAGCTCCACCAGATATATCAAGGCACCGGAACCATGACTTGATCAGCCCAAACACATGCTCTATGATGTTTCTAGTTTGTGTGTGTGCCTCATTATGGCATTCTTTGGTAGGTGTGTGTGCATTTCTGATGGCTGTCATCATCCACGGTTCCAGTGCTTAGTCAGCATCCCCCAGTAGATGGCCATATGGGTATGCCCCCTCTAGCAAACATTTGGTAAGCTATGATGTATACCAGATATGGGAGTTGTGATAACTGCCAGGGCTGCCAGCACACACATTCATGATAATGTCCTGGGCATTGCATAAGACCTGGCAGTTGAAGGAGTGATACCTCTTGTGGTTAATGTAGACTCTACTCTCCTCACCAGCAGTGCTTTGATGTATACAGGAGTGCAGTCTGTGGCACCCAGTCCCTTAGGGTAGTGTGCTACATGGTAGAAGAGACACATACTGCTAGCCTTCTCCTCAGGGGTGCAGGGTAAATAAAAGTGCTCACTGGCATGTGTTTGCATGGCATCCAGGGACTGATGGAGTACACTGGATGTTGACGCCTGTGAGACCCCATCATATCCCCAGTTGGTCTTTAAAAAGTACCTGTACCTAGTATTCTTAGGGCTACACATACCTTTGTTTCCACTGGGATGGGTTTACCTCTGTTGGCTCTGAGTCTGAGTTGAGGGCGGCAGATCTCAGTGAGTTCTTGTAGTATGTCCCTGTCCACCCTGTGGTGCTCTACAATATCCAGCTCATGTAACTCCTGGAAGGTTACCCTGAGCCTGAACACTCTTCTCCTTCTCAGTCTAGGCCTATTGTTAGCAGCAGCATCAGCACTGACCTCAGCATCTAACACATACAGATTTAGCAGAGCTGCAGCAGCCCCTAGCATTCTCTCAGTTAATATTCCCAAGTCTGTACTCCAATGGTGTAGGGTATGGGGGGAATAAGATTGTAGGGTGTATGCATACTTCATAGTGCACTGCTGCAGATGCAGCCTGAGTGATTGGCTAACTGTGATGCATTCCACCTGGCAAATACATCACTGAGGGGTTGGAATGGCCTAGTGTAGGTGGGACAGGGGTCATCAGTAATTTATATATGATAAGCTTTCTCAGCCAATTTTTTTTTTTGACAACCTTCCTTCCTAAGTACTGAGGTGTGGTGTGGAAACCCATGCCACAGTTATAAACAATGGTCAGCACTCAACAGACACACCCCCATGCATGGACATGCTGAGCATAGCTCAAACCAGCTCACACATGCACCCAAAGGCTAAATAAAGCTTAGCAGGCACTGGACACACCCCCTGCTCAGCTCAGCGGCACGCAAACAGGTGCAGCTGAGCTCCAATGTGCTTAAAGACAGTGTGACACACCCCCGTTTGATGTCAGCTACCTCTTCTGTGAATACCAACAAGATTCTGGGGCTACACAGGTTTCATCTGTAGGCACGGATACCCATTTTTGCTATTCAGTAACCCCAGCTCATTTGCATACAGGTCCATGTACACAACCTGGATACCACTCTATTCCAGACCATGCCTCCATAGCAACCACAGACATCTACCATTGTGCATGCTCCATGCAAGGCCATATAATGCATTTTTGTCACATATTTTATTTTTTTGTTTGTTTTTACACTTTTAATTTTTTTTTTTTTTTTTTTTTTTTTGCATAATGGCATGTTTGTGCATTGCTGCGTGCCACACAAACAAAATATGGGTATTAAAAAATATTTTAAATACTTTGTGATTATATTTTGGACACACAGAGCATAGTTTTGCAAATATTTGTGTCTGCTTTGCTATTTCTGACCTTCTCACAGGTATTTTATAGCCCCTGTTCACTTTTTCATTTCATGTACATGGAAATTTTCCATGTACACTTCTGACACCAACACGGGATCTACACAACTGCCTATCTGCTTTCTGGATCACTCTACACCCTCATTTACATGCATTTTACCTGCTTATGAGATTATTTGCATGCCACAGACACTTCTGTGTTGGCATGCTCATGCATGCCCCTCAGCTCTGTTTACTGGATGGTATGGCTGCTTACTTCCATGTAATCTTCATGCTACTATTCCTACATGGAAAATTAATTTGTGTAGGTGTTATTGAATTCCTCCTTATATCTAAACACACAAATGATAACACTCAACACTTTGAACAAAACTCATCTAAATCTCATACAATTACACATTCACATTTATACTTACCATTTACATCATCACACACATGTGCATGCATGATGCATGTGTGTACTTGCAAACACACACACACACACAGAGAAACACACACACACACACACACACACACACACACACACACACACACACACACACACACACACACACACACACACACACACACACATACACACACACACAGCAAACCACTGACATCTACACCAAAAGTTTTTTTTTTTATTTGGCAGGGAGGCAAGCCCCATCCTGTACTTCCCATGTGAGGGACTGCTCCCTACACTATCTGTTAATTTAATATACCAACTCCAAGATCCCATTGTAGTAGAGAAGGGTATAACACCAATCCCCACTGCAATGCAGTCTCAGCAAAAAAAGCCAGCTAGCATGACAGAAAATGGCTGGATAATATCTGATGAAAATTCCATTCAAAAAATCAGAATTCAGCTGACAACTTTCAATCAGTTATATCCACAATGACCTAAATGGTATCCAACATTTACTATATGGTTTTCTCCGGCATACCATGTATCCTGTGATTGCTCTGTATTCAATTTTACATAATACAGAAATGTTCCTGTACATGGTGTGCTTTCAGTGATGGTTATCTCACTCACTAATGATTATATCAAGCCGCCTCCCTGTGAACCTTGAGAACTTGTAGACATTTCTCTGGTGTCACTACATTGCATACATTCATGCTCACTATTTTAACACAGCTCCACAGAGTTAGGTCACTAGCCACTGCTGTACTGTATTCATCTGTGCAAGCCAAGGTACAATTTAATAGTGTATTCTGTACTTTTAAACTGCATGTTTGCTATATCATTTTTTTAAAACTGTTCTTGCTGATTTGTTGCATGTTTTGTCTACTGTAGCATAGACTATATTCAGACCTGCTGAATCTGGTTCTGTTTGTGAAATTGAGCACTAAACCAGGCTATCCTTTGTTGGTGAGAGCCCCACTGCACCCTTGTGGCAGGAGAGTGCGGTTAGGACTCATCTGATTAAAGGTTGCTGGCACAGGACTCAGGATTGACTTTTTTATTGGTTAAATTATTTAATTCAGTTTGCTTACTGTTTTAACACACATCCACAAAGTTAGGCAACCAGCCACTGCCCTGTAATATTCATCTGTGCAATCCAAGGAATCTGTTGCATTCTGCTAACCATAAGTACATTTTTTACTGTATTTGGCATTTTTAAACTGTATTTTTGCAATATTGCTGATTTATTTAAAACTATTCTTGCTAATTTGTTGCAGTTTTTTTCTGCTGTAGCATATACTAGATTCAGACCTGCTGAATCTGGTTCTGTTTGTAAAACTGAGCACTAAACCAGGCTATGTTTTGTTGGAGAGGGCCTCCCTGCACCCTTGTGGCAGGAGAGTGCAGTTAGGACTCATCTGAATGAAGGTTACTGGCACAGAGCTTGGTTTTGAGCTTTTTTATTGGTTAAACTGTTTAATTCAGGTCTTGCTACATAAGCCCCACTTTTGCATGGGTTTGTGCTTGTTATAACACAGCTCCACAGATTTAGGCAACCAGCCACTGCTCTGCTGTATTCATCTGTTTATGTATAGCACACCTCCATGCACCATCATGCACTACTGGGCAGTGGGGGTAAGCACTGTCAGTTATAGATGCAAAAACTTCAGTAGATACATTTTTCCTTAGTAGCTGCCTGTGATCTGAGTCTATATCACTTCGACAAAATGGCAGAAGTTTGAACACCATATGTTCGAACTTCTAACCTCGAAGTGCAAAACCATCGAAGGGTTAGAACAGCGATTTTTTTCCCAGGTAAAAAAAATCACTGTTCCAAGAAACACATACAACACAAGCACACCAAAATAACAACAATCCACACACATACACCTAAAATCCTACATCTAACCCTACACTAAACTGTACATACACTATCTATCCACTTACCTTAACCCAAACCCTAACCCTAAGGTTCGTCACTATCGCACACTCACCTGACCCGCGTCCTAACCCTAACTCACCTATCCCACCCTAACCCTAAGGTCTGCCACTATCGCACACCCACCTCACCCACGCTCTAACCCTAACTCACCTAACCCGTGCCCTAACCCTAAAGTCCATATAATCGCACACTTACCTGAACCCGACCCGTAACTTTCCACCACAGTGCTGAAAATAGCAAAGCCACAGAAATGGCCCACCAAATTCTTTCCCTGGGAAAGAATTCGGTGTTCCCCGGCTTCACAATAATCAGTTTTCAAACTTCACAGTTCAAACATATGGTGTTCGAACTGCTGAAGTTTCAACGAACTGATAGGAACCCTGTGATCCACCCAAGCAGTCCTTAAATTGCACTTAGCTGCTCAGAGAGCACCTCAGCTGCATTTGTAGAGAATCCCCTCTAGTACAAACCTTTTATAGAGTACCCATTAGTACAGATCCCATTTAGCACACCCAGTTATACCACACCCATACATTTTTTCTCCCCACTGTGAAAACAGGATTTAACCTAGCATTATGGATGTTCAGTTCCCCTCAATTTCTCCTGCCAGACTTATTGACATGGGTATCCTGAGGCAGTGCAGCAACTGCCTCATGTACACTACAACCCTATACTCCTAAATCACTCAAGTACAATTTGTGAGAGATGAATCTACACTAAGAATCTGGAATCCTTTCTCTCCTGCACACAGAACCGTAACACTGAACAGGTTGTCAACTCACATACTACACTTCCTACACAAATCATGCACTCAACACATAAGCCATCATACGCGGAGGTACTCAACAGAAACCTATCTAAACACCAGAGACCTTCCAAACACAAACATGCTACACCTAATTTCAGCATCTACAGCACTCAGCACAAATGAAAACACAAGCATTAGTGTCTCACCCAATAAGCCCCTAAGGCAAAGCACATCTAAACCAAATTTGTTAGTCATAGGTGACCCTATTGTGAGACACACAGATGCCCCACTCATCAGGCGGGACAAGGAGAAAGTTATGGTCAGCTGTCTGTCGGGTGCCAGGATCCATCAGATCACACATGCACTGAAGTCTCTGAACAACAAGTGCTGTTATGACTCCATCATAGTTCATATTGGTGTGAAAGACTTGAGACGCACCTCACTGGACTATATGAAGAGAGATATGATTGAGCTCTATGAATATGTGTCTCAGACAGATATGCCCTAGCCTTGAGCAGAATTCTACCATCACCTAGGATGATACCACAATATAAACAAAAAATGACTGACTGCAACAATTAGCTTAGTTCTGGTGTCATTCTAAGGGGATCCAGTTCCTGTCAACCTGGGATAACATGGGTGATAGATCATGCTGCTTTGCCAGAGATGGTCTTCACCTGTCACTTTTAGGCTTTCAGTTACTGGCTAAGGCACTTGCCTCCCTCATAGTAGCATTTTTAGACAAGGTATCAAGAACAAAATCTCTGACATGAAAATATCGCTCACAAATAAATTAAAGGTTATGTTGCTAAAAGCTAGAAGTTTAAATCAAAAACTGCACTCTCTGGAAGCACTCCTTTCCCTGGAGGATGGTGACATTTGTGCAGTCACAGAAACTTGGTTTAGAGCTGCAGAGAGTAACCTGACTTTGCAAGGCTACAATGCCTTCTACCCTTTCAGTCCACAAAATGAACATGTGACAACCAAAGGGGGAGGAGTATCTCTCTTTACTAAAGATAAATACACCTCTAGACTGGTTAGACAGGAAAATTCCATGGAGTTACTCCAAGTTCAACTAACTGTGGGAAGACCTCCCTTCAAGTCATCATTAGCTATAGGCCCCCTTCAACAAACCAAGATACTCATGCTATTTATTTAGACCTACTTGAGTTAATCAAATTACAACCAATCAGTCTAGTCATGGGTGATTTTAACTATCCCTCCATTGACTGTGAAACTTGTATGAGTACCAACATGTTTGCTCAAAGGTTCCTGGACTTTGTTAACACCAGTTCCCTAGTACAAATAGTATGTGACCCCAGAAGGAGCTCAAATATTCTCAACCTGGTCCTCACCAATATGGGTGACCATTGCACCACAACAAGTATAGGACCCTCACTGGTTAAATCTGATCACAAATCAGTCACATTTGCAGTAGGTATAACACCTGAACCTCTCTACGGTGAAATCAGGCTACAACATTTCAACAGAGCTAATTATACCCTCCTAAGGGATGTCATAAATAATTTCCAAGCTCCTGTTCCTACAGATGGCATTGACAACTATACTAAGGTATACACAAATGCCCTATACAAACACTTATACAAATGTATTGACACAGCTGTAACTGATAGGCTCAAAACAAGATCCTCAAAAAAAACAAGCCTCCCTGGTAGACATCTGCCATTAATTATTTATACACCAAGAGGAAGAAGTTGCTGCCTAAGAATGAAAAAGATAAATCTCAGCACTGGAAGAACACCCTCCTCTGCTTGAACAAACAAATAAGACAACTTGTAAAATCCTCTAAGAGTAACTTTGAAAAGAAAAATAGCAACCATAGCTAAGGATAACCATAAGGCATTTTTCAGTTATATCTGTAACCTAAAAGGTAGGACCCAGACTTGCGCTGAACTAGCTGTGGATGGCATCACACACACTGAGCCCATG
Organism: Protopterus annectens; assembly: GCF_019279795.1. Lineage (NCBI taxonomy): Eukaryota > Metazoa > Chordata > Ceratodontiformes > Protopteridae > Protopterus > Protopterus annectens. The sequence continues at coordinate 537,358,333 of NC_056739.1, forward strand.
AAAATAACAAGCCTATTAGCTGAAAGGTGAAAATGTCACCCCCCCTCTCCCCTCCAAACATTCCACAAAGCATTCCTCCTCCATCTCTCCCACATTGCATCTCCAAAGAGCAAGTCATTACAAAAACATAGCCACTATGGGACTGGATGGCATCACAGGTTGTATTTTAAATGGTCTAAAATATGAGTTAGCAACTCCATTAGGTACTCTTTTCAATCACAGCCTGAGTAATGGTTTTGTCCCTGCTGAATAGAAAACAGCAACTGTCATCAACTTTCATAAAGGGGGTACAGCAGCATACTCTGGGAATTACAGACCAATAAGCTTAACCAGCCTTATCTGTAAGGCCATGGAATTAATCATCATGCACCTTATAAATAAGGATATAGATGATATCCAAACCCTTGATCTGACACAGTTTGGTTTTGTCAAAGACAGGTCATGCATATTAACCTGGTGGACTTCTTCAAAAACATCGCTGAAGCCATAGACAAAAGCAAAACTGTGCATACAGCCTACCTGGACTTAGCCAAGGCCTTCGACACAATCCCATATTCGGGCATCATTGATAAACTCTTCCAGTTGAGTATCAATCCTTATGTCATCAGGTGTGTTGCTAACTAGCTCACCAACAGATCACACTCAGTCAAAGTTGGGGACCTGTAACCAGTGGGGCTCCACAGGGGGTCAGAGCTGGGCCCTCTATTGTTTGGAATATACTTCTCAGAAGTTCAGGCCAAAACAGAGGGGTTGTGGCTGACTAAGTTGATTGATGACCACAAATTAGGTGCAATCAGTGAATCCCCAAACAATGTCAGTATACTTCAAGAGGGGCTTACACAAACTTATGATTGGTGCCAAAGCCATGGACTCACACTGAATGCAAAAAAATGCATTATCATCCCCTTTGGTAAAAACGATATCCCTGCAGACTATCATATAAATAATAATACCCTAAATAACAACTCAGAAGTGAGAGACTTGGGAATGCAAGTTGACTGTAGCCTAAACTTTGTCCACCATATGTGTACTGTGACAAGGAAGGCATTCTATGTCACACGCCTCATTAGCAAAGGCATTGTCTCAAGAAGGAAAAATTTCATAACACCCCTGTACTTGACCCTCATCAGCCTAATAATTGATTACAATTCTTCCCTTTGGTATGTACCTTACCATGCACCTGCAGCAACTTGAGAGACCTGAAAGATTTCTAACCTAGAAAATTCAGGGTCTCCAGTTCATTTCATACACTGACAGACTGAAGTCACTGTCACTGTGCTCAGTAGTGTACAGACTACTTAGAGAAGACTTGTGCCTGGCCTACAGAGCAATCTCGGATCCAAATCCAATGGAAATGCTGCACATCTGGAAGTCAAATGGGGCAAGGATCACCTGCTCCAGGGACCTTAACATGGCCTGTGACATAAATAGGATTTGCTAGAGATACAGATATTTCTCTCAGAGGTTGATACTCTTCTGGAATAGGCTACCTGTTAACATCAAATGAAAGCCCTGCTTGACCCTGTATGACTGGATGGGAAAATGTAAATTCCTACCTGCGATTTCACCTGTGACCCTCCTGGATATGGGCAGTTGTTGCTAACTAAGATCTCGAGTTTAGACAAGATACTTTATAATGGGTTTCTCTAGTATTACATCAGGCGCATACAGCTAGGCTTATAAAGTTCTTTGGGTCAGTAGCCCAGTAACCACCTATGAACCTAGGAACCTATATGGTCTCAGTGACAACTGTCCATTCCATTACTGTTATTATTAAATCTCCCCATTTGACCCCTAACTCATTACTGACTGTACTAAAGCTCTCCTTACACCTAGTCTTAGCATTCAATTGTCTAGCCTCACAACTAAAAATCCATACCACTGCCACCATAGGACTATAGTCATAGATTCATAGGTTCATAGGTTCATAGATTACTACTGGGCTAACTGCCCTTGTGAGACATTTTTTTAAGCCTAGCCAATTATCCCTTGTTCAACTTGTATCCCTCAATTCATTTGTAGTCAGCCTGCTAACTCTGGGTCTTTGAGGCAGTGTAGTTACTGTATCATGTTCATTGAGAGCCCTGTGCTATTATCTAATGCAGAATTAACTTGTGATAGATGCAAATACCATTTCCTATCTCACAAACCAATGATTTTAGAAACGTCAAACTGCCACATAGATACAATCCAACAAGTCATATATGCTGAGGAGCTAAAGAAAACCATTCCTAATCCTCCTATATAGCATTTTAGTTGACCCAGACATCAACCACATTCTCAAACCACAGTCTCTATACATCATCATCATCATCAGCCTCTCTTTTTCCCATTTTTTCTACATGGGGTCGGGATATCATGTTAACTGTCACCAACTCTCTTGATTCAGTGCCACACTCCTATCTTCTTCAACACGCATGCCTGACTGTCACATATCGTCTTTCACACAATCCATCCACCTCTTTGCTGGACATCCTTGCTTCCTCTTACCTTCTTCCTGTCTGTCCCAAATCTTCCTCAAAAGATTGCCTCCTGCTTTTCTGCACATGCATCCAAACCACCTTAACCTGTTCTCTTTGATCTTTTCTGCAATTGGAGCTACTTTGGCTTCTGCTCTTATGTCTTCATTTCTTCATCTGCCCCACAGTGTGCATCCTACCACCTTTCTCAGGCACTTCATTTTCATCACCTCTAGTTTCTTCAACTGTTCTGCTTTTACTGCCCAGGTTTCTGTACCATACAGTAGTACTGGTTGCACCACTGTCTTGTACACCTTACTTTTCAGCTTCTTTGGTGGCATTCTTCTGTCATAGACTACACCTGACACACTATGCAGGTTGACTGCAGCCCCTCTAATTCTAGCTTTTACCTCTTCATTCAGACTTCCCTTCTACTCAACCATGCCCCCAGATACTTGAAGCTGTTTACCTGTTCCACTATCTTCCCTTCTATTTCTATTCTCAGCATCTTATGATTTCCCCAATTTGCTGCTATTACCACTGTCTTATCTGTGCTTAGTTTCATCTCATGTGTCTTCAGTTTTGCATCCCATTCTCCTATCCTTTGCTGAAGTTCTTGTACAGAGTCTGCCTGTAATGCCACATCATCTGCATACAGCAATTTTGTTGATCTGTCCACTCCGACCTGTTTGCTTATGTAGTCCATCACCAGTATGAACAGCAGTCAGCTCAGTGCTGAAACCTGGTGTACACTCCCACTGAGAGCCCCTTTCTGAGGCCAAGCACTGTTCGTACTTGAGTCACTGGGTCCTTCAACATAGCCTGCACTAATTTTGCCAATGTTTCTGGGACTTCAAACTACTGCAGTACTGCCCAGATCAGCTTTTATGGGACCTTGTCATATGCTTTCTCCAAGTCGAGGAATGTCCAGTTGGACTCTCTCTCTCCTCATCTCTTAGCTTCTTCTCAAGTATCTGTCTCACTGTAAACATCAGGTTAGTTGTGCTATATCCTGATCTGAAATCGAACTGCTCATCTCTCATCTTACAATTCTACTACTCTGCATATCAGTTTATCAGTCACTCTCTCCAGAACTTTCATGCAATGTGACAGGAGTTTGATGGGTCTGTACTACCCACAGTTGTGGATGTCCCCTTTGTTCTTGTACACTGACATGAGTATGCTTATTGTCCAGTCAACTGGAATATGCCTTTCTCTCCACACTGCTATGCGTACCTGCAGAAGCCATTTCTCCCTTATCTCACCCAGCATCTTTATCATATCTGCTGTGACCTCATCTGAGCCTGCTGCTTTACCCCGACTTAATTTCCCTTAGTGCTGTTCTTTACCTCTTCTAGGATGGGCTCCTCTAATTCTCATTGTAGGCTGTTTCTTTGGCAGTACAGCTTCTGTGGGGTTTTCTTCATTCAGAAGCTGCTGGAAATACTTCTTCCATCTGCATTTGATGTCCTGAGGACTGGTGAACAGGTTGTTGCTGACATCCCTTATGAAGGGTGTCTGACTATCTGCTTTATCTTTCTGTTTTTGCTTTGTAACCTGGTATAGTTCCTTTGTGCCGCTTACTGAGTCACTTTCCAGAAGTTGGTAGAGTGTCTCCTTTCTGATGCCCTATTATTTGCTATTGCAACTTACTGTTAGCCAACCAGTAGTCCTTCCTAGCCTGTTCAGTCTTTTCTGTCTCCCACTTCTTCCTGCACTCCTTCTTTCTTTTGATGACTTCCTCGACTTCTGCATTCCACCACCAGGTGTCCTTATTCACCTTATTTCCATACCTGGCTCGGCCACATATCTTTTCTGTAGTCCTAACACATGCCATTTTTGGGCACTGCCATTCTTGTTCAACTCTACTTATTTCCTCCTCTTCTTGGGGTGCTAAAGCCCTGAGTAATTCCTTGAACTGGTTGTTATTTCTCTCCAGTCAACTTCCAGGTCTTCAACCTGGTCTCTGTTGACATTAGAGCCTTTTCTGACCATTGCTTGCAGCTGATTGTGGCAACTAGTGGCTTATACTGTGGGCCGACTGTTTCACTGGGGATGACTTTGCTATCATGGATTCTACCCCAGTGCCTTTTTCTTACTAGGAGAAAGTCTACCTGAGTTGCATGATGGCTATTCTTGTATGTGATCTAGTAACTGTCTCTCTTTTTGAACCATGTGTTGGCTACTATTAAGCCATTTATCAGTCGCTCTCTCCAGAGCTTTCATGCAATGTGACAGGAGTTTGATGCCTAGAATGGCTTCTCCTTCTTTATTCCTTTTGCCTCACCCATGTGGACCCAGGCACTCCCCATATCCTTTTCTGTCTGTCCTGATATGCACATTCAAGTTGTCCTGCTTTATCTAGTAGGTCCTGCAACTGCTGTCTGAATGCGCTCTTTTCCTCACTATCACAACCCTGCTGTGGGGCATGGGCTGAGATTATGAATACTGCCCTATCATTACACTGGAGTCTGATTGCCATGAGTCTATCACTAATTCTGATGATATCCCTCACTGCCTTCTGAAGCCTCTCACTCACCACAATTCCTACAACATTTCTAGCCCATCCTCCTCCTAAGTAGTAGAGTCTGGATCCCAAGCCAAGTGGCTTTGCTGAACTGCCCTTCCATCTTGTCTCTTGGATACATATGATGTTTAGCCTCCTCTGTATCATTATGTCATTCACATCCAAGCTGCGTCCGGTCAGTAAACCTATATTAAGCGTAGCAATTCTCAGTTCAAGTTTGACAGGTTGGTTGGTTTTACATCCAGGTAACTCAGGTTGGGCAACTAGAAACCGGCTGGCCAGTAGCTTATTGACCCAGGGCTGCTGGACTTCATTGCAGGCACACACTGGCCAATAGGGGCACACATACCCCTTCCACCGTTAGCATGGGTGCCTGGCATAAGTCGGAGTAGGCTGGGTCCTCATCCCACTTATCACCGGTAACTACTCTTGCCCATTTGCCAACATAATTGAATCACTTAGAGACATATTTTACGCCATTGAGTGGCTAGTCCTGTCATGGCTCACAGTCTGTGATCCATATTCTTCTATCTTGAGGATACTGCACACCACAGTAGATGCTCAAAGCAGTTCTTCCTCTAAAGGCCATCATGTAGAGTCTGTGCTGCTGCCCACAGCTCCATTCATTGGTGAGTCTGAGATGGAAACATTCAGCATGTTTTTTGGACATGAGAGGAACCCAACAGAGACACAGGGAGAACATGCAAACTCCAAAAAGGCATTAGTCGGTGGTTAGGATCGGACCTTGTACCTTGTGCATGGGAGGCAAATACCTTAACCATTATGCCAACTGGTAGTTGCCACAATCTATATACAGGCAACTGCATTTACACATGTACCTTCTATTAGTTTTCCTGACTGATGCTGGCTCCATTACTATACTGACAAGACTCCCAAGACATGCAGCCACCCAGGACAACATCTTAGTTATAGGTGACTCCATTTTTATCCATATTTACTTTCTGCTTCCCAAGGAGACTAATAAACGAGTAACAGTTAGCGGTTTCTTTGGCACTAGGATTTAGGATGTCATTAAAGTCCATAATTTCTGTCATCCAAAGTATATACATAATTTGGTCATTCCTCATGTTGAGGTAAACAACTTTAGATAGTCCACCTCATGGAAATGAAAAGAAAAATGACAAAGTTCTGTCTCTGTGTAACCAAGGACAGGAAGAAGCAAGTCTTGAGCAGCATCTTGCTTTCACCAAGACTGATGCCACAATTCAAACAAAAATAATTGACTTTAACAACTATCTCAGTTATTGGTGCTATTTGATGGGAGCCAATGTGTTTCAGCATGTAAGATGATGATTAAGATTCCAAACTACTTTACCAGGGACAGCCAGTACCCCTACTCTCAGGGCTTTGTCATTCTGGCCTAAGACTCTTTTTACCTCACAATTATTTTTTAGGCAGAGTCAGTCCTTTAGATCTTCAGACTTAAAAAATTCTAGCAGCTTCGACTCTGGCATCTGTCTTCTTAGTAATGCATAACTAAGAGTCTTAACAACAAAATGTTTGCTTTTCAGGTCTCCTGACTCTAGAACTCATGGGTTTAGAATTTGCCACTCGATGAGACTCTTATACAATGATGAGGTCATATTTATAGTCATCTTCAATTCCTTCAGTTCATAGCAAATTCAGTACGATAACCTTGAATTCTTAGAACTCTTAGTGCCTTTAATCAAGTACAATTACTATAGTATTTACAATTATTGACTGTCACTATAACCCTGCTGATCATGATATCCATCAAAATCAGATGAAGTCCTTTCAAACCCAATACATTCATGTTCGAAGACTTTACTCTACCTACATACTAACTGGCAAATTTATAAATATATGCAGCATATCCTTGAACTTTTTTAATGCCACATGAATAAACCATATTGTCTCTGCCCCTGCTAGAGGTTCCAGTCTCCTTGATCTGCTTTTAGCAAATATTGTTCCTGTTGGTACCACAAACAAAATCAGACCATCTTGATCAAATCCAATCACCAGGATGTCATATTCTCCCTAAGAGCTTAGCCTACCCCTTCAACTAATCCTACTATATTCAGGGAAATGTTCTAAGACAAATCTCCTCCAGCTTTCTGACAATCTAATGAAATTAAAAAAAAATTCTTCCCCCATCCAGGATCCTCAGTAACAAAGGCAAATACACATGTTGCTAATGTTTACTCTCATTCTGTGGTGTGGTGGTTAGCATGGAGGATTAAGACTCTGAGTTGCTGCTTCCTGCCTGTAGCAAAACATAAGTTAGTCTGATTCCTCGCAACTCTATTTGCTTACTGTCTCTTCCCTTAAATGTATAATATAAAAATAATGATAATCATAAAATAACATCTAAACTTCAGTACTGAAGTATCCATCCCTGATGATTATTAAGAATAACATTAAATTAAAGAATAAGCTTTTATAATGGGACTCTAGTATCTGTAAGATCTACAATAAAAGAAAAAAAAACTTTTTACATGAGAGAATAAGTTGATATCTTCCCATTACAAGAGAGGTCTTCAACAAATTACCAAACAGGTCAAATCAAAGGTCAAATGTTATAAGGCCAATGAAAAACTGAAAATCAATTATTCCTTTAATGATAATCATAAGACAGTCTTCAAATATGTTATGAAACTCAAGAGCAAAATGCCCTGTGCTACACAGAACTGATCCCAAATAGTGCCTTTTGCTCTGTCCCAGAGGATATTGCTAGCATACTTGCAGTCACGTTTAACTCTAATTTGTTCCATTTCTTATACCAGCAAATCTCCTCCCAGCAGTTCAACACTTTCCCTACTACCCTTGCCTTCCACATAATGTCTGCAGAACTGGTTCTACTTGATCGTTCTTCAAAACCCAAAATACTAGTGCTGTGAGTCCTGACAACATATCAGGATGTCTCCTAGTCAGCAGTAAGCATAACCTTACTGAATTCCACCTTTATCTGATTACATACCCAATGCTTGGAGAACAGCTATTGTGGTGTCCCTCCACAAGATATATCTATATCTATATCTATATCTATATTTGGATACATATGGAGATATATATATATATATATATATATATATATATATATATATATATATATATATGAAAATAATGAAAATGAAAATCCTGAACCATGTAGTTTTTCCCAGGGCAAGTAAACACTTGCCCAAAACTACACAAAACACACTATACTCTCTGAAACCCACCTAAGTGGAGGGCTACATCCCCCACACCGCAGATGTTGGGGTCTGCACCCACACCCCCAACTATATATATATATATATATATATATATATATATATATATATATATATATATATACCAACTCTGGGCTCACACTACACTGGGGAAAAGGGCATATTTCCCCACATTGGCCAACTGTTTACTTGTCCTGAGAAAAACTATGTGGTTCGGCATTTTCATTTTCATTATTTTTGTCTTGAGAAAATAACATTCAACCTTATAACATTATGTGTTTTTGGTAATTGAAAGTACACCCATATATATCAAAAAGTGTGGAAAGTGCCCAAAAATAACCAATAAACAAAAGTATAGGCACCGGATATCCAAACAGTCTCACCACAGAGCCTTTATTAATAAACAGAACTGACCAGCAAACACATAAATGCTGTATAAATGCTATATGCACAGTGTTCCACATTTTCGTCTTATAAAACTTCTTCAGATGAGCGTAATAGCCAACAATACATGTTTAATTAGCTTACTTTACCCCAAACAACCAATGTAGTTTGGCGTTCAATTAATTATGTTAAAAAAGTCTTGATGATTAAAATCCCAACTGATGCCAACACAAATGCATTTGTAAATGCATATTTAAATGCATTTTTTAAAAGTCGTTAGTATCAAAATCAATACATTTGCCTTACTTTAATATGTTTAAAAACTATGTAAAATAGAATAAAATAAAAGATGAATGAAATACATATAAACTGTGCATTTAATCTATTAATGAATATATATATATATATATATATATATATATATATATATATATATTTATATATTTATAAATATATAAATATAAATATATTATATATAAATATATATAAATATATTTATATATTCATATAAATATATAGTATAAGGGCACCATCTACTGGAAAAATTTAAAAATACTACTTGGGGGAATCTATCTAAAATAACATAATTGTATCTCATTCCATGTCTAGGGTGTAATAAAGTTAATATCAGAGTGAAATATGCTAATTTTTTGTTATTTAACTGTTTTTCTAGTTTTGAAATGCCTGACACAATTGTTTTACTTTTATCTTTCATGGGGAAATTTATTTGGATTGAGATAAATAGAAATACAACAACTGATATTCTATTGTCAATTCAGGAAGAGGATTATGTATACAGGATTCCAGTAATTCAAGTTCCTTTATTATTTGTTATCTTTAAAGAATTCTGATATGGATTTAACTTTGATATCCTTAAATACTAATGGCTTAAACAACCCATATAAGAGAGCCAACCTACTAAGGTATCTTAAACTAAACAAGACTCAAGTAGTTTTTCTGCAAGAGACACACTTTAAAATAAATGACACATTTATGTGGGACCCTAAGGAATACACAACACTTGCTCAGTCTTCTTATAAAAATAAGATCAGAGGAGTAACAATTCTATGGAAAAAGACTTTCTTAAATCCCCATATCATTTACAAACATGTACATAATGATGGACTCATGGACTTAGTTATATTTAAGTTTAATAATAGAATTTGGACCCTGGTTAATTTATACTGGTTGCCAGGTATGGGGGTTGGACTAGCTAAGAAACAGACTTTATTACAACTACTTCTAAAGGTAATATTATACTAGGAAGTGATTTCAATTGTATCACAGATATTACAGAAACTACCAATAGGAAATATCCTGGACTATTGTCCTCAGGCAAACAGTTAAAAAAATGAACAGAAATGTTTAAATTAAAAGACACTTTTAATGCTTTGGGACTAAATTCTTTACTATTGTCACACCAGGTCTATAGACATGGTACCCAAACTAGAATAGATAAAACTTATATCTCACAAGACCTTTATTCTAAAATCTTGATTTTTTTCACTACAACCTTGTCTCTTTTCAGATCATAATTCCCTGTTGTTAACAATACACTTGGAATTCAATCAATTAGTTATTACTTCAAGGATTTCTTCATATATCACAAAAATTAAAGACTTTAAATTGTGGATAACTTCTGAACTTTAGCTTTTCTTAGAGATTAATTATAAACCTGAAGCAAACACAGTTATGTTTTGGGATTCTCTTAAGGCCTATCTATATGGTAAAACCATTAGCTGGTACAAAAATAAAATTAAAGAATGGGACTCAGAGTTACAGCAACTTCAAAATCAAATATTATCTCTTAAATCTAATAAAAATGTAATTGCTACAGATAATAAGAATAAAATAGAAGAAGCAAATAAGAAATACAATGAAATATTATACCATAAAAGGAATTTAGCTATGAAAAACTGTAATTAAATTCTTATGCTACCTCTCCTAAGCATCTTCATAACCTATCTATGAAAGTTAAGATAGAATAAAAAAATAATAACATTGATAGTATTTTTCATGAAGGGAAAAGGAAAAAGTCTGGGACATAGGGGGCATTCTGGAGGCTTTTAATTATCATTATGCAGAACATCACAAAGATAAAATAAGTACAAATGGATGTGCGAAGTTAGAGAATATAGTTACCAACATAACAAGAATTTCTGAGGAACTTAAGTTAGATCTACAAAAAACTATTTCTCAAAAGGAAATTATAGATGGGATTAAAGGAAGTAAGTCTAATAAAGCACCTGGAATAGATGGCTTAATTATCAAAATTTATAGATTGTTCCCTTCTTCTATAATCTTTCTCTTACATAAAACCTTTCCTGAAGTTCAAACATTAGCAAATATTCCTCCTTTTTGGAGATATTCTCTAATTTCCCCTATATTAAAAGAGAATAAGGATGCTAATCATTGCAACTCATATAGACCAATGTCTTTGTTGAATAATGATTATAAACTATTTATGTCAATTATGGTCAATAGATTGAAAATACCTGTATCTAAAATAATTAATGAAGACCAAACTGGTTTCATACATAACAGGGTAATATTAAAAGAGTATTAACTCTGATAGATTACCTCAATAGAGGAAACTATGAAGCATTAATAATAGGTCTAGATATTTAAAAAGCCTTTGACTCCTTAAATTGGGGTTATTTATTTAAAGTCTTACAGTTATTTGATTTCCCCCCCCTTTTTTTATAATAATGATAAAGAAAATCTATGAAAATAATCTAGCATATGTCAGATATGGTCCCTTTACTTCCAAAGCAATCCAAATTGCTAGAGGTACTAGACAAGGATGTCCCATGTCCCTTATCCTATTTGCTCTGGCCATAGAAATACTTGCCATTTTAATACATAATAACCCAAAGATAAGAGGTATAAATATATACGACCAATATATTTTTAAAATAATGATGTTTGCTGATGATGTCTTACTTACCTTACCCAACTCTAAGGAAGTGTTAGGTGAAGTGGCTATAGTAACAACAAATTTCCAAAAAATAGCAGGACTCTCCTTCAGCAAAACTAAATCAAAATATTTATTATTAAATAAAAAAAAGAACATACAGGTTCCAGTTAATTATACTATTGGAAACTGAGTTTCAACTCTAGACTATTTAGGAATAGTCGTAGGCAAGAATATAGAGGAAACCTTACAGCTTAACTATGCTAAAGCTGGGTCTATATTAGAACATCGAATGTTTAATGGTTCGAATCACTAAAGGTCGACCTTTAATGATCGAACCATTAAATTTCAAATGTTCACAAAAAATAAATAAAAAAAAAAAAAAAGAAAATCTAAAGGGTGTAGGCAGGGGTCCAAGTCCCCCTGCACTCCCCATGTGGGGGACTGCACCCCCTCACCCCCGCTACTTAAATATACCAACTCCAAGACTGCACTACATTGAAGTAAATGGAAATCTCCCCTTACGGAGATTTCCATTTACCCATTCGACGTTCTGCACTTTCGCTATTCTCGTGTCGACAATGTCGGATTCAACATTGTCGGCTTTCGAGAATATAATAGGTAACCCCTAAAGCCACAGACTTAATCAAGACATTAATATGCAAATGGAATAATTTGTTTATAACATTTGATGATAGGTTACAACTGATAAAAATGGTTTTGTTACCTAAAATATTATATATAGCACAAGCCCTTATACTTCCACCAGGAAAGAAAATCCTTAAAGAAATCACTTCAACTCTGATGAAATTCCTATGGTACCCCAAAAGAAATAGAGTGGCATATTCTCATCATATCAGAAAATGGGAACGGGGGGGGGGTTAAAATTCCCAGAGACTGAAACTTATATAAAGGCATCTATAATTAAAATAGTGGTGAATTGGCTAAATCCTAGATACTCTTCCAGTTGGAAACAGTTACACTCCATTATACTAATGAATGAAAATTATTTATCAAATAATGCTTTGGTAACTGACAGAGATAAGATATGGCACTATTTAAGTTTAAATTTACATTATAGTACAACAAAATTAACTAAACTAACACTAATAAACAATATTTTTGATGTGTTTAGAAAATTCATTAACACAAATTTAGATATAAAACTGTGGCATAGTTTTTTAATACCATTTACTATTACAAGGGATTTCCCTAATAAAACACATAGAGATATTTTGGTTTATGGGAAAATAATAACCTATTTTGTTGGTTGCAATGTATTGAAAACCAACAAGCTTTGAACACACAAAGTATATTGTCAACCTATGGTTCTTCAGAGTGTCACAGCATACACTAAGGATCTGTGTAAAATAATACATAACTCATCCTTCAAAACTGTATCAAAAATTATAAACTGGATTTTTGGAATTCTATGTAATAATATCAATTTTAAGAATGAATTATCATATCTATATAATACTTTAATTGTCTATAAGATAGCTTCTAAAGATTTTTATTGACAATACCTAACTAAAGGGTTTCAAGTATCATTATAAATGGAACATAAAACAAACATTTTATTTTCAGTTAAACTAACTTCTTACTCACAATTCTGGAGAATTTTTCATTGG